>NW_026018814.1:14535489-14550458 GCF_020466585.1 Dendroctonus ponderosae
TAAATAACCATTCTAATGTTAACTTAGCAGCAGTCTTTTAATGAAATTAAAATTTACAGACCGTAAAGTTTGCACTGAAGTTTTTATTTCGTTAGAAATATTAAATATTATTTCCTAAAGTTGTTCGATTGTATCCACTTCTGTTGAATATACCGTATTTTTTAATTGGCCCCAGATGTAAAAATCAAGCACGTTTAGAGCGGGAGATCCAGGAGGCGAGTTTATCAAAGCTTCTTGACCTCTACCAATCCAACGGCCTGGAAAGTTTTGATCAAGCCGAAAGGATTTAATTCTTTTGCGGGGAAACTAGTTAGTGCACACAAAAAAGTTCTGAACGAAACAAAAGTAGTAGTTCCACATTTCTACCCTGTATGAAAGTAAACTGCAAAACACTACCATAGAATGGCACTCAATTAGCTTATAATGTGTACCAAAATTAAAGTTTTCAAAGCAAAGAAAAGCAACCAAAACTAATATTTTTCGCCATTTTGGAGATCAAATATATCAAAAATGAGACCACAAATTAAAAAAAATCTCAAGAAGACCCCTCTCTAAAATGACTAGGAGAACACGCTGTTAAAATATGTTAACATATTTACGGAACACCCTGTATAATACCGGCATAAGATACTTCAAAGATTATTTTTGCTTCTTCAGGGCTGTAGGAAAAAATATCGCTAAACAATCTTTAATCAATACTTTTAATAGAGAGTCAAAAGAACAGTTTATTCCCAGTTGAGCTTTATCAAACTCTAACCTGTAAAACGTTGGAAAGAGAAATGTAAGCTTTTTAGAGTCCGTCGAAGTTTAAGAGCTGATATCTCGGAAATGGTTAAAAATATCAGAAAGTCACTTTTCGATGGAATAAATTGCCAGCTAGTTTTTCCCAATTGGTTTTCTCGAAAAGTCCTAACTTCTAAAGAAGTAGAAATAAAATTAATTTACATCCTTCCGAGAATTCGTCCCAATTCTCTAACAACAATATTCACACGATTAATTCTGACGTACTTTTTATGGACCGCTTTTTGATTAATCAATGTTAGTTCAGAAAGTGTTTCTTACAAAAATTGAGATTTCAAATATTGATGACTATTTTCATAAAACGAGACAAATGTTAGAGTCAAAATTGTATATTTTCTTTAAAAAATCCGCTTTATTGACAGGAGTTGTGAGTTTTCACAAAGTCATGCGAAATAACCATCACACAGTTAATTTCAGCAATTTTGATCATATTATTTATTGTTATTTTCAAATGTTGCACTACATAAAAAATGCATACAGCCTGAATCGGACTCAATCTTTCGTTTTATAAAACGCCCGTTTTAAAACCATAACTTTTTACTGAGAACTTCTACATTTCGCATCTTTGCACTTTTTAAGAGCTTTTTTCGGAAGAAAATGAATTATTTTCTGTTAAATGTAAATTTCATTCAGTGACCTGAAATAACCCCACTTAGAAGCATTTTCGAAAGACGAGTGCGTAGATTTCGAGCCGACCACAAAAGCAAAGTGCTCCGTAGAAGTTCGAAATACCTGTTGAAAATTTGCCGGAATTTGTTGTGGAAATTCGATAAAATGCCCACGGCAGGTACATTAAAATATCGTATGTCCCTAAAATATCATCGACGTTCGCTTCGGAACTTCCACCGTGATTTTCCCACTGTATTTCATATTTCATAATATCAAGGGAGCGTTTAGTAAATAATTATTACCAGGCACTCGTTTCCTTGGCGAATACAGGGTGATTCGATATTGGCAAAATTCATCACTTTAATCATTTGAGAAGAGCTCACGGTTTCAACATTTTTAAAATGCGCCAAACAGCTCTTGCTATTTCAAGTTGCTACTGGATCAGGGTCACTGCAAAGTTGCGAATTTTCAAAAACGGGAGGGTAAGTGAATTCTTCATTCACTTATTTTTTAAGCCACTTGGCTGGGAAAAATCCAGATATAGCGCTCTTCCACTGAAATTTTCAGAACTTTGAAAGTTGTTTTTCGTCTGAAGATGGGCAAAATTTCAAGTTGCTACTTGATCTGTGTTTTAAGACGATTTTTCGAAACTGGCCGATAAATGTATTGACACTCGTTTTGAAGATATAATTGACTTGGATGGAAAAAATCAAAACTTGATGCACTGAAATTTTCCAAAAGGCTACAAATTATGCGAGAAAATGTCGCCAAAGTAACAACGATCTTTGTAACTGAGCTGATTTTTGCTAAATGAATTAATAAAATTAAAAACAACTTGTTAAACAATGCTCATCACAGCACTTGATTGGGGAAAAAACTTAAAAAATAAACGAACTTAGCAAATCCAGTGAGATGTACAGGAAAAATAGGAGATTGTTTGCTGGTTTGAATGGTACCCATGATTTTTCTGCAAAATCAGGTTTTTCCAAAATATATTTTTTTTAACCGTTTGCAAAGGTAGTCAATTAAGAAGCGCCTAAGCAGCCGCGAAATTCACCAAAAATCAGCCACTAAACCTATTATAGAGAAAATATAGACACTGATAGACGAAACTGTGTACTTTACAGTGGCGTGACATCCATCTTTGTAATCAAGCTCATTTTTGAGAAATGGATTTATTATGGTAAACTCCACTTGTAAAGCAATGCTAAACTAGGCACCTATTTGGGAAAAAATCCTTAAGAAATTACCCAAAGCAGCAAATCTAGTAAGGGTTACAGCAATAATAGAACAAAGTTTGCTCATTTCAGTGGTGCACATATGATTTTGCTGAATCAGTATTCCTTGTTGAAATTCACCAAAAATCAGCAAATAAATCGATTATAGAGAAAATATCGACACTGATGGATCCCCCCTGGATCCGCCCTTGACTCCACTTGTAAAGCAATGCCAGTCTAGGCACCTATTTGGGAAAAAATCCTTAAAAAATTAACCAAAGCAGGAAATCTAGTGAGGTTTTTAAGAATAATAGAACAAGATTTGCTCGCTTCAGTGGCGCACATATGATTTTTCTACTTGAGCTGGTGTTTGAAAATTATTTTTTTAAAGAAAAGGTTGCAAAACGATTTGATTAATTGATGAATCAGCTGCACTTGTTGATATTCACCAAAAATCAGCCACTAAATCGATTATAGAGAAAATATCGACACCGATAGAAGAAAGTGTGTACTTTACAATGGCGCAACATCCATCATTGCTGATTTGTGAGAAATGAATTATTTAAAGTAAACTCCACTTGTAAAGCAATACCAGTCTAACCATCTATTTGGGAAAAAAATTATTAAAAAAATAACAAAAGCAGCAATTTTAGGGAGGTTTATAGCAATATGTCAGTGGCGTACATATAATAGTTCTATCTGGTTTTCATGTAGAAGGTTTCACTTACTTGGAGTACCCACAAAGAAAGCAAACTTTATACATGCTCGACATTGTTCTACATTTTTGATTTTGAAGTGCGCATAATTAACGGAGCTAACCACAAACACACTGTAAAAAGTGGACTATTTCATAAACAAATCTGTTCCTAAATGTAGACCGTTGTAATTTTTATCAGAATTTTATACAATCGCAATTTCTCCAAATCCAAAGGTCAATTAAACTACTTTCAAACATTCCTAAATAACCAAGCTGAAAATGCATCTTAAGAACTAATATGTTCGCAAAGGTTTTTGAAAAAATTATTCTGCGCTTTCCTCCAGTTCTTTCACCCTTCCTTTAAAAAATTGACGCCAGTTTTGAGTCTACAAAACATCCCGATCCGACCACAAATACGTTAAATCTAATGACTCTTTGTCCAAACAAAAAGAAGCCGGTCAAAATAAATCCCGTGCACGTACTAATTGTGCACAATGACCAGCTGAAAACAGCGAACTTCTCACAACAATTGCGTATGAAAGATGAGCGCGGGCGGAAGATTTCCCCGATCAAATTTACTGCACAAATATGCAGTCGCAGTGAACCAAGTGTTTAAGAGACGTTCACCGAAAAACTCGTTTTGATTCATTTGCTACCATTTTTTTGGTTCTTTGCATTTTTGGACAGAATTAGGTACTCAATGTTGAATGACATTGAAAATTTGGTACTGCCGGTGCACATGCGAAAATATCTGCTGGCACTTTTCTCGAATATAAAAGCATCTTTTCCAATTCCAAATAGTTTTTTTCTCACCAAAAAAACGTTTTAAAATTTCTTGAGGCAAACAGGGCAAAGAGATAGATTGAGCAACGGCAGGCAGGCGGAGCAAGCTTATACGAAATTCAAAGGGCCAATCTGTGATCGGCTTTGCGTCGACGTACTTCTGATAGATATTTAATATAATTTATTCATAGGGAGAGTGCAGCACCAGCAATATGCCACATAAGAGGCTTACGACTACAGACACATTAAAAGCATATCAAATATGCATATCGCTGCCTGCATTTACCTCAGGATTTACGCCGGATTGGGACGTTGCAAAGCAGAATGACTTAAATGGAGCCAAGCGGCCCATCCTGCTTAATTAATAACCACCTACAAAGTTCAGTAAAAATCCATTTTGATTCTGCCATCAAATAAGGGTTCACTTCCTCTAATTTGACATGAATTTCTTAATAAGCTCGATTTTTCCTCTCATCACTTCAACATTTTCCAGGTTCACTGTTAAATTGAGCGAGTAAAATTAAGAATTTAATTTCGCCTTAAAAGCAATCTTCTTCAACATCGGCCGGACTTTTTTCTCCATTAAAGCCCTCTCCTTTCTTGCTGGAAGTTTATATTTTCAACGAGAAGTGTATATTATTAACATTTTAATAAAGGCAAATTTGAAAAGAAAATACACGTCCTGCTTGAGGAACAGAAACTAAGAAGAATTGCTAAGAACCCAGTTTTCACGCGTGTTTTTTCCCATGTTGAACCACCATTTTTCACTCTAGTTTGCAGTGGAAACACACTGTAAAATCCCATTTTCAAACCCCGTTAGATCCGGTGTCGTATTCACACACAAGCAGAAACAGTATTTTATTTGACAAGGAAATGGTGAAGGTTTTGGAGCCTTTAGTTGAGTTGGAAAAGCATTTCGTCCTGGTATATTGCATGAAAGAATGATTTGCTTCTTGTCGTGCTTGCTCAACGCCAAGAAGAAATTATTTTCCACGGCAGCCCTAAAACCAGAAAAGCTCAGCAGTTGCAAGCAATAGCCGAAACAGCCTTCTTCGCTATCATCTTCACGAAACGTTCCAATATTTATTGTACAAGCCTCCAAGGTTTTTTCTTGAAGAAGTTTCTTCTCCGCGCAAATTACCAACAATTCATCTCTGTTCTGAGCCCCAAAGAACCAGTGGCTGGCAAAAAACATATCTAAGTTTAAAAAATTTTAGAAACATCCCCCTGATGGTGATATCAATTCGAAACCTGCCAGGAATATGAAACGAATGAATATTTTCTTATAAAAAGTTGGAGACTTTTGGCTTTTCAAAATATCCACGTAACTTTAAATGGGATAAAACTAGATGGAAAACCCTGATGATGACCTCTGTTCGAAACCTGGAAACATATTTACGAAAATACTGTAGAAAAAAATTATGACTCCCTAAACCCTTCGTAAAACTTGATTCTACATTTTAGATCCACGTTTGAACTGGTACAAACGTACCAGAGCGTTACTCTTTAGAATAGGGTGTTTTCATTGTATCAAAAATTCCTACAAACTGAACATTAATCTATGGTCATCAAAGATTAAATAAGTTTATATTATCTATCTATTGATATTTTGTTAAATATTTAATAAACAAATTCAGCTAAAATTCAAATTATTCATGAATCTCTAAAACGCAATCCTATTTGTTGTGACGTCTCTGGTCATATAAATGGCGGATTGTTTACGTTCTGTGCATATTGTTTAGTTGTGTGGTTGTGTTTCATTAATTATTTTGTGGATTTAAATAATTTATAGTTTGTGTTAAACTAAAAAAATGGCTTCAGAAGGATTCCTTAAAGCGTCAACAAACAATTTACCATGTGTTACATCACGTCTAGCTGCTTTGAACCATAAAACTTTACGTGCATAATCATGGGGAACGGTTAGAAAGAGTTTGTTTGGAACCTGGCACAAAACACCACTTATTTTGTGATCCATACTTGTCACTATTTTCCATTATGCAAGATAATAATAATCAATAAAATCATGATAATCACAATAACTTAAATAATAAAACAAAGCTGCGAAAACAACAAAATTAACACGAGACACTTTGTTGATATGACCTGCTACGTCACAATTTTTGTCGGAAAATATCTGATTTGAATTTAAATTCGCTTTAAAATTATTATGGAGACTTTTTTTGCCAAAAAAATTATATCAGTGTAATGTTTGCCATAACTACTTTCCATATATCAATATTTAAAAAAAGTGTAAACACCCTATTAGAGCAAAAAGTCAAACATCAGATAACGTTTTTTAGCAGGTAAGAAATTTTAATATTAATTGAATGTGAAAAAACCAACTAAGAGCTCGAAAAGCCAAAGCCACTGTTTGAAACGCAAAAGTTCGTAACATTTAATGAAGAAAACGCTTGCTTTGCAGCATTCTATAAGCTGCAATCAAACATTTTTTTAACAGTTTATAGAGTTGTCAGCCTCACGAGACAAAACGAACGTTTAATTTTTCATCTGGAGACATTTTTCTTCTACAGTCTACCTCTTTAAGAGAGTTCTAAATAGCTCAGCCTTTATGTGTTTAACCAATTAAAATCTAACAATATTTCAGACGCTAAACCATCTGGCCCACTCATACGTTTTCATTGTGAGGCCACTTCGATTCGTATCTACTTTGAGCACACTGAAAAAAAAGAAACTCCTCTTGTGGCCCGCATCATTAACCAGTGTGTTTTTGATATCGTTTCTGTTTTAACACATGCCTCATCTCAGTGATCGAATCGCATTGCTCGATCGCTCGATGAGCCCCATCTAATGATTAAGACCCCCCCGAGTGGCATCAGGTGGTTACTTTTAAGCAAAACCCTTAACAAGCCATTAAAAGCAGTGGCGGCGAAGCGCGTTTTGCCCCCGGAAAAGAATTCCCAGGACCTCAAAGCCGATTCTCACATTTGCAATGAGAAACGTTTCGAGTTCCCATGCGACCCAACTCCCTGGAGCAGCTCGCGTATGTATCACTATTATAATTTGTCGTGTTTGGAACGCATTTGGCTTAGCAAATAAGACCAGACGCGTGTCCGGTCGCGTGGCTTTTTGCGTCGCGACGCCCCACGGGAATTGTAATGCTTGTGAACGTCGTTTTGCCCACGATGTTCCCACAGTTTTTCTCTGGAAACTTGCCCATTGTCACTGAGTGTTAACTATGCGAAACGCCGTTTGGTTTAGCGTCGATGATAGGATTTATGGAGTTTTTCGTTCAATTAACACGGTTTTACTTTACGCGACAAAATTTTTGTCAACTCAAATTTATTTAAAAATTTTTAATTAAAACTCTTTTTAAGAAAACACTGACATTGATTATCTATACAGGGTATTTCCTGTTGCACTCGTTTTTATGCGCTTTTCATGATGATTTTGCAAAATGAACAATCACAATTTGTGTTTATGCAATCAAACGTATGCAGATAATGAAGGAACGAAATAGTTTAAACAAGTTTTTCTATAGGGACCATAACGATTTCATTTAAAAAATGCCGCTGACAGGTAGCGCAGTGATGCCGAAATGGCTTGGTGCGCCAACCCAAAGTACCGGCACAGTAACTCACCGGTGCAGTTGCGCTGCAGTCACCCATTTGGTCTAATGTTGCTGCTTAAAAATTTGGTGAGATTTTTTTTGTTGGGTGTTGAAACTCCAGCACCGGGCGTTGTAGAGCTGTAATCCACCCCTGGGTTAAATGCTAAGCGTAATTAAAAGTGCGGCTCAGTGGGGCGCGATGAGTTATAACAAAAAACTCAGAACAGAAAAATAGTCTACAAGTTCAGAGTTATGCGTTCCGTAAAGAAAAGTACACTCTTAATGCCATCAAAATTTAGAACTTCACTCGTTACGAAAATGTTCGTCTCATGTTAAGAAAATGCATTTCTCAAAAACGAAAAATACTCGACAAGTTCAGAGTTATGCGTTCGGTATAGAAGAGTGTGCTCTAAATTTCGCCAAAATTTCGAACTTCATCACATCACTTCATTCACTTCAAAAAAATGTTCGCAGAATTTCAAAAAACTATAGCGGCACACATTTTGAATTGAGTTTTTCAAAAATGAATTTCACAGAAACGAAAAATACTCTACAAGTTCAGAGTGCGTTCAGTAAAGAAGACTGCTCTCTAAATCTCGTCAAAATTCCTTCAAACTTTCAAAAGTTCATTTAAATCGCATGAAATCCTGAATTTTGTGCGCTTCCGAAAAGTCGATTTGAAAATGAACGCTTTCACGAAACTGCATACCCTTAATTTAAAAAAAAACAGGCAAAATTAAAAATATTTCCTTTTTTTCACAAAAAACATAATACTGGACCCAAATTTCGATATCTGAGGCGGTTCTTTAGCCAAAAGCTTCAGATGAGCTTAATATAAAAACACAAAGCCGCCCAAAATATTCCCAAAGTTTAGAAATTAACTACGAAAGAACCAATAGTTCAATCGGTACCAAATCCACCCTACGAGTCAGTTGATGAATATGGTACTAACGTTCTACATGCACATGGGAACCAGGGGAAAAATAATTATATGCCTACCGAAATCTGCGTAGTGCCACCTGGAAAGAAAGAAGAAAATGTGTTTAGTACGGCAGGAAATCTGTCCAAAGCGAAACTTATTTAAAATTGTAAAGAGAGAGAAATATAATGAATCCATAAAACGTCAGTTGATGGCGAAAAACTAAACTTAGTTCAAGCTAAAAGATTTATAGATCACAGATCATTATTACCAGCATTTTGCAAGTTGGCGCCCCATCCTCCATTTTCAAGAAATTCACTAAACTTTTATAAACTTCCGCACTTGCCATAAGGGCCACAATGTTTCTTTATTTCCCATCTAAGAATGCGATTATCGACCGATTTCGTCTACTGCCGGTAGCAAACTGAACATGCATACACTTTTTCGAGAAAAAATACAACGAACTACAGAATAAATTATTTAATCATTTAATTGTTCACCCTTTCGATGAATCTTGTATGCCAAACATTAGGCAGAAAATTAATCAGTACACGATTCAAAACTGTGTAATGCCTTACCAACAGGATTTTAAAAAATCCCCAAAAAACATATGTTCATGAAAAAATAAAGTTGAACAAAACCTGGTTCTCTTGCTGAACCTTTCGTAGGCTCATCCGTGCCGCAAAGGGTGTTTAAATTGCGACCAGTTTTCTTGATCAGAATTTAAGTCCGTCTGCTGGCAATATCTGGTAGCTCAGACAGAAAAAAATAATATGCTGTTAAAGCTTCATGTATTCTGAGTGATTTGGATTTTTAATCGTCTGTTTATCTTAAGCCATTCGAGGAATATAATTTTTTTATGACCGGGCACATTTTCCGCACAAAATTTATCTAAACTTTCTTTTTAATTCGAAAATAACAGAAAAGCAAAAAAATTAGAAAATTTCTTGCAGAAAATGTGACCGGCCATGAAAAGTGTATATCTTTCGAATGGGTTAGAATAACCAGACGATTAAAAATTCAAATTACTCCGAATACATCAGGCTATAACATCGTACTTTTTTCGCCCGATATCGCAGGCAGAAAAATTTTAAATTTTTTGCTTACCTTATAACTTGAATTCTGTCCACGAATAGAACCATTATTCGACAAAAAAATATTCAAATCGGATCACCGACTGTTATAAATGTAATATAATGCAAATGAATAGTCCTTCTAGGCAATTTATATCCGTAAAAACGACAAAAGTGCCATAGCAAAACGTACCTGAAGACCCATTCCCAATTTTCCTTTCCAGTTTGCTTGCTTAACGTTATTTGAGAGAACAGATACTGTACTTTACAACAAGCTAAAATATGCAAACCAAAGCCGTAAATATGTGAACCGACTCAAAATTGGTACCTACTCTTGAACATGCACGGTTTTTCGTTATGCTCTTCAAACCTTAAACTGTATATCAATGTCGAACATGTAGAAATTTACCTTTATTCAGATGAAAATAACGACAGTGGTTCATTACGGGTGTTATTAGCTCGATTTTTGAGGAAACAAATTGGCGTTTTTTAATTTCTCCTTTGTTAATTTGCCCATGAAATGCAGGGTAAAACTGAAATATGGCATTTTTGAACTTAGTTTTTTACTGGATTATTACTGAAAATATTGAAAAAAATTAAATGCATTTTTAATAGATAACTATTTGTAGAGGTTGTAGATAAGTAAGTACAATAAGTAGAAAAATATACTCTCTGTCTGAAAAAACTTCAAGATTTGTTTCTCAAACACAAGAGAAACTAGTGTATTTTTTTCATGGAATATGCTCTATATTTTGATACCATTCGATTGCACCATCCATAAGAACCAGAACCAGGCACGTAAAACCATTCAAAGGTCCAACCCAACTCTTTGATCCTTTATTTCTTGCAAATTTCTCACATATTTTGGCGGCTTCTACAATATAGGCACAAACTCACATATATAAATAAAAGGTGTTTTTAGAAATGGACTCTTTAAATTGAAAGAAAAACTCATACAATGCCTGTTAAGGTCAAGGTACTGGCTTTATTGAAAAGACAATTGTATGCCATTATAACTTAGATATGATTTTGTTGGCAAATGAAGAGCAATCCATGAAAGAAGTCCAATTTTCGACTACTTTGAGTCCACTAGACAAAAAAGCCTGCCATAGCCGGATTTGAAGCGACGGAAATCCAGAAAACATTATTGAGACTCCATTATATCCAGAAAATCTCACTGTTTCTTGCGTTTTAAGGTCTGGAAGAAATTTTGAAGTGAACAAAAATTGGACTTCCAGATTGGTCTTCATTCGAGCCAGCCGTGGCGCATTTTACACCAAATTCTAGTTAAGCTATGATGGCATATAATTGCCTTTTCAATAAAGCCAGAACCATGACGTTAACATGATTTTTTTAGTGAGTTTCATTTCAGTTTAAAGCTCTATCTTTAAAGAAAACACCACTCTGAAGAAAAAAATGCCAAACCACTGAATCGATCAGTTATTTGCGCCCGGACTGAAACCAAGCAACCAAGACAGTTTGCATGTAGTAAACATGTAGACTAGTTGAATCGAACTTAATTAACGTAAGATAACAATCGACCAATGACTCACTAGTGGCCGAAACGAATTCGTGCATTCTTCAAAGGGGCTCTCACCCTCTGCTTTTTATAATTCCTGGTTTTAAGCTCCCTTATTACCTGAACAGTGTGCAGGCACGTGACATAGAGCGCGTGCCTTTTCAATTTGGCTCAACATGCCTGAATTGAGGGGGCACCTGGAACGCATTTGTGAGTGCAATGTCACTCAACAGGCCTCCAAATTGAGGAATAAAAATTGGAGTGTCCTCAAATGTTGAAGATGAAAACCGCCTCTTAAATTTGAAGATCAAACAATTCCTTTCCTAGTCGTACAGTAATACTGAAACTACGCTGCTTCTAAGCTCATTGAGTAGCCCAGCCAGTAAGACAACTAATTATAACGGCTCTGATAAACTTCCATAAGAAAACTTCATCTGAGGCTCGCATTGAATGCATTAAACACACACTTATTCAACCCCCAGCACCGCAAAGAAAATACAAAGCGATTAAACGAGTACCAGCATAAAAGTATTGTGACTGAAAAAAAACACAACCCTAATCCGCAGGAGTCTTGAATAATGGCAAAGAATTGAGACAATATCGTTATCAAGTATCAGCATTTGAGTTTCTGCGGGTATTTATCTTATCCGAATCCAGTGGCGTGACAAAGCACGAATATTTTTATATCTGCTGCACTGTAAAGCAGAGAGTTGCGAAGGTAATGTGGAACGGAGGATGGGGACTTGTGGAATTTTCTCAAAAAGCCTTTAATTTTGCATAATAATAWTMAGCGCACGGCCACGGGGAATGAGTCGAACTAATTGAAAAACATGCTGGAAGTTTCAAATCCGAAATAATAGACATTTTAAGCGGTTTTTGAGAGTTCGCGATTTTCGGCCCACGATTTTTTTCTCATTATTGGCCCAAACACTTTATATACGCATATTTATGACCTCCTTACGTCGGAAGGACTCGACTGAGCACAAAAAAACACGCATGTGAAATTTTAATTTTTGACCGAAATTCTTCCAAGGGAGGGGGTCGATTTTTCAAAAAAATTTTAATTTTCTCAAAATATCTTAAATTTTGCATCATTTTCAGCACACGGACACGGGCAATCCATCGCACTAATTGAAAAACATGCTAGAAGTTTCAGATTCGAAATAATAGACATTTTTCTACACATTTTAAGCGTTTTTTGTAGGGCTCGGTATCAAGCTCGAATAATTCGACTATTCGAATATTCGAATATTCAAATACACCAACATTATCAAAGTCACAAGGTGCAAATATCTTTATATGCACTTTGTATACTTTTATAAAATAAATGATTCATATTCTACAAGCATTTTAACAAATACCCATATATTTACAAGCAAATGAAAATAATCATATTTACTTTCCTGCAAATGAATATAAAATTACGTCTCTATGTTCTGGTGATTCGCGTCATCAACTTTTGCGCGGTGTTACAATTAATGTGCCGACAAAGGCACTTTTTTATCCGTTGCGGCTAGTTGCCAAAAATGATATGAGATAATGATTTTTCTTCTTGGAAAACAGTGAACGGTAAACGAACACTCGAATATTTAACGAATATTCGAATACTCGATTATTCGAATATTCAATTCATTTTTCTGGAACCGATTCGTGCCCACCTTTACGTTCGGTCTCAGGAATCATTAGAGCTACAGACTTCGTTTTTCTATCGTTAGAAGGAGAATTGAGGACCGTTTTTTTGAAACTCGATAAGTACATTTTTACCGAAATTGACTTATACATGGATTCTATATAAAAATTCAATGCCCGACCAGCTGGTAGCGTCAGATTCATGAAAACATGGTCACTACCAGAGGTACAGCATAGACAAATTTCTGCGGTTCTTCAAAACTCGATAAATATGCGCGCTTTTTTAAAACTCGATAAGTAGTGAACCTGCATTACTTAAATGATTCATTTTGTTAGTACAGTTTCAGCTCTGCTCCAGTGTTTTGTGCTTTCTTTTTGAAATTTGCATCAAATAACGGGAGAATATAGTAAAGACGTAAAACTCATGAAAAAGGGAAAAAAATTCGTATCTCTTATCTCTATCTTATCTATATCTCTTATCTAAGGAAAATAGCATTCAAGTAAGACCAAAGATTACGCGTTATAGAAAAGAGAGGTTAAGTGAAGCGGAAATCGCATGTAATCATTTCGAAGGCAAGAGAAAAGGTGTTGTTTGTAATGCAGGAGAACTAACAAGAAATGAGATACTAGGTAAGTTAACTATTTTTCAATTCGAAGTAGAATGGAGATTTTCACAGACTTTATAGGTTTTAGGGAAATGGTATATGCAAATGACGCGAAAAAAATTGACCAAGATAAAATACTGCTTAAATTCATGCAAGTTGATGTTCCTAAGCGAAAAACTACAGATGAAACAGTTTTGAGGCAAAACAGAAAACTTTCGGTTAAATATTCAATTAGAACTTCTGGAGACAATATTCCTGTTTGTGCTGCCACATTTCAAAAGATAACTGGTAATTCAAAATTGATCTTTATTAGTTGTTCCTCTGAACTTGTCTCATGTTTTAGGTGCAAGAAAAGATAGACTGTCTGGTATTTCAAAAAAATTTATCGCCGGAGAACTATTAGTTGAAAAGCGGGGAGGTCGTGTACTGAGTCAGATTGATAAGGGTAATTCTGAAGCAATAAAAACACACATAAGCAGCTACAAATGCAGATAAAATCACTATTCGCGTGAAAAATTCAGAAGAAACTAGTTACCTCCTGAGTTAAACATACAGAAAATGTACAAAATATTTTGTGATACAACAAACTTTAAATGTTCTTTGGCTAAAACAAGAAGATTTTTTATCAAAATTTTAACCTTGGGTTGGGAAATCCAAACTCAGATACATGTTTCATTTGTGAGGAGTTTCTGGTATATATAAGAAAAAACAATATGTTGGAAAAACGTAATGAACTGCTCACCAAGTACAGACTTCATAGGATAAGAGCAAAGGCCTTTTTCAAATACATGAAAACCCACACAGAAAATACATTTAAAGTTTGTTTCGATTGCCAACAAAATCAGCCATTACCAAAAATGTCTGTTGGTGAAGTTTTTTACTCAAGGCAAGTTTGGATTTATAAACTAGGCAATGTACATCACCAACAAAAAAAGCACCAGAAAATGAAAGGGACAGTTATTTGCAAAGTCCGCACTACATATACTGGTTATGAAATAGAAGTTAGTAGTTTCAAAAAAGGTGTAAAAACGCTAATCGGATATCAGAAGCTCAGAAGCTTCTAACAGTGAATCATGTTAGTGACCTCAAGAAAAGTTACGTTAAAAAGCTCTTACGTGGCATGGGTCTTACGGATGAAGTTACTACTTTTTATGATGAAGTTATGAAAGAACCTGCCCTAACTGTTGACAATAATGCTGATGAGATAGGGCAGGACGATGATTCCGAAGTGGATGTTTGAATAATAATAGCTAAAACTATTATTTTCTCTGAGCAGATCATAGTTTATTTTAATTTTTGTTATCATAATATGTACTTATCGAGTTTTAAAAAAACTGCATATTTGTTTATTTTTGTTTATGTATAATAACATTGATATTACATTTTGTTTTTTTACTAATCTGTTTGAATTTATTACTACATTATTAATTGTCAATACGTATCGTCGTTTTTTTTTTCCCATTTCCCAAAAATTATAGATTTCCAATTGAAAATGTCCTTTTTAAAAAAGTTTTTATTTTGACGTACAAGATTTGCGATGTGCGGGCAA
>NW_026018814.1:14550784-14551901 GCF_020466585.1 Dendroctonus ponderosae
AATCCATCGCACTAATTGAAAAACATGCTAGAAGTTTCAGATTCGAAATAATAGACATTTTTCTACACATTTTAAGCGTTTTTTGTAGGGCTCGGAATCAAGCTCGAATAATTCGTATAAAGTTTGTTGTATCACAAACTATTTTGTACATTTTCTGAATGTTTAACTCAGGAGGTAACTAGTTTCTTCTGAATTTTTCACGCGACTAGTGATTTTCTCTGCATTTGTAGCTGCTTATGTGTGTTTTTATCGCTTCAGAATTACCCTTATCAATCTGACTCATAACTGTTTCATCTGTAGTTTTTCGCTTAGGAACATCAACTTGCATGAATTTAAGCAGTATTTTATCTTGGTCAATTTTTTTCGCGTCAAAGACTTTGAAAAACCATGGAACGGTCAATGTTTGGGGACAAGACTGGAATACGTTTGATTATAAGTCGGTATCGCAGAGCATTGTGAAGAAAAAGCTACCTTTCAGAATAAGCGTAGCTCGGGTCTTAACGTACCAGAAAATGAAAGGGACAGTTATTTGCAAAGTCCGCACTACATATACTGGTTATGAAATAGAAGTTAGTAGTTTCAAAAAAGGTGTAAAAACGCTAATCGGATATCAGAAGCTCAGAAGCTTCTAACAGTGAATCATGTTAGTGACCTCAAGAAAAGTTACGTTAAAAAGCTCTTACGTGGCATGGGTCTTACGGATGAAGTTACTACTTTTTATGATGAAGTTATGAAAGAACCTGCCCTAACTGTTGACAATAATGCTGATGAGATAGGGCAGGACGATGATTCCGAAGTGGATGTTTGAATAATAATAGCTAAAACTATTATTTTCTCTGAGCAGATCATAGTTTATTTTAATTTTTGTTATCATAATATGTACTTATCGAGTTTTAAAAAAACTGCATATTTGTTTATTTTTGTTTATGTATAATAACATTGATATTACATTTTGTTTTTTTACTAATCTGTTTGAATTTATTACTACATTATTAATTGTCAATACGTATCGTCGTTTTTTTTTTCCCATTTCCCAAAAATTATAGATTTCCAATTGAAAATGTCCTTTTTAAAAAAGTTTTTATTTTGACGTACAAGATTTGCGATGTGCGGGCAA
>NW_026018814.1:14551951-14563084 GCF_020466585.1 Dendroctonus ponderosae
AAATTTAAATATCACACACATTTAAGTGCAATGTGCATGTTTTGTCCTACGTTTTTGGTCATCACTCTAAAACTAATTGAGCTCGTACGCTCATTTCTACACCACAAGATAATGCCAAAATTTCAAGTTTTCCTTTCTGTTTTTGCTCATTTCTAGGAAGCGAAATGAGCAAAAACATTTTTACGTCATTCCAGAGAGAATTAAATGGCCTATTCTTGTTCTATTCTATTCTAAAAGTCTTGATTTCAAGAAGTTTCAGATTTGTGTGGTTTTTTAAAGGCAACTCTATTGAGTTCCAAAATTGCATCGATCGAATGCAATCTATTCGAGCCACAGAATTGTTTTGACATCGTTGGATAGAGAATTGAAAATTCGATTCAGTCATAACCATATGAGAGAGAAAATTCTAGTAGTTTTGACGCAGAAAGCGACATTTGAATATCAAACAATTAGGTGCAAGATTATGCCTAAATTTCATGTTTTCCGTYCCGTTTTTGCTCATTTCTCGGAAGCAAAATGCACAAAAGYGCTAATTTTTCATCATTCCAGAGAGAATTGAATGGGCTTTTTCGAAAGTGAACCGTCGATAAGAAAATGTTGGCAGTTTTCTCAAAAAGTCTTGATTTCACAAAGCTTTTGTGTGTTTTTTTTGAGTTGCAAAATCGACTCAAACATGACGCTGCTTTTTTCGAAGCTTCTCAGGTCCTATTTGAGCCACCATAGAGAATTGAAAACTCGATGGAGTCATAACCATATGAGTGAAAAAATTCGAGTAGTTTTGACCCAAAAAGCGACATTTGAATATCAAACAATTAGATGCAAGATTATTCCAAAATGTCATGTTTTCCGTCCCGTTTTTGCTCATTTCTCCGGAGCAAAATCCGCAAAACGTTTATTTTTTCATCATTCCAGAACGAACTGAATGGCCTTTTTCGAAAGTGAACCATCGATATAAAATGTTGGCAGTTTTCTGTTCTAGAAGAAAGAAGTTCTAGATTTGCGTGGTTTTTTTTGAGTTGCAAAACTGCATCTATCGAATGCAATCTATTTGAGCCACAGAATTGGTTTTGGCATTGTTGGATAGAGAATTCAAAATTCGATTTAGTCATAACCATATGGGTGCGAAAATTCGAGTGGTTTTGACCCAGAAAGGGTAATTTGAATATCAGACACTGACTCGAAGACTAAGTGACGCGATTGACGAAATGGAGCATCGCTGGGAAAATGTTGGCAGTTTTTACAAAAAAGCTCAGATTTCCGGAAAACTCCTAGTTTTGCGCGCAAGTCTTTAAAGTACTAAATCGAAGACGCCGCCCTTTTTAGCGTTCTCAGGAATCATTTCAGCTACAGAGTTCGTTTTTCTATCGTTAGAAAGAATTGGAAGCCCGCTTCATCAGAAGAACTCATGCTCGTTTGCATTTAGAAAGCGAATTTTACATATCACACATAAAAGTGTGTGATATCACACATATAAGTGAAAAATTAAAGACACAATTTCATGTTTTGTGCCACGTTTTTGCTCATTCCTCTGGAACTAATTGAGCTCGTGCGCTCATTTCCACACCGCCGGATAGAGAAGTAAATGGGATATTTACGAAATGAAGCATCGGTGGGAAAATGTAGGCAGTTTTCACAAAAAAGCGTAAATTTCAAGAAATTTCATAGTTTTGCGCGCATGTCTTTAAAGTGCGACAACAATTAGAGCTTCAGAGTTCGTTTCCCCATCGTTAAAGGGACAATTGGTAGCCCGATTCAGTAGGAGTGACCAGAGAGTAACGTGAAGAAATAGCGGTCGCTTGTACACAGGCGCCAAAAATTGAATCTAACACATTAAGGTGCAAGATTAAGCCATTAAATTTCATGTTTTCACCATTTGTTACCAATTTCTCAGAACCATATTAACCTCAAGCACCCATTTCTACACCATAGGACAAATCAGAATAAAAAATATAACAGACAAACTTCCGTTGCAATCAAATATTATTGTATCTAAGTCAATCTAATAATAGTACCCAGATGCAGAGAATCCACCTATCCAATGCGCCCAAACTCAAATCGAACCCTTTATGAGTTTCGATTCAAACAAACACCAGGTGAATGCCACCCAAGTAAATTTCCTCCAACTTTCACCTAAAACCGATTCGTAATCCTCCAGCTGATCGGAAGGGATCTTTACGTTTCCTGTCTCGTTCGACAAATGCGTTTACCATGGCTGAACGAACTCAGAAACATTGCCATTACCACAGAGAGAAGAAAAAACCTTATTAAAGCCATGCATACATTTGCCACTCGGCTGAAGACTCATACACGAACACCCCTGACACATTCCACACATCCCATAGTTCCCGTTATTAGCACTTAGCAACATCGGAATAATTCTGAAAGTGATTGTGTTCAGGATTGGACTCAGTTTTCTGATCTGTATGTGTTTAGTCCTATTGTTTTTCAGGACTCCTTGTATGTATTGTTTATTAACGAGTGAGAGCGATTTTCGAAGAACTGAGGTTCGAGTGGAACGAGAAGACGTTCCATAAAGAGAGTGATGCATTCACAATGGGAAATCCCAAAATTAACGCGTCACATGAAAATATTGCCTTTAAATTAAACTAATTTTTACCCTACAAACCTTTAAAAAAAAGAACGGAATTTTTGAACCACTTTGTATAATGACGATGATCACGTGAACCAGAATTGAGATGATAAGACAACACTGTGATCTGAGTCTCGAATTTCCAAAATGTTTGAACACACAGAATAGGAAACTCTTCCGTTAACAGTGTCTTTTTCACTATAATCAGTGTTCTTTTAGAGTGTTCAATAGAATGTTGAAACACATTTAGGAATGTTTTCCATAGACTACGGCTTCAAAGCCCGGAAAACATTCCTAAATGTGATTTAACCGGCCGTGAAAGCCTTCATAGTCTGATAGAATGTTGAAAGTTTCTTTCGAAGCYATCTCCATAWTGGTCCGAGCAAGCCAAATATCAACGCAATTTGCCACGAAACAGGCTCCTCTAGACGCGGCATTATATAAGAACTGAAATAGTGAATATGCAAGTTAAARGTGTTTTAAAGGTCCGCCCACAGGACGCACAATTTCTTGGATTTGAAACTCCACTGTGTCTGTCTGTTTCGTTGCCAAATTTGCGCAAGATTCCYGAAAGATGTTTTAAAAAAATCAGATTTACACCACGCATTTACACAACACCGTACGCATTACACCTACATGTAAGTGTATGGTTCAAAAAGACTTAAATAGAATTTATTGGGAAATATCTCAAAAACACTACCCACAGGGCAACTTCGAAGATTCCGCCCCTGTTAACAGGTAAGTAAAGAACCAGCAAGTCTGATGAACGAAAATACGTAATCACGGAACGATTGTGTGTGCATTGGCCCCAGCCAGGTGCGCACCTTATTGGGGGACTCGCGCTCCACTAAAGCAGCTGCAGTGGGGTTGCACCCCCTTTTTTTCCAAACACATGCCGTGACGTATGCGTTCCTATGTGTCACCTATATGCGTGCCCATCGGCCACTATTGTCTGATCCGGAATATGTAAATGATTTCCCTTTGTTGGGCCCCGAATAATTTTTGCTCGAGCCTGGCGCAATTTGAAGGGCCGCCCGAGGATGCCGGTCCTCATTATCCGAAGATCATAAAGCTTTACAAGCTGATACTTTTCTTTTGCATGTGGGGGTCGCGGATGATCGAAATTGGCGCAGCCAAAGGGGTTAGTGGGACTTGGATGGTTTCATCCCTATATTCACTCTAAAGTTATTTCTGTTTATTTATTTTTTTATGCCCCTGAGCCCATTATTATTAGTCACATTGCTTTGCTAACTGTGCCATCTTTTTAGTAATGAATCCTTATATCTTCTTCTATCTTTTATTTGTTGTTTCACTGCAACATTGTCTGCATCTTCTTGCTTCCATTTATTTTGTTACAAACATGTTCTGCGTTAGCTTCACCAAGAAAGATCCAAGGCAAAGAAGACCCCCGGCTTACGTTTTCTTCAATTTTCTTACATTCGGTTATTTCCTTAGAAGGAGGCTAAATTTATGTTGTACAGGCGGTGATCTGCAGAGTTGGACTATTGAAGATACCGACTGGAAATTTAGTAGAAAAAAATTGTCCCACCCGATTTTAGGAGTCCCGTTAAGGAAGATACAGATTATTTAAAATCTAGTTTAACAGTATGAAACAAGGTATTCTTCATAAAAAGTATACTGCATGGGAAAGACATCAAGAGCAACTTGGAGATTTAAGATGTTTGCAGTTATATACAAAGCTTCTTGAAAAAGTGAATTTGTCTGACGGCCAAGATGTAATATTAGGCCTCAAGTTGCTGTTATTTTTTGTAACATTGAAAATGTTTCTTCAAATTAGGTCGCAAAGTGCTAAATCGCAAAAACAGTTCAAAATATCTCACCATCGATGAGAACCACTTCTACAGTGTGTCTCTATACCAATCTTTTGAAAAAATATTTTTTTGAAATTGCCGTCCATGCTATATTGCCAACTTTGTAAAAACGTTCGCAGTAAATCCAAAAAATAACTCATATTTTTGCAAAAATATTTAACAGTACGATTTCCGACTAATTACCTTCAAAGTATCCAATTCAAGGAAAAAATACGTCCACATTATCGTTCCAGCTGTTGATATTCAAAATACCCTACTTATAAAAGATTCAGTAGAACCTGCACAAGTAAACAGTCTAGGACAGCAAGTGTTCACGACTCGACTTCCTTCAACAGGTCTTACAGATAAGAAAGACCCTCAGGAGTAGAAGTGAAACGCCGTAATTTCATTCAAGAAATCCCAGTGCAAGATAGGGGAGATTGGACGTAAATCCCTATGAGCCACTTGCTTGGAATGGCACTTTTTCGGGCACACCTGGAAGTAGGCCTGGGCAACACTGTGGTGAGTTGCGCTATTGAGTTGTTGCCGCTGTCTGAGTTAACGAGTTATAACTCATCGGTTAATGAGCTATAAGTCATTTATTAAAGCTTTACGAGACCCGAGGCTAAAATTTTCACATCTAAAAAAAGGTCATCAACATTTTTTTTAAGTAACTTTTTACTACTTTGTTCAAACAACTAAAAAAAGTCATCTAGATTTTCGCAGCAACAGAACTGAGTCCAAAGAAAGTCGACGAGTTTTCTTGTAAAATCGATCTCTTAATTTTTTGCATAAAAGATTCAGTTTGCCAGTATTTTACAGTAAAACGTTAGGAAAAACGCGGTTTTTCTGTTTAGAGACTGTTGTTTAGAAATATTGACCTTAAAGTGAAGAAACCCCAATTTCCAAGAGTTTTTCCAATAAATGATTATAAATTATGAACTTTTGCTTTTTCAGTTCGGCGAAATATTTTTGGGAAAAGACACAGAAATAATTATTTTGGTTCATAATTCGAAGCTTCAAAAGCTGTTTTCCAAACATTTTTGAAAAGCGGCTAAGGAGGCGAATATTCCAATAAAATGTATCTTAACTCTTAAAGATTGTCAGTATTTTAAGTAAAACTAAAAAATAATGCGATTTTTGGGTAGAAAGAATTGCTTAATAGAAACTTTTTAAAACTGGAATGACCTGAAAATTTAAAGGAACTTTAAAAATCTTCAGAACGATGAAGGCGGAGAGTTTTCAAAATAATGTTTTGTAAACTTTTGTTCTTTCGGTAAAAAACTGTATAAAATTATTTGATTTTTGTGACACAATCGAAGCTGGGTTTTCTAAAGTTCCCTGCAAACCGATTAATGCGCCAAATTTTGTAGCAAAATTAATTTTGTAATTTTTGGCTGAAAAGGAGAAAATCATCAGAAAGTAATTATTTTTATGCGTTTTTGATTAAAAACTTTTAGTTTTGTGATCGCGTTTCGAGAAAACCTTACTGGTTCTCGGGTACAATCGGAGGTAAAATGGTATTTTCGTTTTTGTTCCGAATTGGACGCTGAAAAAAGTTTTTGTGAAATTTTTACAAAGCTCTAATTTCATCTTGAAATTTTTCGCGTAAAAGTCCTCCAGATCGTCAGTATTTTTAAGTAAAACTATGCAAAATAGAGCGCGTTTGAATAAAAAGTAAAAGAAAAAAATTCAGTCAATGCTAAAAACCACAATAAAAAAAACTCCACAGTCTTCAGAGGAATGGAAGTGACAAGATTCCCAAATAATCTGTTACAAACTTTCACTAATTCTTTTCGTTTTTTGATCGAAAATTATTTGATTTTTGTTCTTAATTCGACGCTGAAAGAAAATCTAAAAGCAAGTAAGAAAAAGTCATCAACATTTTTCCGGAACGGAACTGCGCTACTGCGCCGGTGAGTGGGGTTGGCGCACCAAGCCATTTGCGTAGCACTGCGCCAACTCCTAAAAATGCACTGAGTTACCCAGGCCTACCTGGAAGGCGGAAGAATACCGATGAATAAATAAAAAATAGTCTAGATAAACCAATAGTTGGGGGGTTTTGAACATTGCCATATAAAATGCGAATTTTTGAAACTTGTTTTCCAGTTAAAACGACCAAATTCGATGTCTAGTTCCTAATACTACTAACTGAGAGCCTTTATAGGTGGCCACTACAACTAGTGGAAAAAAGATCGATTCATACTAACGCTTGGCAACATTGACTCATTTCGTGTAGATCGAGTAGCAACCGCTCAACTTCAGTTTATAACCTCATTTCACAACATCAGTTTTTTATTGTTTTCAAGCATATTTGGAGCCTCATATAGCACGGGCACGTTAAAGAACGGTTTTGTTGCAAAAAAATGGTTCTTCAAACTATTGCTTCAACGGAATCCCTTCAAAAGTTGACCAGAACCATTCTGGTGCTCGTTTCATACTCAGCACGGTGCACTATTTAGTGTCTCCAAGGAATGTAAACTTTATGCAAGTTTTAAGGAGCATAAGCAACAAACTAACCGCAAATTCTAACTCCGACCGGTTTGCCAACAAATCGCTAGAAACATCGTTGCCGTTGTGATTAAAAAATATATTAACCGCAAAGTTGAAGTGACATATTCAGAGCTAATTCCCTTCAGAAATAACATCGAAAACATGTGGCAATTAAATGAAGGAGATGTGAAAGGTCAGAAGTATTGCATTAAAAATTCAATGTTGGGAATATTTGAATGCACTTCACCCGAACTGATTTGATTGATTTTTTAATTAAACCCGATTTTTCCAACATTTGGCAAATTTCCCCACTGATAAAGTTCAAAGTGTTCAAAGAAAAACCGCACTACATAAGGGCGATTTCCAATAATACGCGACAATAGTCTATAATTGATGTCGTGTATCTTTCGGCTTGCATCAGTAATCAAACGATGCCGAAATAATAACAGCTTATAATATGCAAATCAAATCTGTTAGCTCATCCAGTAATCGGGCGATAAATCCCCATTTAGAAATTGACGGTTTGCACCAGAAATTCAGACGCCAGCTACCAGAAGAGTCATCTCATCCACTGAGTTCGGAGAAAACTGATTGATTCGAAAAGTAGAAGATTGAGGCATTCAAAAAGTCTCTGAAAGCTGCAACAATAATAATCTGTTAAATAATCCGAACGGGAAAAAATCCCGGGAGGACGATCAACGAACCGATTTGATTAATGAGCATTTAACCATGGGATTCAAGCGTGAAAATTGGGTTTGGTGCAGACCGCACTTCTTTATCGGGAGGGTTACGACAACACTTTTTGTGCGTGTGGTGATGCCGATTTGGCCATATGGCCTCTCGAGGCCCACTTAATTACCACTCGGATGGTTGGCATTGATTCATGAAGCACTACATTCTACCGGACTCGGCCCCTAGGGACTTCCCAACTGATTCAATCAGTCATAGAGAACGTTTAAAGTTACAACGAGAGAAAACGTTTTTAAAAGACAGACTGTAGTTGAAATCGATCAGCAAAAGAAAAAACTAAGACTTTTTTTTTCGAAAATCTAAATGTTTGAGTTATGAAACAACGGAGCTTAGTCGGTAGGTGCATATGAATAACTTTGCAATACAAATAAGAACACTGCGGTTTGGCTTCAAAGTTCTTGAAGAAGGCGTCAAAGTGGAGTACCTACTTAATTCATGGAAGGGAATGGAAATTGCTGGCAAAGGACGAAAAAGTTTTAACTGGAGATGATGGAACAAATTGGGAAATACAATTTTCATGGGACTACCCTGTCCCATGCATGTACAGGGTGTTCCATAAGCAGGTGATCCAAAGGGTACTGCAGTATTCTTTGGATCACTAAAAATTTGGATCTTCTAAAGTGCCTGGTTCCTCTGCTATTGATTATGTGCTTACGGGACACTCTGTATGATGAACATGTACATGGTGCAGTCTTTTCCAAATATTTTCGGAAATTATACAGTGTTCCAGTTCCAGCTTAATAACGCAGAGCTTAAATTATCCCTAACTTTTGAGTGCGAACATTTTCTCAGTCGGTGAGAGTAATGATTATATTCAATTCTCGGACAAAATGTAAGCTAAAAAAATCAAAAAATTAAATAAACATACCTACTGTACAGGGTGTTTAAATACTGCCATGTTTTCTTGGTCAAAGTTTAAATAAATTGATTTGATTGAAATTAAAAAGCTTAAATCTTTCTGTGGTCAACATTGGGAGCCCAGAGAGAAAAAGTCAACGAAATTACAGCCTCATGTCCACTGGTAATTGGATCTTTACGCATCTTTTTATCTTGAGATATTCGAGAGATATTAATTTTTTGATGACCGGTCACATTTTCCCCGTAACATTTACTTGCAATTTTTTTGCGAAGAAAATTTCTGGAAAAATGCTCTATGAACATTATTTCGTTACAAGTTGATTGCCCGGTTCATTTTGTCGCTTTCTGTGTTGTATCAACTAAGTTGTTAACATTTTCGTTTTCCTCTGAATAAAGAATTCTTGTTTTCACGCCTAATCTTGCTGTGTTTTGTTTTGCTTCTTTATTGAGCTAAATACGTAGCAAAATAAATTACTTATAAAAAAAAATAAGTAAAAAATTTTGTTCAGAAAATATGGCTTTTCGACGTATTTTTAGCAAACTGACCAAAGCCTTCTATTCCTAAAGATTTGTTTAGATTATTAATTAGCTGGATGGTGTAAGGAGTTCAAACCCCACATTGTTAATTTTATAAAGCGTAATATATGATTCAATTTGGATACATCTCAGATTACACGACAGAAGAAAGACACAATTGTGGCATCTTTGCCAGATTTTTCACGTCCAAAAGAACAAAGTCCAAGAAGTACAGATTTTGATAAAGTACAGATGTTGCCAAAACAAGTCCAACAAGCTGTTCTTGGACACTCAAATAGTGCACAAGTAGGCGAATTGTTTTACAATGAAATCACTGGACAGGTAAGTCACGAGCCGGGTGCAACCGGACGTAAAACCCGAAGGGTCGCGACGGGGTTGGAGCGATCAAAACGCGTGCCCGACACCCTTTACCTTTCACCCTGCTGCAAAGGAACAACAAAGAAGCCGACAGCTGCCAGCGAAACCCGGTGGTGTGTCCGGACTGTTATGGGGGAAGAACGAGCACAATGAACTTTGAAGATACAAAACGGGAAATCGCTGTGGTATTGATTTGCGACTTTGAGCAGAACCACCGATTAACACATTGGAACTCCCTCATTCCAAAGGTTGAGTCATCAAAGTAGTGATAAGCGCGACACGACTGGCCTTGATGTTGCTGGTATTTTCGAAAACTTGCAAAGCTCTTGCTGCGAAACGAAGACCCAGATCAAGACCATGCAAGTCTTAGGCCCGAATTCAAGAACGCCACTCATACGCTACTCATCTCAAATCCAACTCTCACTCATCTGCCACTCACGTTAGAGTGAGATGAGTGGTTCCTAACTAAAGCCAACTTTCAGTATTCAAAAACGACACTAATAAGTCACTCACTTGAGTGACAACTGGTTCAAAGAAAACAGTTTTAGTAGGTTATGTTCTCATAAGTGAATACCTTCATTCTGGTTCCATAACCTCAGTTAAGCAGCGCTGATTGCCATACTTGGCGCTTCGGACTGCGGAAACCTTTCAGTTTCCATCCTCCATATATATACTTTCATCGATCTTCTGGCTGGTGTTAATGGCAATATTAAGAACCACCGCTGTAGCAGCAACAATTCTGGTGGTATGTCGTAATGATACTTCGAAGCACTCTTCTAAACGTTTAAAACGACCTTTCCATACACCAAAAGCGTCTTGAATAACATTCCTTGTTAAAGTATATGCGTTATTATATCGCTGCTCGGCTCCTCTTTTTGGGTTTTTCAATGTTTCTGAAGTATACATACACCTATTCTGGGCATAAACACTATCTCCATGGAACTGCCATAAAAAATTCTGCTATCATGATCAGAACCTGGCTAATGAATAACAATATCCTTAAGTCTGGTCCAGCTACAGCTTCATTGTTCATGCATTTCATCCACCTTGGCTTGCTATTTCAATGTGGGTGCCATTTGTTCACCCAGTCAGTCCAGGAAAACTTGCAACTTGATGAAACTGCCGGATTCTAATTGGTCAAAATGCACCAAAATAAATCTTGAGGACGCTATGAGGGGACGAAAAGCCACACTAATTTCTCACTCACTTATGGTACTTAACGCGCATGTCTTCAATTCAAAGATAGGGACAGTTTAGTCACTCACATTTAAGAAAATGATTTCTGAATACGGTTAGGATGAGATGAGTCTGATTTTAGTGTGAGTGATGGTTGAGTGTCGTTCTTGAATTCGGGCCTTATGCCCACTTGCACCAAACTTCTTCTAAGCACGTCCTTACCTAAGTATACCTTAAAATTTAAGTCCGACTTAAGTTTCAATGAGTTGCACCATCCGTTTTTCACGTGTTCTTAGCTAAGCTTCAGGCAATAACCGGCAACTCTGTATTTTTGGTTCTGGCATGTCTGTGTTGTTTCTAACCGAAATTCGAGACCTTTTTAAAATTTAGTTTCACTCATGGCTGCAAAACAGAAAGGGTCTCCTAATTTTGGCGCTTCTGAAAGAGATACTCTTTTAGAGCTCGTTGCGTTTCATAAAGATCACCGAAAATAAAAAATATAATAATAAAAATAATAACAATAAAAAAACCAGATGCTGTGTCTTCGCAAGAAAAGCAGTC
>NW_026018814.1:14563409-14611703 GCF_020466585.1 Dendroctonus ponderosae
TGTAAATAATAAGACCTTGTATGGCGTGAATCAATCACTTGCTGCTTTTGATGGTGATTGGGTACAGCCAAATGAAACTCCGCCATCTCTCATTTTCCCAATTAGTCAGAAAGAGCGTTAATGAAACGTTGAAACTCAAAATTCATGATGTACGTAGGTACTTATTTTTTAAAAATAGGACATTATGATTACACAATTCATATACGTATGCTGTATATTTGACTAACTAGCGACTAAAGTGAGGTTGGAAGAAGGCTAAGTCATGCTTAAGTACTCGAGAACGAGTCCTTAAATTTAAGATTTTCAAAGACGAACTTAAGATCGTGTCATCGGTTGGTGCAATCCGTTTTTGCAGTTAGGCTCGAACTTAACGCTAAGCATAACGTTAAGTCTTTCTTAATGTTCTTAAATCTTAAATGTTTGTTGCAAGTGGGCATTAGTCTTGTTTTGCTCATCCCCGATTTAGTCCGCAAATTTTTTTGCTGGTCAACGCGTTTTTCCTTAGCGGGAATGTGGGGTGAAAGAGAATGTTAATCGAACATTTTCTGGCATCAACCAAATGGTGCAGAAATAGTTGGAGGCAAATTGAGCTGTCCGAAGCCCAATAGAGAGCGGATCGGAATTTTTATCATTAAGGGGTCCCGATAGGCTTTGCGAGTCCCAGATTTATTTTCTAGCATCAAACCTA
Organism: Dendroctonus ponderosae; assembly: GCF_020466585.1. Taxonomy (NCBI): domain Eukaryota; kingdom Metazoa; phylum Arthropoda; class Insecta; order Coleoptera; family Curculionidae; genus Dendroctonus; species Dendroctonus ponderosae. The sequence continues at coordinate 14,564,098 of NW_026018814.1, forward strand.
AATAAGCATTTTTCGGTGAAGCAAATTTGGTAGAAATTTGATTCTCTTTACAACATTTACTAATGGTGAACCAATTTTCAACGGAGAAAATAAATAGAGCTGACATTTTCAAAAATTATTTWAAAAAAATCATATACAGCGTGATTCAGATRGCCAAAAATTGTTGTCTTGACATGTCTCCCTTAAGGTTCTGCGGCCTTTTAAGCTTTTGGAGTGTTAGGGGCAAAAATGTGACGCCTCTTGTTTGCCTTCTTCGAAAAAATAATGGAGATTTTTTTCAAAATTGCTGAGGTCGCCAAATTTGAGCGAAAAGCGTGGAATCGGGCTGCGATCGAGAAATCGAACGATTTATTGCGGACTTAAAGCGTAAGGGCAATTATTCGGGATTGTGAAAAACTTTTTGGGGTTATTTGAGTTCTGCTATTCTCGGTCCAGTCGCGGCATTAGACATAGAGGAGAATCGAAATGCCGCGCCCAGATCTAACGAGCCGAGCCTGATTCGCGACAAATCCTTTTGAAAAACGTCGTCAAAACACCGACAAAAAATGAATCCTTCGTCCGGTAGATTGAGAAAATTTCTTCATTACCAATCCATACAATCGAAGTTTTCCGCCTGTTTACACCCACCCTGAACCGAAATACAAACATAGAAATCGCTTTCAGCAGGGACAATCGCCCTACGAGCATTTGCAGTGTAATAGCGGAAGTGATCAAGCATAAATCGACGAATTTTTGGGGAAAAACTATAACGGAAACCCATTAAAAATTAGCCAGGCAGGAAAATATATCACTCAAACCAGTCTATTAAGTAAATAACCGCTGCGATACAATTAAAAACATAAAAAATCCCGGAGGGCTTCTCTATCAAAACTCCCCCGATATTTAATTTATGGAGGGTGTAAATGCCCATCTGCCCGGGAATCCATCTAGTAATTGTTTACCGGCGAAACCGTTACGGATCGTGAATCGATGTTGGGATTCAACCGGTGGTAATCGGCTGATTGTTGCAACATTTTTCAACGATTTTGCAAAAAAACAACTTCCACTGAACACAACATCAAAGACGTCTCGCAAAATGCAGCAAAATCCTGTCCTGTTTTCCAAGTTTTGCATGGTCAATGAACCATCGTCAGAATTCATTTAGACTGTTATCCGAATTCTTTAAACGAACTTTAAATAAACGAAAGTGAGAATAAATTTTTTCAAATTACGTCCAAAAACCTTGCTAATTGTAATAACTGAAAGATTTCCTCAAAACAATACAATATGACAAGCAACACATACAAGACTTTCTTTTGCAAAAAAACTGTAAAAAACTGGGGAATTCATGCATAGGCATAAATCTTGATCCAAAGTTTTAGAAAAATGTACAAAAAAGCTTTATTTTAGCTATAAAACTACAAATTCGTAGCTCTGATCAATTGGCAAGAATCCAATTTTCAAGCTTCAAACTTTAGTTTTTCAACTGATTTTCCAAAGCAATGATACAGTTATTTGCACGAGTTGCTATCACATAACTGCATCAGTTTTCACTGTTCACAAGAGTCTTTAACCTCATATCGCAGCTATTATTAAAGAAAAGTGCGGATTTCTGAACACTGTGTTGAGTTTCGCTTTTGATTTGTGATCGCTCTCCGAGTTAATGAGTGTTAACTCAACCGTTAATGAGTTACCAGTTACCTGTCATTTACCGACGACCGAGGCTGGAATTTTCACATCTAAAAAAAAAGGCATCAACATTTTTTATGAATGCATTGAGTTGTCGGACCAAATCATTTGCACAGCACTGCGTTTTTTTAAAAAACTTAAATTTTTTCGAAAAAACAAGATAACTTTGTTTCGATTTTGTCCCAAATTCAAAGGTAAAACGAGTATTTGAAAAACACTATTGAGAATACCAAACTATACAGACGACGAATTTTCTTGTAAAATCGATCTCTTAGTTTTGTTGCATCAGAGACACTCACTTTGTCAGTATTTTAGAGTAAAAAGTTAGAAAACAACTGTTTATAGAGATACTTTTGTTTAGAAATATTGACCTAAAAGTGAAGCAACCGGAATTAAAAAAACTAAATTCTTCACAGCGACGAAGATGACGAATTTTCCAAATAATTGATTATAAACTTTCGCATGTTCTGTTTGGGGCAATATTTTTGGGAAAAAATTCTGAAAAAATTATTCGAGTTTCGGCCGAAATTGAAAGCTGCAAAAAGTTGTAAACATTTTTGCACAGCTGTTCAGGAGGCGAGTATTCAAATAAAAATTGTTTTATAATTTTTCACAGAAAATAAGATTGTAAGCATTTTTAAGTAAAACTTTAATTAAAAAAGTTTTCTAAAGCTGAAAGGACCTGAAATTTTAAAGAAACTTTAAAAATTTTTCAGAGCGGCGAATTTTTTAAATAATTTTTAGCAGACTTTTGATCTCTGGTCGTTTTATCAAGATAATCTTAATTACTTTCGGTACAAAAACTAAATAAAGTTATCTGGTTTATGTGCCAAAATCGAAAAGGGTTTTCTGACATTCCCTACAAAGCAATAAATGAGGGAAATTTTATAACAAAATGATTTTTTTTCTTTTTTGGCTATTTTTTTTTACTAGTTTGGTAATCGGTTTTTGAGAAAATCTTAATAATTTTCGGGAAAGAATGAGAGAAATTTATTTTCGTTTTTGTTCCAAATCCGAGACCAAAAAAAGGTTTTGTAAAATTCCTACAAAACTATAAATTTGTCTTGTGTGTTCAAGTGTTCGCGTAAAATACTTCCAAATTGTGTTGGTTTTTTTAGGTAAAACTTTTCAAAATAGAGCGTTTTTCAATTGAAAATAAAGCAACAAAAAACAGTTTTTAACAAACTCTACAGTTTTCACAGCGACAAAGGTGACGATTTTTCCAAATAATTGAGGAGTCAGGAGTTCGAATTTGTTCGTCTAATTTGTCAGATTTACTTTTGCGCACATGTGCGTAAAAGTCCGTGCGTAAAAGTAAAACAAATGAACAGTAAAGAAAAGTACTTCTTTTTGATCATCGCTTCTGATCGAAAAATGGAAACGAATTTCAAAACCTTTTACAAAGCGAAGCAAAGGAGGCGAGTGTTCGAATTAAATTTATTTCATAATTCTTGGCAGAAAATACCTTAAGATTGTCAGTATTTGAAACCTGACGTTAAAATAAATCTAAAAACAACCAAAAAGTAATCAACATTTTTTCCATCAATGGAACTGAGTTACTCCGCCAGTGCTTTGTGTTGGAGCACCAAGCCAATTGCGCAACACTGCGCCAACTTCTAAAAATTCACGGAGTTACGCAGGCCTAGAACGAACTACTAGAAAATCTTCCCGAGTAGGAAATTTAATGGCACACCTTGAAGAATCTTGGATAAATAAACTCAAAGTAAGTACATGTAAAATGTCTTTCCCCGTACTCTACAATTAGGAGCCCAGCAACCCGCTAAAGAAAACCACTCTATTACTACTTCAATCAGAAAACTACCAAGCAGCTTTTAAACCAACCTAAACACTTCCAAACATCAACAATTAAAACGAAAAACAACTCAACTCAAATGAGTAGAGAAAAGCCGAAAATCAACCTCACATGACCAATTAACCCAAGAAACCACCTCATCGGCCCATAAATCGCAACTAAACCACAACAACCGAAGAGCCTTAACAAGGCAAGTGCACCCTTTTGTTCAGCACGCCTCTGCAAATCTGCTCAAGAGTCATTTCTTCGGCGTGAATGGATGTCATAAACACGAACAACAGGTGTTAAAGCGTCAACCCAAACAAGACTGCTTAATAGCTACCTTGACAAATATAATAAGACGTTTCAGCCCTTCGCACAGGTTTACACTTCTTTTGAATTCCCCAGTAGCACAAAAGGCGGCCCCCGGTTTCCTTTTGTATTTCTAAGCGTTTCGGGGTAGCGGACAGATTAAAATAACCCAAGGAAATCGGATGATTAGCCCTTGGGGAGGCAAGTGTTATTGTGTTGCAACGATTTTTTAAGGATTAAAATTGCCAGAAGAAAAATTGCAATTAATCCAAAACAGAAAAAAAGAGTTGGCAATTACAAATCATACTGGGCGTTAGTCAAAACGTTCACATTCAGGGACCAGTTGCCTGCTGCAGGAAGAACCTTGGGGAAGTTATCGCCTAACTAGTAAGTACCTAAAGTCAAGGTCTGATGACATCAAACACACGTTGATTAATAGGGGCGATTCAAGACTATTTTAACATTTCCCGAATGCTTTCAAATGCTGCCAGTTATGCTGGTGGTTTTCGTGATAAGACTGAAATTATTTGCGTTTACAAGCGCCTGTTGTCTTTATGAAGGTTGCCTTGGATTGTAATTACTTCTGATTATTGGCATATGGACTACACTTATACTGGGTGGTTCCAGACCGTAAATTTCAGGGAACGCAATCACCATTTTCATCAGATTTTGTACTGTTTTTTCAACGATAATCATTTATTTTCTACTTGAAACTGCTGAATTTTACAGAGAAATTGAAAGGAAATTGTTTTCTTTCGAACTGATTGAAGAAACCGAAAGTTAGTTTTATTTTATGAAAAAGCTATGGCGTATAATTTTTAAGAGGGTTCGAAAATAGACTTTATTATTGTTTACAGGAAAATAGACAACATTTTGAACAACTTATAAGATAGTGCGTAAATAGATCCCATAGGTTTTATTGTAGACATTTCGCTTCCGTAAATAAAAAGTTATTTTTTGTTTATTTTAATGGCCATTTGTTAATAATGTTTTTAAAATGTCTTCAAAATTTAGTATTTTTTCCAGTTTTGGCCAAGTTACATTTTCTACTAAATGCTCAAGTTTCATTTAAAAATGCTGACAATCTTAAGGTATTTTCCGCGAAAAATTATTAAATAAATTTCGAATTCTTCGTCGCTTAGTAAAAAGTTTTGAAATCCCTTTCCATCTTCGAGTTTAGAATAAAAGTCAAACAATTTTCTATCAAAAAACGAACAGAATAAGCGAAAGTGTATAACAGATTATTTGGAAATCTCGTCACCTCCGTTTCACTGAAGACTGTAGCATTTGTTAAAAAATGCGTTTTTTTAGTTTCGACTGATTTTTTTTGCATTACTTTCTACTCGAAACGCTCTATTTTGTAGAGTTTYACCTAAAAATACTAACGAACTGGAGGACTGTTGCGCGAAAAATTAYAAGATAAATTTATAGCTTAGTAAAAATTTTACAAAAGCTTTTTTCAGCGTCAAATTTGGGACAAAAACGAAAATACAGACCTCCCGTTTTTCCCGAAAACCAATAAGGTTTTCTTCAAAACCGATTACAAAACTAAAAGTTTTTAATGGAAAACGCAAAAAATCATTATTTTCTGATGATTATTATTTTTTCTGACAATAATGCGGTCTTTTCAGCCAAAAATTTAAAAATTAATTTTGCTAGAAAGTTCGCCTCATCCATCGGATTGCAGGGAGCTTTAGATAGCCGATTTCAGCTTCAAATTTGGCACAAAAACCAAATAATTTTATTCAGTTTTTTACCGAAAGTAATTAGGATTATCTTGAAAAAACGACCAGAAACCAAAAATGTACAAAAAATTTGTTTGGAAAATTCACCATTCACCGTTAATTTTTAGGTTTCCTTAAAATACTGACAATATTCGGGTATTTTCGGTGAAAAATTATAAGATACATTTTATTGAAAACTCGCATCCTTAACCGGTTTGCAAAAATGTTTGGAAAACTTTTCGCAGCTTCGGATTATGGACAAAACTGTAATAATTATTTCTGGGTGTTTTTTCAAAAATGTTTCTCCGAACGAAAAAGCGAAAGTTTATAATAATTTATGTATTTGGAAAACTCTTGGAAACTGGGGTTTCTTCACTTTTAAGTAAATATTTCTAAACAGCACTGTCTCTAAACAGAAAAACCGCGTTTTTTCTAACTTTTATGCAAAAAAATTAAGATATGGATTTTACAAGAAAACTCGTCGACTTTCTCAGCTCTGTTGCAGGGAAAATCTGCATGACTTTTTTTAGTTCTTTGAACAAAGTAGTAAAACATTACTCAGAAAAAATGTTGATGACCTTTTTTTAGATGTAAAAATTTCAGTTTCGAGTCTCCTAAAGTTTTAATAAATGAATTATAACTCATTAACCGATGAGTTTGTTTTGTTTTACGATTTGTAAACAGCAAATGGGGAAAACAATAAATATTGCTGCTAGACAAACGATCCAGATCTTCGAATTGATTAAATGAGCGACAAACTGTGCCTTCTTATGGAAACAGTTTTATGCAAAATGTTATTGCAACTGCTTGAAGGAATCAAGTACAAATTTTTGAAAAACATGTTTATTTGGATTCACTTTATAGCATTCTCCAATAAACCGGACTTCATTATTGCTATTTAAAGTGTCTTAAAAAGAATGTAACTGCTGCTTAAAAATGTTTGAAAGCAAATACAATTGCGTTGGAACGCAAATCGCAAAAATATCGTAAAATCAAACTAAAAGGGCCAAGGAAATCAACAAGAAAGAAACGAAGTGGTTGTTTCTAGTTTTTTTGAAAAAGTTGGTTTCCACTGCAACTTGACCATTGCAGTATTCCAGAAAATCGTAATAAAAAATGTAAATATAACAAAATATAATAATAATAAGTAATGTAATATATAAATGTAAAAAATGTAAACGTTGAACTTCCTTCTGTCAGAACCCAATTCCAACGGGAACTTAAAGTACTTATTGGAACCAAATGGAAGTCTTGAATTCCAGAGCAAATACCCTTGCAAAAGCCAAAGTGGATTCGTTCTCAAATAAAATGCTCTTAAATATTGAAACATAGGCGATTCAACACCTCGCAGCTCGTTACATACATCAGAACCCAATTCCAACCGGAACGTAACGTTCCAACCAAATCGATGCATTGACTTCTAGAGCAAAAACGGCTAAAAGACATCTGAATACTGAAACATCCTGAAGAACTCAACCAGGTAATTCAACATCCCGTTGCTGCTTCCATAATCAGAAGCCAATTCCAAGAGGAAAATTAAGCATTCATTCGAAGCAAATCGATGCCTCGCCTTCGGGGGCAAAAGAACCCCGATACTAATAACGCATCCGCCTATTGTCGTTCGTGGTGTAAAAACCGTCGCGACGGCAGCATCTCGAAAATCCGTTACAGAACGGTGAGCGTCGCCTCATGCCAATGAAGAGAGCGTTTGAGCCTTGGACCAATGGGAATGGCCGGCTCCGACCCACCTAGCGCAAGAGCTCTAGAATTTCGAGGCGGAGTAGCGTCGCTATTGGGGGCTTAAAACCTCATAACTTCCGTGCAACTTCGACTATTCCGAAATGTGAGTTGGGCGAAAGTTAGTCGGTCGTGGAATTCGGTGTGGGATGCCTCGTGTGAGTTATCCTCACCATGAAATGGAATTCGCTACGTTCAGGTAGGCTGGCTATTGTGATTTGGTGATTTTATCCAGTGTGTTTTCAGTGTTTTTTGCTTTTTTACGCTTTGCACAAATCAGTGGTAACTATTATGGATAATTTTTGAAAATTTTCGGAAACCCAGGCTTCTAATCGGGCACGACACAGCTGTTTTTCGCTTATTAACAGGGCACCCTCTAGGGAAAAGGATGAGTTTTCATATAGGTATCTTAACTAATTATAGTTTGCAATATGCGCAAAATGTTTTTCTTAAAATTTATCATTTCACATTTTTTCATGGTACATGGTAATTGGCACTATGATGCCTGATAAAAAACAAATTATTGTAATTTATTAAAATAAATAATACAGTTTTCTAATTTTTATTTGGGCCACCTCATTTTTATGAAAACCCTCGATTTTAAAGGAAAAGGTCACAATCGACTAGATTTAGTTCATAAGAAAACCCTACTCGACTTTTGTTTTATTTGCTATTGGGAAAAACCTGACCAATTACATTTTCTAACCCACTATTTCAGAAACGAAACGTTTAAAGGCACAAGTATATAAAAAATCGACAATATTTCCCCGAACCCGATGGGACATTCAATTGTGGCCAATTAAAATTTGACCTCCCTGTATATTTTTTATTATAGGTGATTATTTAGGGCATACGATATATGCAAAATAAAACTGAATATTATTTGAAATAAAGGTGGAGTTTTCCAAACTCTAATATGGATTGCACTGAATAGGTAACAATTTTTTTAACTCAGAGAATAGAATAGTACGCATAGGAGATTCTTGTAGATAAGGACCTGCACTTTGAAACTTATCAAAAAATATATTCTTTGCTCACTGATTTGGTATGATATTTTTAAGCAAAAAACGATTAATTTTCTGCTCAAATAGTCAAACGAACCTCGTCCTCCAACTAAAAGCGATAAGCAATTTTCCCCTCTTCTTGAAAACGTCTCCACTTCAAAACTATCACTCGTTTCAGATCGCCGCATTTATACTCACAGCCCTCCATCCTCCAAAGGCTGGGCATCGATAGGCTGGAGTTGGATCCCAGCTTCCTGCAGTTCCAGCACTACATTCGCTACTCCTCCGAACCTCTAGAGCTGACTGCCACTTCCACTCCATTGGATCTGAGTGTGAAAACCACTTCCGTTCCGATCACTCCTCCTTGTACTCCGTCGCCGAAGACTAGGACTCCTCTGAGTCCTACTCCCGAAGTTCCAAGTAAGAAAGTTAAGGTAAATTATTGTCGTGAGGATTTCGGGTAGGTGTAATGAACTAGTGATGAGCAACGCAAATCCAGACCAAAGCTTGTCTTGAAATGTCTTGCATTGACTGATCAACCAAGACTGACTTGAAAAAGTTTTACATTGCTTTTGCCCATTTTTTTTTAACTTTTTAAACTTTCTGTGAATATTTCAGTTTTTTAGAGCTTTTTGCAAGAGCAAGTCTTGCACGATCTCGGCCTTGCAGAAAGAGTTTTGCACTCTTGCTTTTAAATAATGCGAAAACTTAAAATTAAATATAATAATAAATTAATAAATAAAATTAATTCAATAATAACTAATACGAAATAATAAATAATATTAAAATTAGAAGATAATGATAACCAATACACAGCACTAATTACATCAATCAATCATACGCAATAATTAATTGCGTATGATTTTCTTATTAATGGTTAAATCTGAAGTTTTAGAAAATACAACAATTTTAATTATTTAGTCACTCAAAATTATTAACGCGTACATTTCCATTGTCTAATAAGCTCCATCCCAACCCGAATATATTTTCTTGTAGTATGATTTACAAATTCTAAAGAAAGTACAACAAACTTAATGTAAGGTGTAGATGTTACGTCTTGATTGTACCTATAAAATTTTAACAGCCGCACACTTTAGACAAAATTGAGGACAAACGCAATTAATAATGAACTTATAATTATTCGCAAGTATTGAGTAATTTTACTGTTTACGCATCAACTTATTTCAGGGCTCTCGCAAGGAATATTAAAAAAATGTTTTTATCAAAGTCGAATTAATTTTTACAATCGTGCTGGGTTTGATCTAGCTTTTTTGCTAGAGCAGTACCAGTCCCGCTCATCACTATAAATCAACCAATTATTTTCATTGTCCAAAAGAGATTTGAACTTGTTGGAGTTGTAATTTTAGTATTTTCTTGCAAAGGCTCCAATCGAATATCCTTCGTGATCTTCCTCCAACCAAGTATCATGTCTAATTTAGTTGATTCCTCTTATTATTATTCTTCTGTTAGACTTATAAATTCGGTTTCTTTAACCAGATTGGACGGTTTTTTTTATTTCGTAATCAAGCTTTGAAAATTCAACATTACTTTATGTGATCTTCGCTTCCACTCCGCTTTTTAGGGCCAGTTGGAATTTTTTTGGGTTTTTGCGGTTTGCGAATTTCCGTCCGCTCCAATTCATTTGCAATTATAAATCGTAGTAAATGTGCCATTGATATCAAAGCCATTCACTATCAATCCCAAACAACAGTGATTCATTTATATGGGCTTTCTACTATTTCAACCAACTGAGAGGATTTAACACAGCCAGTAATCGCACGCCTGACAATACAAATTTATGCAAAAATCGATAGAGTGGTGGACTCTTTTGGCTCTGATTGAGCCAGTTTGACTGGAGCAATTTTCAAAACATCAACATGTCGCTCTTTCCAGCTAAACTCCCCAAACCCGAAGAAAAGCAAAGCAACTCGCAAACTCAACTTCGACGAGGATAACAGTTCCCCCGTTTCGGGCACCATCATCAGAGAGCTGCGTCCCGACGAGCATTTGGTGGTGAGAAAAGGTGACATCGATCCTGCGTTCAATGTGGTGGAGGTGACCGAGGAGGCGAAAGCCGAATTGGCCAAAATCGAAAATCACATTGGCGACTACGTGTGTCGGTTGTGCAAAGAGCTGTACGAGGACGCTTTCGGCTTGGCTCAACACAGGTAAATAACGTCGATTAGTGGCTTTCATGGGGCTCCTGAGGCGTGAAATTGAAAGGCAACGGGCCATGTATGGATATTTGTGGCACTTGACCGTGCAAGACATTGATTAAGGCGATAATGTGGCATTAGTTCCGCCAAAATGGCACGCGATAATGTTAATGGACGTGTGGGCTGCAGGCACATGCCAACAGGTGCTCCCGCATTTAATTTGTTGATACGCCCTGTGACTGCGACCACAAGGTGTGGTCACAGTTGTTAAACAATGTGATCTTTTTTCAATTTATATTTATCACATATAATAATTTTACTAGAGTAAAATTAAATCGTCTTTAAATCGCACATTCACCATTATGTCAAGTGATAGCGATATCTATTTCAATTTGTTCCAGGTGTTCTCGGATAGTTCACGTAGAATACCGATGCCCCGAATGCGACAAAGTCTTCAACTGTCCGGCCAATTTGGCTTCGCATCGACGGTGGCACAAACCGCGACTTCCCAAAGAAAACAAACAGGAAGAAGGAGCAATGAATGAAACGGACGGCGGGGAACAATTCAACTGCAATGAATGCGGCAAGCGATTTCGAAGGGTAAGTGGCGGATTGCAGCTTCATTAAACTGGCCTGGCTGATTCCTATGGCATTTTTTACAGATAGCTTACCTTCGAAAGCACCAAACCTTGCACCAGGTGGACTGACAGCGGCTTGTGCCGGTAAGGCCAATTCCACGTCTTCCGCCGAACCTTTGGAGGCCTCCACCTTTGCCTCCAGCCTGCGAAGGAGCCATTTCGATGGAACAGCGGTACTTCTCTCGAATGCCCTGGATGGATTTCTCTGGTAGTAGCTGTAAATAGACACAGTGCATAGTAAAAGGAGTGAAATATCATGTAAACTAGACAAAAGAGGGTGTAGTTAGTAAGGATCGGTAGGGTCAGGGTCTGGTTTATTTGGAGAAGTTTTCAATTATTCTAGTCGTTTTTTCTAGTCAAAAATATTTTTTAATTTAGTTTATGTAGGCTGTCGAAACATGCTAGTCAAGAAGTTTTTTTAAATTAATTTTACAATTCTAGTGATATTTTCTAGTCTTAAAAATTAGCCTTCCAAAATAATGTATCTAGATATATCTAGTCAAATCGAATGATTCTAGTCAGTTTCTTAGTCAAACATACACAGCATTCCATAATGTACATAATAATAGTGGTCAGAATATCACAAAGATGATCTCATTAGTCATATGGCTGCTTGGAAGTAGAATTTCGCTTCCGATTGAGTTTTTCCGAGAATTCTCTTCAAAAATGTTTCATAAGTTTTAAAGCGAAACACTATTTCCGCGAAGAATTGTGAGTAAACTGAAGGAAAGTAAATGTGGCGCCATTCCGGAAATGATAAAAAATGATTGAAATTTATCGACACGCACTGCTTTGTTCAAAAGTTTATCTTGTAGATCTGATGAGTTTTTCGAAACCACTCGTGTCATGAAGAAATTATTTTTCACGACGAGCTAAAGCCCGAAAAACTCATCAGTTGCGTGTAAGATTTCAACAGAAGAAATTCTGTGGATGCCAAAAAAAGGGTGAAAGCCTCACTCGTTTGATGACCATTTTGCATTTCGTTGATTTTTCATAGTTTAAGTAATATTCGATTTTTTTCAAATTCAAGCACTTGTTCTTATTTTGGCATCAGGAATAATTTTCGGTTTACTCAAAAATCATCACTCCATATACAGGGTGTTTATTTTACTAAGCATACAAATCAGCTTCAGTTTTACAACATTCAATAAGCAGTTACGTCGATAGACTCCAATTGTAAGTTCGCACGATGTTTTCTTATTCTCTTCTTGTCCTTGTGGTTCAAAAAACGCCTTGTATATGCAGAGCATTTCAAGTAGGAATCAGTAGATATAAGAGTGTGTTTATTGTTATTATTTTCCTTTCAATCACAAACGATAGTTCCTTTAAGTAAGAAAGATACTTTGATTTTCTAATAATGAATAACGTACGTTTTTACACCTGAGAGTGCGGGCAGGGCGAACAGTATGCAATACGCTCAAGTATCGAGCGCATTATCTCTAAAATGCGCGAGATAACATCGCAACAACAATCTAGAATTTGCAGCCCCCATGTAAATAATAATTCATTCTAGGTGGTCAAGTTACTTGTGTGAATCGTTTGCCATAGTTTAACAAACACAAAAAGCTTGCGTTTTGATAACATTCGCGTTTCAAATGTGATATTAGGTTGTATAGGGATTAGGGCCAGTAAACCGTATTTTAGTGTAATTTAAAAAAATGTAATTAACTAGTCATGAAAGAGATTTATTGTACAAATGTTGAAAAAATTATTATCTAAGTTTCTAGTCTTATCTAGTCATATAGTTGTATGTACCAAACATTTATAAAGGCGAGTGTGTATCTAGTCAAAACCACTTTTGCTTAAAATGTCCTTATAAACTTATTAATGCAAATAGTATAAATATGTACTTATGTAAGAATTACTGTTTTTAAGACACCGTATGTTATTTTTCTATGCTAATTGGATTTATAAATTTAATCCGGTATACCGATGTATCTAAAAATAAGCGCTAAGTTGGAATTTAATTTTCAATATAAGTTTCTAGTACCTACAATAGTGGATTTATTGCGATAAGCAAATGTAACTGAAATATTTAAAAGCGTTTTTCTTAGGAATTGAATTTAATTGCGCTATTTGTCAGCCTTTTCAGAATCAATTTTGTATATAGTGATATTTTAATAGCGTACCATGCACGAGAAATGTTTCGTTTACCAACTTGAAACACCCTACCTTAAGGCATCGAAATTAGATGCTTACTAATCGGTTGTTTTATAGGGTGATATAGGGGGTCAATAATTTTTCGCTTTACTTTTGCTCTTCCCTAAGGCGTGTCCCAAGGAGGATGATAAAGGTCTAAGATGGGGAAGTTGTAAACGGTTTGCCAGAAGAAAGTAGTGGCGTCCTTTGTTATCTGATGAAAAAGTATTAGTAAATTTCAATGGTCGAAAAGCGTGTTTTTCCTAAAAACATCACTAAGAAAAGTTGTAAATAAAAGTATTTTTTATAGAGATGAGCACATTTTTAACGGGGCCAACCACGACCCGGTGTCCGTGAAAATTGATTCATTTGAGAAAGTGAATTAAGTTGCTGAAGAATTGCCGTTATTGTTATAACGATATTATAACTGATAATTATTAATCTCGTAGGCCACCAGGCTCGTACTGAAGGTATAAATATAAAAATAGTTATATAAATACTCGTGAGTACTAGTGAGCATTTAGCGTCTATTTTATCTAGTAATTTTCGATATTATACAATATCACTGATTTTATCATTCAGCTTCACCGTGTTTGAATTCGCAAAACATCTGACTCTTACCGTTAATGGGTTAGCAATTATACGAAAGCTGAAACGAAAATTTAAAAGTCAAATTATATTTGAGTAAAAAAAGCCAATGACAATAAAGATGCGAAATTTACATGCGTTTATCAAGCAAAATTGGAATAAACAGGCCTCCCACAGCGCTGCCATATTTGCCAATATATATGCCAAACGCCCACTGGCGGCTAAATTATAATTACACTTTGACTAGTAAAATTTGACAGTTGTTGTTTGAAGGCTGGTATCTGCTGGAATGTTTATTTTTTGCGATAAAACGGTTTTTAAAAATATCCTTGCACTAGCACATATCTATGTAAGTTAGTAACTGATCAAGTACATTTTCAGTCGTGCCCCTTAACTTATAAAGAATGAATGTGTGAGGGATCCAGGTGCTCAAGCTCGACAATCTAGAACCGGATCTTTTTTTGGGCAGAAAAGTACATTTTCACACTGTTTCTTAAGTGTTTTATTGTTCGTTTGACTCCTTTTTCAGTACGTTGTAAAACATGTAACAGCAACTTTACCGTACAGTAGGCGGAATGGAAATGTGTCGATACATTTTTTGCGGGGAATTCTTATTACTATTAAGCAGTCATTCTTTTAAGCATCGCATCATCAATTCATCTCGAATCATTGGGACGTGTATATTCTACATTCGGTTTATGCATTTCAGAAACGTTCATATCCAGAGACAGTTTACTTTCTTTGAATCTGTAAACTAACAAGAATTAGAACTAAAGTTGATTCAAGAAGATGAAAAGTAGAGCTGAGAAGAGAATTGAAACCGAAGGAGCATATACAAACCGTATGAGACAAATAATGGATGAATCTGAGACACTGGTGGTGGAAAGTGAGTTTCTAAGCAACATTTCAAGGTGATAAATAAGTTATGTGGCTTTACATTTTTTGTAGATTCAAGCGATATGAGCTACATGTCAGAATTAGAGCTGCCCTCTGAAAGGGTAGAAGAATCCCAACTTTCAGAACATGTTAAAAATTTAACCGCGTTATTGTCATCTGTTTTGGCAACATGCTGTCGATCATGTAAGTAAACTGAGCTATTTTTTAAATCTAAGTAAAACATTAATCAACCGCACAGGCAGTTGTTGCAGAAAGATTGCAGATATCTTCAGGACCCGGAATCCTGATAGCATTTACGATAAATCACCTTGCATTGTGACTACGTTGGTGTCAAGTACGCCCCTGTCCGAAAAGAATACCGAACACTTATTCCAGAAGAAGCGTGAATGTTGCGAGCCAGTAATTTATAAACCACTTTAGAATAAAAAGTGCATTTAATATACGTAAGTTTTTTCAGAATGACGCTGAATATTGGACGAATACACAAAATTTAGACATCGGCAACCACAGTCAACCGAAAATTAAAAAGTCTAGTAAGAACGCTTCTGATCGCAAAGCCAGTACATTGAATGATCCAGAGTCACCTCTAGCTGATAAATTGGATTCAAAAGACGAGAGAATAGTAAATACACCAGCACCAAAATCGAAGAAACGCATGAACAAGAAAATATCAACTAATGAAAGTGAAATTTTGGAGGCAGGGTCCAACCAGCGAGTGCGAGTAATTTACGAAATACTTCAGGATAAAAAGCGCATTTAATATACGAGTCTTTTTTCAGAATGACGCTAAAAATGAGACAAATACCCAAAATTTAAACATCGGTAACCCCAGTCAACCGAAAATTAAAAAACCTGCAAAAAAAAGACGCGCCATCTATGCCCTACCAGGCAAAAGAAATAAGGCGTCTGGTCGTAAAGCCAGTAAATTGAATGATTCAAAGTCACCGCTAGCTAACACATTGGAATCAGAAGAGGAGATAATGGTAAATAAATCAGCATCACAATCGAAGCAACGCAAGGAAAAGAAAAGATCAACTGATAAAAGTGAAATTTTGGAGGCAGGGTCCAACCAGCCTGAAACGTCGACGAAAACTGCCACAGATTTATCGGAAAGACACACTGATATTTCCCAGCGAGTAATTTACGAATTACTTCAAGATTAAAAGTGCATTTAATATACGAGTCTTTTTCAGAATGACGCTAAAAATCAGACGAATTCCCAAATTTTGGACATCAGTAACAACAGTCAACTGAAAATTAAAAAATCTGGAAGAAAAAAGCGCACTCCCTATACGCTACCAGGCGGAAGAAAGGAGACTTCTGATCGTAAAGCCAGTAAATTGAAGTCACCGCTAGCTAATACATTGGATTCAGAAGACGAGATAATGGTAAATAAATCAGCATCAAAATCGAAGCAACGCAAGGAAAAGAAAAGATCAACTGATGAAAGTGAAATTTTGGAGCCAAGGTCCAACCAACCTGAAACGTCATCGAAAACTGCCACAGAGTTATCGGAAAGAAACACTGATATTTCCCAGCGAGTAATTTACCAAACACTACAGGATAAAAACGCATTTAATATACCAAAATCTTTTTTAGGATGACATTGAAAATCAGACAACTACACAAAGTTTGGACATCAGTTACAACAAGCAACCGAAAGCGAGAAAGGGTAAAAAGCGCCGCTCTTTGTATAAAGTACCAGTCCCACAAAAAAAGGTTGCGCTTGCAAAAGATAGAATATCTGATATAAAGTCACCGCAAGTTAGTACACTGGATTCAGAAAGCGAGACAACGGAAAATCATGCAAAGTCGAATCCAAAGAAACCCACGGGAAACAAATTAGCATCTAAAGGAAAGCAGAATTTATCAGTTCAAGAAAACTCATCATTACCAGACGTTGGAGTTAAAGACTACAAACGGTCCAAATCACAAGCGAAGAAAGTGGATTCGGTAAAGAAACAACCAGTAAAATCGCTAGCCCCTGCTAGCGGTAAAAAAGCCACAGGAAAATCCGGAAAAGGGGCCACAGGAGAAACTTGTGATAAGAAGGGACAAAACTCCCCATCAGGTAAGAGTCGCTTATAAAGCTGCCCATTTACTATTTTCGCCTTTGACTGAGACTTAATCGAAAAAATTAACGTCAATTAAGTATTTTATCCGGTTAATGCGACCTATTAATTGTATCGACTGTTGCTGACTTTTACAAGTTAAGGTACGAATCCACTGGATACTTTTGTATCGCAACATGCTGAAGACACGTGTTTCCTGTCTACAGGGCAAATTAAAGGTGTATCGCAACAAAATTCGTGTTGCGGCTATACACCACTTGATGCCCGAGAGCATTTAAGTGTACACAGATGTTTTCTTGTTGCGCTTGTGTTTCGTACGAAACAAACTTGGTTTGTTTCTCAGGATTTGTTGCAGTAAAAATGTTACAATGGAGAAGTGGTTAAGGGATGAAACATTTAAATTAATTGCGGAATATTTGCAGTTTTTTAGTATCTGTCCTCGTTATTTGCACAAATATAAGTCCATGTAGGGTTCCTGGGTGATTTTCCATGAATTTTTTGCATCCTTTTGTTTACATTTTTTAGTGAAAGAAATTAATTTCATAATAAATTTAATTATTCATTACATTTTTGTGTATTTTTATTTGGATTAGCTTACAACCGATAAACCTGAATTATTGTAAATTAAATTACAGTAAAAAAAATAAATTTTAAAGTTAACTCGTCAGCCATCCCTATTTTAATTTCAACTTGCACTTGAGGCTTCAAGAGAAAAATGTGAGCAAAAGGGCACAAAAAAAATTCATAGAAAATCACCCAGGAACTCGACATGAACTCATATTTGTGCAAATAATTGAAAAACGAGGACAGATACGAAAAAACTGCAAGAGATCAGAAAATTCTTAAATTGAACAACAAATACAAAAATGTGTTCGGTCGAAGTCAGTGGCCCACTACAAAAAGGCTTGGGGGGGGGGGGGGTAAAAGTAGGTATGCCTCTATAAAAAAAGGACACCCTGTAGATTTTCACAACCAGTCGCCTTACCTACACGCCTCTGCTCTGTGTCCATAATGTTGTGAATCACCCCGTATAATCAAATTCTGCTGCAGACACACGTAAAAGATTTTTGTAAAATCCAGGATCTTCATGTCGTAATTATTTTATTAATTTATTAGCCCCTAGTTCAGTTCTTCTTGCTATCCACTCGCGCACACATATATTTTCCGTTTTTTAGCAAGTCTTCGTCTTTTTATAGTTGAAAGCACAATTAGAGCAGCAGAAAGTTTTCTCGACATTTTCAAACCGAAAGTGATCGACTGAAACGAGTACAGAAAAGTCTGCGGAGATACAAAATTGTTGCGCTGCTTAGGTATTCTAGTGTACACGAGTCACGCAACATTTATAGCACAGATACATGATACAATGTTGCGTATACAAAAAAAGCGTGCAACTCGCCGTCTAGTGAACACAGCACGACAACAAATATAGCGCAACAATCCACTTTTTGCGATACAAAGTATCCAGTGGACCCGTACCATTAGAAGTTCCACGTAGATATCTCTCTAAAAACACCAAAGGCTCCGAAGCAACAAATGCAAAGATAAATTCATCTTATGCCGCTTTATCCGTCGTAAGTCGACAGCTTTATCGACTCACTGCACTTAGTATTATACCAAAGAATCTATTTTGAAATATTGCAAGCGATTCGCGGCAACATGCTTTGCCATTGCATTTTTTCTACTTTTATAATAATTGTGGCTTTCTAATCTAGATAATGAGAAAACGACCGAGAAAATACATGCTGCTCCAGGTAGTCGTTTTTGAAAGAACCCCATTGTCCGTTATTATTTGTGTTTTTTTGTTAATACTACTTTCTAAAAAAGTAACTATTGTTTTTTGCCTCCTGTTCGGCTATATTTATGCTGATCAGATGATTATGTTTTGTATTCATTGAATATTTAGTAAAAGCTTGTTGCAAACATTAATTTATATTTTGCATTTTTATTGGATGAAAGGCCAACTTGGAAGAGATAAGTATTAAATCACGAATTAATTATGTATAAGAAAAAATGATCTATAACTGTCTATTTAGTGGTGCGTCAAAAATTACAACCGCCTGTGATTTTCAGAAGATTTTGTCAGTCCTCAGTCAAATCATATTGTGGCTAACATCCGCAATGAACTATACACAATATCGATGGACACCGAAAGCAAGAAAACTAGGAATATCATAGCAAGAAAATTGGCTCGACGCGCCGGTTCCAGCTTACGTAAGTTTTAAGAACCGGCCTGAGTTTTTGGATGAAAAGGCGTTCTTGTTTCAGATGGTTCTGTTCTAGCAGAACCCATCGACGCAAATCCTTGCTCAAAAAGATTGTACTCTGATGAGGCTTGGAGAAATTCGGAATTGTTTGAAATTTTGTGCAAACAGAGTGAAGAAAATTGCTAGTGTTAATTGCTGTTTAAGTTTCAGCAGCTGAGTGTATAACAAAAACAGTTTTTACATGCATTAACTAACATCGGTGCCGAAACCAGATTTTTATCGAGCGAACGTCCAAGTAAATGCTGTGGTACGGAGACACGGACGAAGAACGACCAACCAAGAGTGAAAACGCCGCTATTAGTAGGGCCCCATCCAATATACATTTGTCTGAGATTGTCCAAACTTTTGGCTTTGTTGATGAGGTGTTCTATTTGGCCTTCTATGGACAGGCACAACAAACACACACACAAGACAGGTTTTCACCTTGTCTTGCAGTCTCAGTTCGATGTTCTTAATATGTTGTAGAGCCTAAAAAAGTCTACGAAACCCAAATCGAATTGAGGGTTTAATTCAATCAATAACTTGCTAGTTTACTTTTTCGGAGTTTTGTGCAGCGGCTGGAACGTTCCTGGGAAACCAGACGATCGTAAACGACCGGCGTGGCAATCGACATGAGTGTTGGCGTGTTTGATCGCAGGATTGCCTAAAGACTCCTTCAACCCCCTAGGGGTCCATCGCCGCGATCATATTCTGCGCGAGTCTGAATGGCACCTGTTCTGGCCATTCGAACGTTTCGCCCTTATTGACAAGTTGAAATCAACGTGAACCACATCTACGCAAGTGGCGCCCACTAGAAGGTTTTCACCATTCCTGTCTCCTAATTCGAGCATGTACCCCCTGTTATGGAAATAACAACATT
Source organism: Dendroctonus ponderosae (assembly GCF_020466585.1). Lineage (NCBI taxonomy): Eukaryota > Metazoa > Arthropoda > Insecta > Coleoptera > Curculionidae > Dendroctonus > Dendroctonus ponderosae. Next base: position 14,583,948 of record NW_026018814.1, read on the forward strand.
GGTTCTGATGTGTCCAGTTCGCGCCGTAAACCGTGTATAAAACGTTCAAATAATGTCTTTTATTGTGAGTCAAAGTAGCAGGTGTGGATCTCACAACTGCTACCTTTCAACTTACTGTGTTTTTATTATAAAAGTTTCTCTCCAATGTGTCCTTTTTGATCTTTCAGTGCTACGATGCGATAGATTGAAATCTTCCGTAACTTTAGTTTGAAAGCTCACAGCACAAAATTTGAAGTGTATCGGGAAAATGGTTCAAAATTGGTGAATTTTGCGCACGTTCATCATTGTGTCCAAATGGGTTTAAATCGGGGAAACCGGAAAATAATTGAGTACATACGAACCGTTTTGAGAACAATATATTGGCAAACAGGCCGTGAAAATTCAAAAGTTAGTTACCAATACCCTGGCATCCGGAAATGTGTTTCTGAATCATTCGCCCAACACTTATGTCCACAATAAAGTTGTGGTCGCAGCTGAGTATATAGAAAAACTACGTTCGTATCCACTATCGTTTCATACTTTTAGAAGCTAATGCCTGCCTTTGTTGTAAATAAATGTCCTGGAATACGGCTCAGATATTGCCATCAAAGAACATCCCCTCAAGGGGGATATTCTGTGATTGCCATGTTAGCCACAGTCTGGATGGAGTTCTTGTCCGTGGCCCCGGCTTTAGCAGCGTGTCCATCATTTTCCAGGTGAGAAACTCCTCTGGGAGCCCTGGAGACTCGATGGCATTGAAGAAAGGTCTAGGAATTGTTAGTAGTGAAAAACTAAGTACTACTCAAGTATGTGTGTTATTTGTTTACATTTTCAAACCCGCAGCATGCAATTGTGCGGTTAAGTTGTCATTAGCTGTCTTTTCACAGGCTCTAACCTTGCAAGTTCTTAAAGGTTATGTTTTTGTGTGCGTATATAGATAGAAATTTGTGAAATAAGAGCAATCTTAAAGTTCCCGAAGCCAGAATGGAAAATTTTACTACTGCAGAGGAGCAGGACAATGTGATTATTCAAAACTCTATCAGATTTTTGCACACTCTTACTAACCTGAGGAAATTAAACGTGCCAACCTTGCAGTCACTGTATAGGTAACTTTGTGGGGCGTCTGGGGCTATAAAAATGCTTAATGTTTACCCGAGAAAGGTGCCAGAGACGGTTCATGATGTGGCCAGCTTCGAGATCCATTAAAAACTACTTACTTTGGCCCCAAATTCTTTGCTCAAATTTTCAAGCTAATGTGGTTAAAACTTAGTTTGGAGTCTTGATTTTATTTGAGTAGACGCTAGAAAGTCACTTTTTGGTTCCCTACTGAACTGCTCAGCTATTGAGCCTAATTGCTGCTCATGTTAATCAGAAATGTTTGCTAAGAGATGGTCCACATGCAGTTTTCATTGGGAATAAGCTGTAGATTAATTCCTTGGTCTTTAGTAAATTCCTCACTTAATGAGCCTAGTTGCTTAATCTTCTCATAAAAATCAACAGTTTTGGCAAAAAATTGCTCCATTTTCTTCATTGAGTAAAATTTTTCAATCCATTTGTAGGCTGTACTATTTTCACAGCTTCTCAGGTTTTCAAGTGCAACAATTTTTTATTGTGCTTCTAGAACAAAATGTCGACTAATGGAATTGCGCAGACATGTGTCTATGCCTGTACAAAAGCCCTATCAAAGATGCGAAAAATGCCTCATGAAATTCTCTGAAGCGGACACAGGCTTTGAAATTACGCCATCCAAGCCCTCGCCGTTTGCCAAGAAAATCATCGAGAAAGTCAGGAAGAATCAACCATTAACTGACTTTCAGAAAGCGTATTATAAGAAGTTGTTGAAGAGGTTTCCGAAGGGATTCCAAGAGCAAAACAAGCTGGTAAGTGAACTCTGTTTTAGCAAGGGTTTTGTCTTACTGCATGTTGTTTCAGACATTGACTTGCAATTTTTGCAAAAATGGAACTATTGTGGCGATGAATAAACCAAAGCGACAGCGACAGGTGAAAGCAAAGAAACCACCAGCGAAAACCAAGAAAAAATCGAAGAAAAAGGACAGATTTTGCGGGCTTAACCAGAGCGTGGTGTTGCTGTCTTCAGCAAAGAAGAAGCCTGAATCGGAAAACGCAAATACCAAAAACACACAAGAGACAAGTCTTCATCCCATCCAGCCTTTTGAAGCGACGACTGGAACAATGACCAACAGTAGAATGCTCCAGACGCCGCTTAAATCGATTCGAAATAAACATGCCATTAGACTGGCCAAGAAGAAAGAAAACGTCGTAACTGAGGTTCTTTTGCCTGTAATCAGTAAGGCAAAAGCCAAACAGAATAAAAAAAGACTCAACGATTTATCCCGACTTGTACAAAATCGTGGCAAGAGTAAAAGCAAGCAAACGCCGCGGTTAAAGGACTTTTTAGCCAGCCTTTAACGAAAAGGCAGTTTTGTATGACTGCTTTGTAAGTCCGCGGCTGTGAGTCAGATTGAACGAAAATTGTTATTTTGTAAGCATAAAAATTCGTTTTTATTAAAGCAAAGTTCTTAGTCCTTTCAGTTGCTTAATGTATTATTAATGATCTATTTTGGGGGGAGTTTGATTATTTTCCAATTCATGCAAAGAGTGGAGTAGAAATCGTAGATAAAAAAAGTCCGCTTCCGTTTGATAACCCAATTTCAAGTGCGAACAATGCTTTATCGGGTTCGGAGCCGATCTGCGATTCAATTAAACAATAAAGTTTAATATTTGTCCATAGACTTGTGGCTGTTTGCGCATCGGGAAAAACCGATTGTATGTTGAGGTAGTGAAACCCTAACTAAGTGCGCTTTAACTTGCAAATTTACCCTGAAATTGAGTTAAACGGGAGGAAACATTAGAAAACGATTTCCAAACGCTACTGTCTAGGTATATGGGACCAAATGAGAATTATCTTCGGAAAAAAGGATATAAATGTGCCATTTCAGATAGATAATGAGATCTGTTTTTACACGGGATCGTAGGAGTGGGAAGCGACTCAGATAACGCATTTCCTCTGTTAAATCAGCTTCCGCTCGAAAAAGCGAAAACACTAAGACAAATCGGTTTGATGTGTTTAATCGAATTATTGAGGAATGAAAAACTTAAGCAACTTGTTTTCACTTTAAAAAAATGGGCGTGCGAGCTCAAGTCTGAGTGCAGTTAACATATAGGTCAATTATGTACTGGACAGAGACAGAGATGGAAAAGTTGGAAATAATTATGAATTTAAATGGGGATTGGAATGAAAACTCATACTCGGATTGCTAATAAAGGTTTTTTGGACAAAGTGTGTGTAATTTAGAGGGATTTAATTAAATTATTGTTAACTGGTACAAGCAGTCAGCTAGTTGTCATTTAAAAGTCGCCTCAGTAGCTGTCATCGCTTATTTTTAAACAACTTTTAAAAACGTAATTTTTTAATTTTCTTCTAAAGTGCAAATAGTTGAAGCAACTGCAGTTATTCATGGACATCTTGAGAGCGTTTTCTAAAGTTTTTTTAGTCGGGATTAATTTTGTGATGGGGTTGAAGGAAAGTGCCTATGTCGGTGAACACAGTTTTAGTGTTTTGCATTTACTGATGCTGCTTTTAACATGCCCCAAAAACGCTTGAAATTATCCATTTGAGTAAGTTTTTAATTCAGCTTTTTGTTTTATTGCAACCTCAATTCAGCAACCTCAAGGTAAGAGTAAACTTAGTCGATTTCAATGGTGGTTTGTGGGCAGTTTACCCAGTCAAAATATCGGGATTTCTTCCTGTGTGTGTGGAATTTCCAACTTTTGTAGAAAATGGAAGTTTCCTGTTCCAGTTTTTGATGGTTTAGTGTCGGTACTGCGGTTTTGGAAATGAAATTCCGGTTTATATGTTCAGAACTTTCTGACGTTAGCTGTCACCGATATGGATGAAAAAGCCTCTCAAATGCCTCAAATTCTACATGATTTTCGTGAAAAGAAGCCAGAATGCAGCGACCAGAAACATGAGAAAAGCTTCAGAGCCGAAATAATGAACATTTTTCGGTTATTGGCGTTTTTTGAGCAGCCACCATCTTTAATAGACGATAAAAAATTTAAAACCGAAAATTAACTATGTACATCTAAAGATCAATTTTTTCGAAAGATATCAATTCTTTAAAAATCCCTTAAAGTGTACATTATTTGCATCTCAAGGATGCGATAAATGAAATTGCCTATTCAGACTTTCCCGGATTTTTCTGCAGGGTTTTGAAGACTTCCACTTGATGGGCGTAAGGGCGATTTAAACAAACTGAGTTGTGGATAAATAGTCTTCTGAATTGTAATGTTTTGGTTTAAATTTCCGCAAACTGACTGAGTCTGAACCTCAACTGAATAAGAATCACGTAATTTACCTTTACGCCCTTCTACATAGCAATCCTTGAACGAAGCGCCTTGGGAATAAACCTTAAGCTCTCACTCAACTTGTCATATTTTTTGTACCTTACACATTAAGTGTTAAGTTCAATTTCCTGATAAATGCCATTATACTGAGAAAATCTACAGTTATCTATGAGGATCTTCAAGATATAAAAATGCTTTAAAATTGTGGTATTTTTCCGATTGGAAGTGCTAAGTTGGCAGACATTGGATTTTATGTAATGGGAACGAATTCCTCACCAATGGTCCAAGTCGTTCGCCTTTGTACACTTCCCAGTAGCAAATATTGAGAGACGTTACGTAATTGGCCCCAAATTGGCAGATAGCTGGACCACCTTATCAGTGGGAAAAAAATTACGTAAAAAGTCGCTCTGTCGGAATTCGAGGCCAGCCAACCGCCTCCGCAACAGCGTCCATCCTGCTTGAATCAGCCCTTTCGTCGTGCTTTCGTAGTGCGGTCTCTATCCTACCATTAGCCTGGGGGGCCACCAGGGTCCAGCTTCGACCGCAACACTCACTAGATGAGTCTTCCCGCGACCGTCTTCGTTGAAGCTGTTTTTCGGCAATTGCTCGTTCGGGGATCTTTCTGTTTCTGATCAGCTCACGTCGAGCTAGACGAGCTCACGCTGCAGCGATTATTTCGCTTTTTCATTTTTGCGCGAACTTTACTTTTGTGTGAGTGATTGTTTGGCATGGAGTTAACTTTTCGGCGACGATGTCGGTGAGTAGAAAAATCGATTTTCTCACAAATAAGAACACAAATATTCAAAATTTATTTAGGAAAACTTTTTGTGTTTTTTTGCAAAATTCATTTTTTTACCTGTGAAATTTAGGACATTTTCGTCGTTAATTTTATTTGCTCTAATTCTCTTATTTATCAACTCTAAGGGTCTTAAGAAGTCAACAAATTTTGTTCAAATTTTTACTTGATTTTTTATGTTTGTAAAGCAGCACAAACCTCTGCTTGCTGCCTGCATCATAAGATCATTTTCTATTAATTAATCTTCTAATAAACTTCTTTAAACAAGATCTACATTTAGTAATAATTAGGAATTTATACTATTTTGGACTTATTTTATTATTTAACTGTTTTGAACATGAAATTGCTAATGAATGCTGCTGGTTTTCGATAAATTATGCCTGTTGCTAATTTTCGGATAATGATGTTTTTAGAACGAAAAATGACTTTTAGCTCCCTTTAGTCAATAAGTTTGGTCGCGATTTAAATAAAACTTATCAGGATTTTTAGAGCCAAGTGTCTAATAGGCCGAGTGAGTTTAAAAATTGCACGTGCTCGGGATGGGAAGCTATGAATTTTTGAGCTATGACGAGCGTGAAGTTGAGCTTAAACCTCGATTTTTACACATGCGTTTGCAAGGCGCACAGGAATCAAGTTTTTGGGCGATTTAAATCAAACTATCAGGACTTTGAAATCCAATTGTTTTCAACACACATTTTTTAAAGAAAAGTGTACAGTTGAACAAAAACTTCCATTTCGGCACCTGATTTACAAAGCGTGCAAGAATCAGATTTTAAGGCGATTTAAATGAAACTTTGAGCATGTTTAGAGCCGCTTGTCTTCTATAATGTGTGCGAGTTTCAAGGTGGTGCGAGCTCTAGATGGAAAGTTACGACTTTTAAAGATGAGCGTGCATTTGAGCAAAATATCCCATTTCCACACGTGAGTTTAGAAAACGCACACGAATCAGATTTTTGGGCGATTCAATTCAAGGGTCTTCCTCTGGGTGTATGAGTTTTAATATGGCGCATGATTTGGATCGAAAATTACAAATTTTTATAGAGCGTGGAGTTTGAGCTAAAACCCCTATTTTTACACTTTTATTTCGACTATATTGATTATGAAGATTTAAATGAAACTCTCAGCACCTTTAGAGCTAAGTTTAGTTTGCAGGGAGTGGGATTTTCAAGTTGGTGTTTGCTCTGGATGGAAAGTTACGAATTTTGAAAAAAGACGGTGCATTTAGTGAAAACTTTAAATTGCAAACAAAATTTGAAATACATTTTTAAATTTGATTAAAAACCATTGCAATGGAAGGTTTACCAGGAGTCAATACCCCGCAAAAGAGTAAAGCAATTTTAAAAATTGTGCCCGTTTTACACCGCACTTATCCATCCATCCAAATTAGTCACATCAGAAGACATCTAAAGCTCCAAACCATTTTTGATTATGAACTAGAAAACGAGCAATAATTGAATTTCAACATGTTTGCCTCTAAGCAGATAAATCAATCGCGAAGAACTGGATAATAAAATGCCTAAGAACGATGTTTACAAGACAATTTTTTTCACACGGAGAGCCTTCTGTGTTATTAGGCCCGTTAGCTCTAAACAGGGCAATGTCGAAGATTGTAATCGTAGAATGGAGGTAATAAGTCTGAAATTTGACGTGGTGTATACTTAAGGCCTGAGTTCTAATGGAATGATGAATGGTGGCGAGTAGTTGGAAGTTGAAGTGTTAATTGGATCCTATCAGGAGCGGCTATGGAGCCAGTAACTTCCATTTGAACACAGTTGGGTCCACAAGCAAATTCCGAACCAATTTCAGAAGTTGTAAGAAATGATAAAAGTTAAGGTGCAAAAGTAAGGCTTGAGGTGGATTCAGTAAGTGATCGAAGATTTGCAACTGCCTAATTAACTATCAGCATTACATTGCGTAGAATATTACTGAAGAACTCAGGACAGTTTCAGCTAGAAGAACCATGATAATCCGAAATAGGCGGAAAAAAATTCCAAATTAAGCATGTCTTAGTTCTGTTGCCTCATTATTTTTTGGGAATTTTGACTATTTCAGTCACGAAGTAAATCGGCCCTAATCTCACGCCCATCAGGTGTACGATTACATCGAAAAGATATTCAATGTTTGACTTTTCCCGGGCGAGCGACCTTTCGGTACCACTCAAACGATTTCGAGAATGGTGCCGCGTATGGTGTTCCCATATCTTTTATTTATGGGATGCATCCACATCACCCGAAATGATCATTTGAAAGGGAATAATCGCTTAATATCAATGTCGATCAAGTATTTTGATTTGGCCAGTGGCGCAGCCCAAGTGTAGATATTTTACCATTTTCGTAGTTAATTGTAAGAGCGAAGTGCATTAAATTTTGATGGCCGCCACATTCTGGCCGATACCTGTCTGGTGTTTCGTTGCCACTAACAAGCGGCATTTTATGGGGATTTAAATCAACTTGTTAGAGTGCTGAGCTTACCTTTGTCTTCTGGGATCCATCCGTGAGAACGCCTCGAAACTTAACTTCATTTATTTTATGCCCCAGCAAGAAAAAAGGATTCTCAATCCTGCAACTCATTGACGTTGATAGCAGTTTTTCATTTGCTGCAATCGCAAAACACGGCGTTTTTTTTTAATATCGTCCAGACTCAACGTATCTTAATCTTTCCGCCTTCATCTGGTGATTTGTGATCCGAAATTCAGGTATTATTTAAAGAAGCTTCTGGTGTCTAGGCGGCTTCTGTCTCTGTCCCACCTAGATCTCGAGATTACCACACAATTTATGAGGCTTAAGCTAGGTCCTTAGGTCGATTTTTCACTTTTAGTTCTAGACAAGCCACCGGGTAATTTACGGTATGTTGGGGTAGAAATTTGTTGGACAAAGGTTTCCTCTTGCTGGTCGTTATGTAAAGCAACCCGTAATATCGGCTCGATCTGGTAGCCAGATGTTGCCCAGTTCCCAAAAACCTCATTTTCTTAGCGAAATATCTGTTCGGCCTTTTGGTCAATTTCCAACCAAATTTAAATCTCTCTCACCCTGAATTATTATTCAACAAAGGGACGCCAAATTTAGCGAATAAAATAAACAAAACCCCATCCCAACTGAAATCCTTTATTACGAAGCACTGAAAGCGCTCTCATCTTACGTTCTCACAACAATCAAAGCGCACTTGAGTTCTCGCCTTTGTGCCACTTTAAAAAGCCTGCCCATAAAAATGTGATTGAAAAGAACTGTCTTGTTCTTATTTTTTTAACATGGAAATGACCAGGCCGATGGTGAATTACTGAAGCTGAAAACACTCTTCGCAGCAAAAGATCGAATTCTTCGTTGATGATGCAATGCTGATGGCTTACTTAGAGTCCCACGTGCATTTGAACGCCAAAACGCATAAACAAACGGCCATAAACATCGACTTCCTTCCAATATGCACCAATAAATGATATATTGTAAACGGCTAAAATTGTTCGTACCATATACCAACCACATCCTATGCACTGCAGGATGTATGTGCCTTTAATGTTCATGCAAATAAACAGAAGCCAGGGCTTTTTGCATAGGAAAAGCCAGTTATGGAGATATTAAAATTTTGGAGAGTGCATGACGAATATCTAAAAGTTTCGCTTGCATAACTGAACGCAACATGTGTCGCGCATTTTAATCGAGGGTCTTTTATTGCCTGATCACTGAATGAACTTTTGGAAAACACATACACATCGCATTAATCAGTATTAGTCGCTTAGAATTATTAATCCATAAATATTCCATAAACGTTTTTTTCTGCATTAGAAGTTGCGTTTTACAGCCTTTGTATACTTTATCGCCGTCTAACGACCTTTGCTTGGAAATATTCCCCTGTCGTACCTGTAATAATGTTCCTACCGCCCATGTGATGTATATGTACATTTCGTTCATGATGGTTTGAATAACTAATAACCAGAAGAATTTGAATTTTCCAAAAGAATATTAAACACATTTCCGGTTGTGTGCCCGGCGTAAGTCACGTTTCCTTCAAATTTTCGGGACTTTAATATTTTAATTAATTATTAAAAGTCTTAAAGCGGATTTTCAAATTGTCTATTAGGGAGGTGGCTAGGAAACAATCACTCAAACAACATAAATAAACTTGTGGAAAACAACTGGACAAAATTGAAAAACATTAAAAGTAAAAATTATCCAGAGGGAAGGAGAGACTGAAAAGCTTCCAACTAAGACAAAAAGTCAGTACAATTAAATATAAGCTAGAAGAATGATTGAAAATTTTCAACTGAAAATTCATCGCAGGAAAACCCATACTCAATAGGTATATAAATATGTAGTGTTTTGCAAAAAGATGATATGACATGAGAAGACGTAAATACTCAGTTATTTAACTTCTAACTTCGAAACGAAAACGAATTTCTGATCAAGGCTCCGTAGTTGACACCTGAAGGGATTTTTTTTTTAGATTTACCTGTATTAAGTATATTTTTACATCTTATGTCTGCTTCTATCCTTTTGAAGCTTAGGAATTTCTGAATAACCGTTCCTGGAGACGGGAGATTCCTGACGAATATTGTATCTACATGATAATGTTAGATGCTGAAAGTTAGACTTTTTTGCTTCTGAAAAGGTAGAGGTTTGGAATTTTTTATGAAACTTTGGAAAATTGGTTTGGAAAGTGAAAAAGGTGAAAGATTGATCTTGAGACCCGCTTTTGGACAGTTTATTTTGGCTGATTCGATATTTTCAACCGTTTTTTAAATATGTTATTTTCAAACTACTCGAAAACGGCGAAATAGTCGTCAGCTAAAAACGTTTCATTTGGATGTTTTGAAAATGAAAAAAAAAATATTTCTTTTTGGCTAAAAATCATTATGGTGTTTAGTTCGATCTAAATCAATTAAATATAAAAAAACGTTTTATTGCAGTTACTTTCACTTATTGTAAATGTAGCGAAATTTCCACATACAATGAGAAAAACGTCTTTATTCTAATTAATTTAAGTTTTTCTCGACTATTTTATGAAAAAATACGACGGACAATATTTGTGTTTTGCAAAAATTGTAACAACTGAAAATTATTTCTAAGCAATGGAGGTCGATTTATATGATATTAACAAACTTTATCTCAAAAATTAAAACGCCATTAAAAAAAATGTATGCACTTTTATATTGAGAAAAAATTTTACGTTCTATTTATAAATAGAGTTCTTTTTATAAATAGAGCCTTTTAGAATAACTACTACAGACACACAGAATTTTCTGCCACAACTTTTTCATTTTCACTTTCTAGAAGTCAGATTTGTAGAAATTAGTTCTTCTTTTGCTTAAAATCATTTATTTCCACATCCATTGCTTATAAAGAATTTTCAATTGTTACAAGTTACGAGTTTAACAAAACATAAATATTGTCTATCCCAATTTTTGATAAAATAGTTGAGAAGAACTGAAATACATTACTTTATTAAAGGTTTTTCTAATTTTATGTGGAAACTAACTAAAGTTTTTTCACTTATGTCTAAGCATTTTTCTCAATTGTTCAAAACCTGACATTTTTCTTATTGGAACATAGTTTGCACAAACAGATTTTACATGCAAAATTAATTTTTGCTGTTTATTATTCAACTGTCTAGTAAAGTATTATAATAATAACTACATTAAAATTACATATTAGTGCAACCAATACTATAAAATTATTTTTTATTGTAGGTATTTATAAACTTCAGATTTCAATCTCTTACCTTAACTTTGATTTGTTTTGTGTTTGATTATTATTCCGCTCACTTCAGTTTGATATCACAATCTATTCAATTATTTCCAATTCTAAAAATTGTATTAAATTATTTTTTTTGTTTTACTGCATAAAAATTTAGGCGCAAACCTGCGACTATTTAAGATCCTTTTTTTTACAAAATTAGATCTAAAAATAAATGAAACAATGTGTAGAATTCAAAGAAATTGATCTAACTAAAGCTTGCTCTAAAATTTACACATTTACTTAATAATTGGACACAACTTTTTTTTTTGAGAAATTCGGAAAGTGGAATAAATGTCTAAAATATACAGGAAAAAATAATCCTGATGGTACTTTTGAAGAAAAAACATTTACATTGAGTTAAAATTTTAAAATAAATCTGAAACTGAAATGTTAATCTAAATAATTGAAATGAACATAAAATGCAAAATCCTAGAGCCAGGTGAATAGGAAAAATTGCTGATAGTGCCAGACTCTTAGAGAAAATGTCAGTTGTCTTCGTTTCTCAAACTACTTCTTCATTTGCTAGACGTACCCAAAAAGAAACAGAGTAAAATAATCAACATGGTTGAAGATAAAATTTTCTCAAGTTATTTATGATCGTGTAAACACGCAGAACATTGCTTCTTTGTATGTATACGTGCGGGCGTGGGTGAATGCTTTAAGTTGCATTTATACAGGACGACCCGTTTATTGGTTTTGCCTGTTTTCTTATGGGAATCGCTCTTCAGTGTCAGCAAAAATGTATTATTAAATTATTTACCCTTGTTTAGACATTTGGCTCATACACAATTAAACTTCAAAACGCAAAAGTTTGCTTCAAAAAAGCATCTCTTCTCTTCGTGTGCATTGAATATCGAATGACCAAAGAAGCATTAAAATTCATTTCACTACGCCAATAGCAAAAAGCAATCACTTTATATGTAACTAGCCAATCAATCGGTTCAATTACCTTCTTCTAAACTGATAGAACCCAATAAATCAAAACCTCTATACCGTTGCTCTACCACAAATAATGATTGTTTGCTCGAGCAAGACAAATATTTAGTAAAAAGATCGGCTACCGTTGCTGCACAGTTCTCAACAGGGGGTACCTTATCTTGCACCTGTTACTAGATAATCTGCGAGTAGTACCACGAGGTATGCACGCAAGTATTTCTTCAATTGCACTAATTGCAACTACTTGGATCGGTTTTATTGCAACCTTTGGTACCACCAATTAAAGGTGCGTCAAATTATGAACCTTGCGGTACTTTTGTACAAAGTGATTTGCTGGATTTGCGTAATGAAAGAAGACTTTTACTAAAAGTCAACTTTTAATGGAAAATTACACTCTAATTAGCAGAGAGTAGAATGGCCGCCAAAATAACCAGACCTAAACATTACGCACTTTAAAAAAATTGGTTCCAAAACCAAAACAAAATTGGTTTTCATTTTCAACACAAGATGAAGAACTTTTTTCATCTTGTGTTGAAAGTTTTCACAAATTCATTTTTTCTCTGAATGCCTTTGAATGCTTGTACAGGGTGTTTTATTTGGATATATATAAATAATCTTTATTTCCTATAGAAAAAGGCTATCGACCCAATCGGTCTTTCTGCCCTTTTATTTGGAATAACCGTCGTTTGCCGGAAAATACTGGGCATGGAGATTCGGGGAATTTTATTACTAAATATGCCATGAGTAAGTTTCTTGAATATTTTGCGAAAAAAGTAATTTTTCGATTTTAACGTATATTTTTGGTAACGTTATTGAAATAGTAATCATTCAAGTCGTTCTAACTTCTAAAGCACCTAATCGCTTCTATTCCATTTTGCATTAACTAGAAACGAATGTAACAAACTTTAATTAAAAATTATATTTTAAGATAAAATGTATTTATTTAATTTGTGCTCATGTGAAGTGTACTTCAAAAATTGTTTTAAATTTATTCCCCATAACAATTGGGACAACAACAAACAAGCTATCGGCAGAACACGGAATATACCTACTAATCTGACCAATGATTAGTGAAAAAAAATTGATTTTTATTAGACATACATTTTTTAAATGTCTCTCCATACTTTTTCGATCTCATTTCGCCATTTTTCCCTAAAATACTGGGTTTATCAAAATATATTGATAAGACAAAAAAAATCTGAATTAAACAGGGTTTTTGAGCGCAAATTTTCAAACAAAAAACGTTGTTTAGTTCTAAAGTTCTAAAGACAAGAAAGTCCCAGGAGAGAGATCCGCTTAAAAACATTTCACTATTCGATCCAAAGTGTTGAAAGCACCCGATACAACAAAAGTTCGGCATAATTCAGAGAAATAAAGAAACTAATGATGTAATCTGGAAAACCCCTAATTTGGACACAATTTAAAAATTATGGCCAAACAAGTAAATCTAGGTTTTCGTAAAGCAAACTCGTTTAAATATAGATAAACATGTTTTATAGCATACTTTAATGTTGTTGTGTTTTACATTTAACAATTCTTAAGAGCTGTTGATGGTGACAATCGCACTCTAGAGTTTTAAGGAAAGTCCCACAAATTTCGCTGGATGCGATAATGAAAAGTGCTTTAATTTTTTCTTCAAAGAAGCGTTCAAAAGTTGCATTTTTATTGAATAATCTGTAGTTACCAGATATGTGTTTCGAAACTATATTTAGACGTAATTTTAATGTTTCGTAGCTTGATGGAACAGAACAGCCCGATGAAACATTTACCTGTAAAACAAACCATTTCATCATAAACAAATAGGCCGGATTTAATGGTCACTTTCAATGGGCCGCGGTACTTAAAGTTAATGGACAATGAGGCACCTTAACCCAGAAAAAAAAATCCGAAGCTAATTTCCAAAATAAATATTGAGTCTCGTGCGTCAAACATGAATTATTTGAGAACATTCACCGGGTATTCCGATTTGTTCGGTTTATTTAGTTTATCGGGCTCAAGTAGAAAAATCTTCAGCGTGGGCTTAATAGGCAGCTGAAAAAAGGTGCTATTTACCTTAAACACAACTTCGATCTAATTATACACCGGCTTGATAAACTGTGCGCTTTTTTTCCTCATGGATAGATTGGGGGAAATTGCAGGATCATGTAACAATAAAACGTGAAGAATGTTGCGCCGCTACCTGCAGAATGTAGCATGACGGGCCATCATGACTGTTTGTATTGGAATATGTGTTAGTGGTACTGTTTATCTTTTTTCTCGAGACTCTTTTGGTACTGTTAGCTGGACGATTGGCATTTATTATTGTGTACCAATGTTGACTGCTTGCGCTTTAACGGCCTTTGCTAATTCCTTTGCTAACGGTTCGGGTTTTCAAACAATTCAAACAGAACCAACACGGAAAACGATCATCTACAGATTGACAAAATGCTGCAAATTGCACCCATACCATCCGCGTATCGCGTTACGAGGAATGCCATCAAGTATAAAATGCATTTAGAATGCAAAAAATCAATTTCACATGGCTGGGCTGTACGCGGGTGGCAAACAACTTGAGCTCGTATTTCCCCACACAAGTGCTGCAAGCCATGGTTATGTAATCTTTTTTGCATCGTTCTTCTGCAGTATAAAAATTGAAGTGTTTTGACTGCGCCGGCATAATCATCAAATTTAGGTCCTTTTTTTCTCCGCTAAAAGGGAGTTTTGTCTATAAGCGACTAAAACCACAGTTACTCAACAGAACAGGTTTAAAAAATTGATCAGAAAACGACTACCAAAGTAGGTGGAAACGGGGCAGAGGATTTATTGAAGTAAAGAACGGCGACCGGGTTCATTATCTATCGAGTTACGATAACAGATAAGACTTAACAAGAAAAATTGCTTGGAAAAGTCGCGTTGCAATCAGATGCTGTTGCTTTAGAAACTCCCTGGAAAGCGAGATTTTCTCGAATTCAAAGCTCTCGAACTTTTCCTTTTCATCATCTTACTCTGCTCAAACAGTTTATTTTATTTACGCTTACGAAATATTTGCGTGTTCGGTGGGCGTATATTTGAAGTTAATTACCTTTTCACACAGACCCTTTTCCCTGTTATGTAACAGTTTGTGGGCGATTGGCTCAATCGAGCCCCAACTACAATCAATGGGTGATTAATCGGGGAATACTCCTGACCAATAGGAAATATTGTATTTGCGTTTTCATTTCTAAGGTGTTGCTCTTTCGTGCGGCGTTTTCTAAGGAGCATGGAAAGTTGTAAGATTGGGGGAAAGCACTGGGACAATTGCTTTCACTAAAGCAAATGTCCAAAACAACCACTTAACACCTAAAAAAATTGTGGTGACCTTTTTTTTAGGTGTTCATATAATATATAAAGTTCAGTAGAAATCAACTTAAAAATAAACCAAGTGGCCCGTTAAAATTTCTGGGTTTGCAAAGTGTTCCATTATCGAAAAGGTTTGGGAAACCCTTATCTATCGGATTAATTTTAACTGCGTGCAAAAAAGAACTCAAAGATGCGGTTACCCGAAAGAAAAAACACCCTAAGAAGTTAAAAAAGTCGATTTGAATTCGTCTTTCGATGAAAATAGTTCTGTACACAATTGGAAAGTCACAAGAGGTTTTGGAAATTAGTCACAAGAGGTTTTAGAAAGAAAAAATGAATGTGAATATTCCGCTGAAATGAAAACAATTGACCGAAGAAAACACAAAATACTTGATACGGAATGAGCGTATAACTAAATTAGAGACGTAAATAAAAATGTGGATAGCAATTTCAAAAAATGTGCCTTAAGTAGCATAATTTGAATATTGTCATTTTTCTAGTCGATTTAGCCTTCGTTGCTTCCCAGATCTCAATCCGAAATTGAAATCTCGTTAAATTTTTATTAAAAGGCGTATGTCTGTTCTACCTGGCTGATTTTTCGGAACCCATAAGATGACGTGAAAGGGGATCCGAGCAAGATGCCTGAAAAATTGCGCTTAATTTGTGGATCCTCGTCATTTTCGGCCGTTGAAAACCCAAAATAATAATAAGCAGAACGGAATCGGTGAAGGCCGGAATGTTAATTGAAGTAGTCGGTAGTAGAACGATCAAATTTAAATGTTTATTTTCATTACGTTTAAAAGTAAACATTAAAAAGAACCTCAACTTATACGTAATAAAACAGCTGCATTTGCATTTTAGAGTTATTAGGAACAGAAAATTAATGAATTTGTATTACCTATATCTTAGCAATAAAAACCAACAATTAAATTCACTACTAAAGCAGAACAAAACAACTAAATTGCTGTTCTGGATATATTAATTGGGAAAAAATTTAGACAATTTCGAACCTTGGTATATTGAAAATCTGCCCAAACAAGTCAAAGTTTAAATTTGAATTGAACTCAAACCACCCGATAATCGCAAAGAAAGATATTCTAAAGAGTTTAAGCAAAAGAGCAAAAATAAATTGAAAGCAATCTAAGTTTATCAAAGAAAACCAACTCATGAAGAAAGAAACCGGAATGTTTCGTAAGTGTATGGAAGACGTACTCATGCAAATCGATATTTCAATTCCAAAATCAAATTCAAATCACTCGATAATAGAAAATACAACTAGAATCAAAATTTCAAAAACGAAACCTTAAGGCAAAATTGAACATACTCAAAAATTAATTTGCAAAATTCCTTGCACATGTCAAAAAATTTAGATATATGGGAACTAAAGATTGTTAAATTAAAAAAAGTTTAAAAAGAATTAAATATGAATCATACATAAAAAACCAAGTATTTCTTACATTTATCAATCTGCATTTGATAATTTCCACAAGTTAAGCCTTACTAGCGCTAAAATCTGAAGTAAAGCAAAGAAACATTCTCCTAAATTAAAATTTTATCAAATTCCTTAATTAATTCAAAGTATCTTTATTTTTAAACAATCAGATTTAAGTAAAACTGAATAAATTGACAATTTGTAAAAAGCAAAAACTCGAACTCGAATTTATAATTACATATTAATTTTATGTTAACTTTCATAAATTCGTTTTTTTTATTGGAATGTTCTCTTAGTTCTTGATTAAAGCGTTTAATAAAGAATTTGCCCTTTATTGTAAAATAAGAGCACGCTTTTTTCACAAATTTTGAAGCAAAATACCCCAAAAAAAAAACATTTTCAAACCATGAATTTGCTTCAACCGTAGAGAACTGTAAGACACAGATTCTTGTCCAAACTATAAAAGCCATTAACAGAGTACTAATTGGGTACTAACAACGGTCCAATTTGGGCCCGGTGCCGAAACCTTTTCTCACCCCTTTATCAGCGATCCCCAACAAACGCCATAAGTTCCGAATTTTTCTTTAAAACGGTCCGTTGTGTTAAAAATGCGGTGCCATTAAAATTCCTCGGTGGGGTACCGGCACGCATTAAGATAAATTCGGGGCCTGTTCAGTATAGCGTGGTACCTCGATATTACCATTACTGCAAATGGATTCACAAGAGTACCAATTAAATTGACTTTTTGAAGGAAAATAGGCTTAATAATGGAGATTTATCAAATGAGGTGCATAAGCGCTGCAGTACTGCAGAACTCCTTTAAGCAGCGGGAACAAGAGACTTTACTTGCATGGTACGCACTTCGCTTGACGTTTTTAATCATTTAGTTGTAATGAATAGTAATCTGCTCTATATTTCTCTATCTAAAATCCAGATTGGATCTAAATGGGTTACAAATTTCCCCGAAAAATACACCTTAAAACTTTGTTTGGTCAATAAAGGGTACGCTCCCCAGCATCGCATTTTGTGTACGCATAATTGAAGATTATCATCGAACAAGTACCAGTTAGCGCAGGTTCCACATAATGCAACCAAAAGCGCTGACTAATCACAGTTTACCTGTACCTGTTATTGTCCAGCTTAAGAGCACAAAGGATTCTATTATTGAAATCCGCATCCAGCTTGACACAATGCCCCTTTGGATCGCTTTAATCAAACAGTCTTCTTTGAGGGAGATTAGATTAGTACCATGATGTTGATGTTTCCAAGTATCAAGAGCCAAAGGTCGGTGCCATTGTTTCGCCGTTAATAAATGGCAATTTCGAAACGGCTTTGATGAAGGTTCCGGCTCACTTGGGGCAGACCGAAAAACAAAGCAAATCGGCACCCGACTTTTGTGTGGTCCCTTGATGATTAGCGCCAATCCGGATCCCTTTCGCAATTTCTTGCACCCGGGGTGGCCTCGATGGTTCAAGTGTGAACAGCAGAAACAATGATGATTATCCAAATAGTCGCTTGATGGAATAATCACATATTAACTGCACATGATTGGGACAAAATCTGGGCCACTTTGTGTTGGAAATCAACAGGGTGCAAATCAGACCACCGGCTGGCCCCCATATGCAGACATTACCTGATTAATTATGCATTCTAGTTGCAGATTTTAAACCAATAATAGCTTATTGTGACTAACATAGACGAAGAATACGGACCGGAAAATACTTTTCTTAAGCGGTTTTTTGAACAAAAATAAGCCCAGAAATATGATAGGATCACGTGTAACTGCAACTAAATTTGTAACTTTGCCGGATATAAATCAGGTGCTCTGGCCAGTCATTTGATATTCTTTTGAATCATTTTTCTCAACTTTAACAAGCTGTTCTTCGTATGAACATTTACATTAAAAGGAAGGGCAATTAATTCGGCATTTAGAGCCGCATGTACCAATAAAAGCTAAATGTTTGCTACATCAACCCGGATTTTATTCGATAAACTTGAAACCCTATCCTGAGTTTCCTGTAAAATCGATTATACATTCGGTTAATTGCGGGAGCATTGAAGAAGTGAGCTTTGTTATATGAACGCCGGGATTTTTAATGTTTGGACAATTATCAAACCTGCAGGTTTATAAGGAGATTTTCTGGGAAGTTGGATGATTATCAAACGTGGGTGCTTTTTTATCGGCAAACACGTTCAAATTTAATAAAATTTAGTTGTTGGTTGCCTCTTAGCAGCAACTGGCGACTTTTTCGTCAGCAAACTGCCGCTTCGGAAAACAGCAAAGCAAAGAACCCAAGGACGGCACTAATGGTACTTGGGCAACAATCCTGCGTATACGCCCGCCGGGGTCTGTCTTTCTTCATCATTCGGTCGGGTTTTTGCCCAAAAGGAGTCGGCAAATAAATACCTGAGGACCTATAATTTTTTGTCGGCGGCCTCACTCCGCTCAAAGAGCGAAAACAATGCCTCCAGCGTTTTGGGCTAGTCGCTCACTATCTTCAGCTCCATTTCAGATACTGTGCGAACTAAACTGGTTTTCATCCAACTTTCCTATCCGGAACCATAAAATTTCCGCTTTTTATGAAAGAGATTTTATCAGATTGTTTCTTTTTCAGGTAAGTCACTGAACGCTCTAAACGCACTCGATAATACGTAAGTAACGTCTGTATTACTCACTTAAACAATAATAATGATGAAAATATTATACAAATACGCGGACTCTGTAGATTGTTCAAGAAAAATTGTGTTAATTCCGCAAAATTATTCCTCAAAGAAATGATGGTAAGTAGGACAAATCCTGAAACAATATTGGCTTAAATTTTGAAACTATCGCGGATTTCATCAATGAAACATTTTCCCGCAACTGTAGGTTATTCAAAAAAAGTCCTTACTTCTAATCTAGAGGAAGTAGCAACTTGAAATTCTGTCAGTTTATAGGCAACATTTGAGTCTAAAAACACTCAGGCTTCCATTTGAATTACAGTAAATTCTAATTTTTTGCGGACTTTATAAAAATTGGCCTGAACCTGAAGGTTTTCATGCAATGCAGCCTCATCAATAAAATTTTCAAAATTCGAATCCTGAGCAAGCAGCAACTGGAAATACATATTCACAGTCTAGAGATGAAACTTGAATCTTATCACGCATGAGATTTCATTTCAATAAGTCCAAAATTTTATTGTTGCGACTTTTATAAATGTTGGACCAAAAATGGACGATCTCCCGCAACTGCAGGATACCAAAAAAATTATCTACGTCCAATCTAGGCGAAATTGCAACTGGAAATTTTGTCAGCTTACAAGCAACATTTCTGTTTAAAGACAAAATTTTTGCGGATTTTGTAATTTTTGGTCTGACAATGAGGGTTTTTATGCATTTGTAAGCTCATCAATAAAAATTTTCAACTTCTAATCTGGAGCAAGTAGCAACTTGAACTTTCCACAGTTTATAGGCAAGACTTGCGTCTAAAAACCCTCAACATTCCATTTCCTGATTTCTAAAAACTTTCTAAAAGTCTGAAAATGAAGGTTTCCACGCAACTGCAGACTTTTCAATAAAAAACTTATACTGTAGAACAACCAGTGACTTATCATTTAAATCGCATTTAAAGACACTAATTTTTTGCGAATTTGGAAATGTTCGTCTAAAAATGTGCGTTTTTACGCAACTGCAGTCTGAATAAAACTTTACAGTTTCTAATCTGGAACAAGGTCGGACTTGAAATGTTGACACTTAAACCTAAAAAGCATCAGATTTCGATTCAAATCGGACAAGATGCATTTTTTTGCTAATTTTGTAAAAGTTGGTATGAAAATGAACGTTTCTTCACAACTCCAAAAAAAACCTTCTTTGCTTTGAGAGCTTAAAGCGCGATATTCTCCCTTAATATGTTGCAACATTATCCTTTAATGGTCGGTACTTTAAAAGACATTTCCATTAAGAAAGGGTGGATTTGAATGTGAAAGGCAAATGAAGCAATTCAACTTGAATTTAAATTTTCCTGTTTCATTTTCTTAACCGTGAGCTTTCGCCTCATGGATCAAGTTAAACCAGCAATTTTCATTAACATATTTAATCAATTACGTATTTACTGCAAAAAAAACGGATAAAACGCTTCATAAAATTATTATGTGAATCACGCTGTATATACCGACAAGCAGCTAGTACACTTCTTTGATAAATTGATAATTCACTTTGACATAAAGACACAAAATACATGAATCGCATACGAAAAGCTCATAAATCATGCGAGCTCAAACAAAGAACATGCATTTAAATATGCAAAGCTCGCATGGCCGGACAGAATTATGCATTATTTGGTGGCCCTATTTGGTATAGGCAATCCGGGGTACTTAAAGTTGGTACTGTTTCAATGATCGGTTTATTTGAAGAGCTGTTGAGGCCTGTTGAGTGGAACCAACTGACTTCAGCAACTAAGAAATGTTCTTACGTACAAAGAACAACCAGTTAGGTCTAACTGAGCTAAATGGTTCGTTTGGTTCAAAGAAAAGACCCGCAGTCATAAACAAGCATTTAAACCTCTTCTAATCTGATTGCAAGTATGGATGAAATCCTCGGAGCTAAACTAAGCTCCTTTGCCGTAAAATGATAAGAAACTTTGTAATTTGATTCTCGCATTCCACCTGCCAATATTTGAGCAGCCTAATGACGAAATATGAGTTGATAATCACCGGAAACAAGAAAAGTGCATCTCTCCTCGACTTGTAAAGTGGATCCCGTTAAATGCATACAGAGAGAAACAAATTACTCTCACGGTTCATTGATACGTATCGCTGGCATATTTTTAAAGGGCATTTACATATTTGATTGGGACTCGTTTATTCTGCTCACGTATCTTCCTATGTGGAATTATTTCTGAGATTCAACAGAAAAATTATTAGCTAGTGTCAATGACTTATGCAGTCAATAGCTCTTCAGTAACTGTCGTTTGTGAATAATAATAATCTTTGGCAAATTCAAACGATTTGAAAATAAAACAAATATTAAATAACAAATTCCCGAGTGTACGTCGATGGCTAATCGATAGACATGCATTCAGCTCGTTCTCGCATCGAATGTAAAACAATGTTTTACCATATCTTCTTTAGTATCTTTCATATTGTTTTTAAATTGTGTATATGTTAATTCCAAGACAGGCCGCAAAAACGGTTCTTTTTTGCTTACCGATATTGGTTGACTGGCTGAAAGGTCTTCAAACCCAGATTGAGGGTTTTGCAATTATTTGCTTCCAAATCTGCATGGTTTTAATGCAATTGTCTGTTACAGCAAAAAACTCATCTCGTTTGTGCATATTCGATGATAAATTACGGCTGAGCAGTAAATGTCGCCACATTTAATAACATATCTTTCACTAGCTTAACAGTCCAGTTTTTGCCGTAAATCCATTAGTAAAGTAATGGTAATTGGTTTTTAATGGATGTGCATGTGCGAGTCGGCGACTTTTTCTTACCACGAAGTGGTAACATTTAATTTAGTGTCAATCCCTGCGGAGAGGAACCCATAAGTTACTGTGGGCAGTGTCGAGGGTCAGTAATGGTACTGTAGGAATGCGATTATTTTCTTCTCGCTACCCTTGAATGTAATTGACTTTAGTCGGAGCTGCGAGTACAGCTGTAGATCCCAGTGAGTTTATTTACGAAAATGCGATTTCTTCTTAAATACTTCTTCGTTTGATGCAACACCAGGAGCGCGTATCAGGAATTTTCTAGCGGACTTCAATAGAATTATTTAAACATTTTGAAATGCAGTGTAAATGGATATTTTTTTCATTTTYCTGGTTTTGCAATAAGTTTCGCTCGCTCTTTGCTATGTGTAAGTTCCTCAACCTCAACGGCCTAGTAAAAATTACAAAAGTTTGCAAAAAAGAAGAAATAACGCGGTGTAATTTGGCTGAATAACGGCCTTCCATATTTCCGCTTATTCACAAATTACGAAAAACTGTTAAAGTATCTGTTGTTTCACGACGAATTACTGCGACACGTGTTAATCCTAGCAGATTGAACCTCAGGTTTTAGTTACTCGGATTTCAAACTTCTAAATTTTTTTAAATTTCAATTGTATTCAATTATTTGCGGATCATGACAATGCGGATCAAACAAACTGACATTTTAGGATTCAAATTGCAGGCCTTGTAATGAAAATTCTTAACTTCTCACTAAGGACAAGTAGCAACTTGAATTTGTGGCAGTCTTTAAAATATACTTGAACCTAAACGCCCCTAAAGTCTAATTCGAGTCATACTAAATTTAGATGTTTACCAACATTGAGCATCTTGTACTTTTTAAAGCTTGTAAATGTTTTCCGTCAACTGCAGGCTAATCAAAAAAGTTTGCAACTTCTAAATGAGAGCAATCAGAGACGTAAAATTTTGACAATCAATAAAAGATACTTGAATCTGAAAACTGTTTGATTTTCATACAAATCGCATCAGGTACAATTTTTTGCCGGATTTTATAAATGGTCGCTCCAAATTAAAGTTGCAACTGCAAACTCTTCAAAAACAATTCGCAACTTGCAACTTGGAGTTTGGACAGTTTATATGTCCTACTTGAGTCGAAGAACCTTCAAGGTTTCATTGCAATTAGAGTTCTGATTTATGCGGATTTTGTAAATGTTGGCCGGAAAAGTAACATTTTTACGCAAATTCAGGCTCTCTTATAAAAGTTCCTAATTTCTAGTCTAGAGTATATGCCGACTTTAAGTTTCGCCAATAAATAAACAAAGCTTGACTCTAGAAATTTGCAGATTTTCATTTAAATCGCATGAGGAGCAAATTTTTGCAGATTATATAAATAAATGTTGGTCTTCAAATTAACTGCAGGTGCTTCAATAAAAATTTGCATCTTCTCATATAGAATAAGCAGGAACTTGAATTTTTTACAGTCCATAGGCGACCCTTTATTCTTCAAACTCGTGATTTTATTGGAATTGCGGCAAATTCTGATTTTTGTAAAATTCGTAAATTTTGGTCCGAAAATTAACGTTTTCACGCAAATGCAGGCTCTTCAATAAAATTTCCCAACTTCTACTCTTGAGCAAGTAGCGACTTTAAATTTCGACAATATATAAAGGACAGTTGAATCTAAAAACTCGCACATTTTCATTCAAATAGAATGAGGCACAAATTTTTATGGATTTTTTAAATGTTGGTCTGAAAATTAACGTTTTCATGCAACTGTACACATTGCAAAAAAAATGTATAACTTCTAATTTACAGCAAGCAACCACTAGAAATTTTTGCAATTTATAGGCGACCCTTTAATCTTTAAATTGGTGATTTCATTGGAACTGCAGTAAATTCTGACTTTTGCGGGTTTTGTAAATTTTGGTCTGAAAGTGAACAGTTTCATGCAAATGCGGAGTCTCAAATAAAAATTCCAAACTTCTGCTCTTGAGCAAGCAACGACTTTAAATTTCGACTAGTATTAAGCCCTAATAGTATTTTCGAAATAGTATTAAGCCCTAATTTTTTGGACTTTGTAAATGTTGGTCAGAAAATTAACGTTTTCACGCAACTGTAAGCCTCAAATAAAAATTCCAAACTTCTACTCCAGGGCAAGTAGCAACGTTAAATTTGGAAAATACATAACAAATATTCAAATCTAAAAATTCGAAATATTTCATTCAAATAGCATCAGGCACTAATTTTTGTGGATTTTCTAAATCTTGGTCTGCAAATTACTGTTTTCACGCAATTGTACACTTTGCAAGAAAAATTTCTAACTTCTAATTTATGGCAAGCAGCCACTAGAAATTTTTACAGTTGCGATACTTTAGTTAAAAAAACTCTCGCGATTTCATTGGAATTTACGGATTTAGTCAATTTTGGTCTGAAAATGAACAGTTTCATGCAAATGCAACGTCTCAAATAAAAATTCCAAACTTCTACTCCATAGCTAATATCAAAGATGAATTTGGCAAATACATAACGAACATTCGAATTTGCATTCGCAAATTTTCATTCAAATAACATGAGACACTAATTTTTGTGGATTTTCTTAATGTCGGTCCGAAAATGAACGTTTTCACGCAAATATATACTCTACAAAAAAAATATCGACCTACTCCAGGGAAAGTAGCAACTTGAAATTTTTACAGTCTAGGCGACAGTTTAGTCTAAAAACTGTCGAGATTTTATTGGAACCGCGTAAAAGTCTGATTTTTGCGGATTTAGTAAATAGGGTCCTGAAAGTGAACAGTTTTATGCAAATGCAGAATCTCAAATAAAAATTCCAAACTTCTACTACAGAGCAAGCAGCAACGTTCAATTTAGAAAATACATAATGAACATTCGAATCTAAAAACTCGTAAATCTTTATTCAAATGGCATGAGGCCCTAAGTTTTGGTGGATTTTGTAAATGTTGGTATGAAAATGAACGTTTTCACGCAACTGTAGACTCTGCAATAAAACTTTCTAACTTCTAATCTAGAGCCAGCAGCAACTAGAAATGTTTACAGTTTATAGGCAACACTAGTCTAAAAACTTCCGCGATTTCATTGGAATTGACTGCAATTCTGATTTTTGCACATTTTGTAAATTTTGGTAAAGACCGCTTGAGTCTAAAAAGGCCCATATTTTGATTCAAATTTCGTTAGATGCTGGTTTTTGGGCGTTTCATACGTGTGGACTAAAAATGAATGTTTGCTAGCAACTGCAGACTTTCTCCCGATCTATAGCAGGTAGCAACTTGAAATTAAAATTTAAAAAATGCCTCAAACTCTATCACCCCTGTACAGTGATGAAGGAAGCGTCTCGAACCCGTGGTTATGGAAACACACTGTCAAACACTCAGCAAATAATCGTCTTGTGGCAGTTCAACAATCATCGATCAGCAGTAAAACGTGCGTAAATGAATTGTTGCGTTGAATGTCCGGATAACGGATTGGAAATCGACAGTGCCAAAGCGGTTTGTCCAGTTTTAATTCGGCAGAAAATTCCACGACCGCCCAACGCCTTCATGCTGTATGCGAATGAGCATCGGAAAACGCTGGCTCATTTATTTCCTGCGGATTCCAACAAGGAGATCAGCAGACGGCTGGGGCAGAGCTGGAAGGACCTGAACCGGCAGGAGAAGAGCAAGTACTTCCAGAAGGCGAAGGATATCGATCATGAGCATAAGAGGAAGTATCCCGGATATGTGTATAATCCCAAAGATGCCCGAATGAGAAAGGCGATTCGGACCAATTTAAGAGATCGGTCAGTAGGGGCTTCGGCTTCGGCTTCGCCCATGCTCTCCCGGCCATCTGTACGCTTAGATCAAAGCCTGCTGATGTGTCAGAGAGACGGACCCATGTGGAATGGATTGTGCGATTTATCGGCCACTGGCTATAACGTGGAGGGTTCAGTTGAAAGGCTCCAAGCAACAAAGTTCCATCAAGAGGACGCTGGGGTAAAACCTTTACACTTCTTCGACTCCTGCGTTTTGCCTATTGACCTAATAGAAACCAGTGAAGAGAAGATGCTCTTTGAGAAGGAAAAGGCCAGCTTGGAAGCAGCAGAAAGCTGCACCAAAGTGGGTCAATATGAGGAGTTGATGAAGAACCGATACCTGCCGATTTCCACCACCGAGTTCAACAAGGACCCGGAATTATTCACCAACAACGCGGACTACCATAAGGAGTACATTATCAAGTACTTCAATCACATTCCCGACTACGAAACCTACGATGTCACCACTGAGGATGGATTTACCTTTCCCTATGTCACCATTCCGAACCTCATTGTCCGCCAGAATGGCCAAGGAGTTTCCTACAATTAGTTTCTATTCCTTTCTGTTTGAGATGCAACAAATGTAAACGTTTCCCTAAAATTAAACCATTGAATCCATGCCGAGGGCCTTAAATCAACAGCTTCCAATAGCTCGAAACCGTCATTACATCCCAGCATGGAACATCATCGATTATTTATAGCGTTGTTCTTTGAAAGCGACTTTAAACTGAAAATTAATACCGGAGAGCGTGATCGCGTCTCTCAGACCAATATGAATATGATTAAAAGAAAAACGAGATTTTTTCTGCGTGTGACTATGAAAAATGATCGAGCTGGTGCTGGTTCGGGCTAAATGAGGAAGTTGGGCAATGCCTTAATTGCGACTGTAACAGGTTTTTGATGGTTTGGTTATTTTGAAGCAAGAATGCACTTTGTGCAATTGCAATGAGTCATCAGCCTTAGTTCCGAAGCTGTACTTTGTCGAAATTATGATTTTATTAAGCAATATAATTTATATTTTTACAGCTTGCAGCTGTATTCAAATCGGTGTCATAAGTCGACGCAGGAATTGACTCAATCTGGGCACAGGATATGAATAACTAACACTGATTGCATAAAGCCTCAGAAGATAAGCTCGGGTTTGAGCGATTGCTGTCTGACCTCTGCCATCATTGAACTTGCCCATGTTTTCAGTGTTGATCAATTCAATGAACTTCTTCCTTGTTGACTCAATTCATGATTAAGAAGAATGTGTTCATCTTCACTGATTCAGATGGTCTCCTTGACCCCTCCTCGAGCCGAGCTCAGTGCGTCTATTGATTGAAAAACAACTTTGAATCGAAAAACACGCCTCTTGCATTTAACTAACGAGCTGGTTGCATTTAACTGCCAAGACATTTATTAATTAATACATGTAAACAGGTTCACTGAAACTCCCTACTCCCTTTAACAATGTGATCTTTAATTGAATCTCGTTTGAAGCCACTGCGGTATTGTTGGTTAATTAAATTCGATGTAAAAATCCGCTCGACATCGGTAATAATGGCAAAAAGCAATAATTAATACGGCAAGAACGGTTTTGCGACTGGTTAATGTCTTTTGATGAAGCTGGAATTGCCGAAGATCGATTGCTAACATTTTCCTTCTTAATTAGGTGAACGTTTGTTGTGTCTTAAGGAAAAATGCATTATGCAATATTTCAATAGATCTACGACCAGAAAGAGGGACCTTAAAAGACTTGTAGAAAACAATTCAATATCATTGATCTTCCAAAAGTTTCATCTTACTTAAATCGTTTAAGGCCCATTTTCATCAAGCGATCTTAAACCAGTTTAACGTCTGAAACTGAGTTTGACGCGCGAAACGTATTTCTCCAGAACCTTAAACTTAGTTTGTGCTTAAACGCGTTTAAAGAAACGAACTGGCCGATTTTGGGCGTTTATAGCTTTAAACGCCGTTTAAAGACTT
>NW_026018814.1:14611891-14625964 GCF_020466585.1 Dendroctonus ponderosae
CCGTCGTTAAACGCGTTTAATTTCGGCGTTTAAATAAACTTAGTTTCGTCAAACTGCGTTTCGCTTGTTTCTGATGAAAATGGGCCTAAGGTCATAGGCAAGTAAATGGTACATTTCTGATATCCTAGCAGGTCGAGTGCCATTAGGAACGTTCAAATGTTCCATGATTCCCACATGGCCGTAAAAAAAACGGCCAGTAAATCAAGATAGTTGATATGAACAAGAACCAACCAACCACTCCCACATTTTCTAGTATGTAAACCGTGACCAAATGTGAATAAGCGATCGACTTAAATCAGACTAGACGTGAGACAGACACCGAATCACTTTCCAATGCCGTGCCGTAATAATAATGATTATTATGTAATCGTATTTGCCCGGTTTGTAAACATTGGCCAGTCGCAAATTTATCAATGAAAATTATTAATACCATTCCGTTAGAAATTTATCAAAATAAACCGGGGTTTTTATGGCGGCTTTGAATGCCGGGGCTTTTAACCTCGTTGTTTGGGTTTCGGCTAAAAGATCAATCAAAAGGCCTGATTAAGCGTTGATCTTGTATTTCAATACACTTTGAACATACCTATCACGGAAATGATTATTTACGTCTAAATTTGCTATCAAGTTGCCGAGTGCTGATATGATGGGGCTCATATTCGATGAGAAAAACGCCGTTTAAAGAGCGTTTTCATGGTCTGATGGTCTGGCAACTTGAAGCCTCATTGTGACACTTTATGGCGTTCTTTCGATCCATCCATCAGCTATGATCACTTCACGTCGATCGAACCAATGCGTTTTGTCGATCAGAACGTGATTTCGTGACTGCACAGAAAAGAACCACCAAAGCTTAAGGCCGGTACGCTTTAATGAAAAAAAGATATTATATTTATGCCTGTTGAGTGCTTGATTGATTGCCTGGCCACTTCAACACTTATTAAGTGCATGTTTGTCCTCTGATCGGGCTTTAATTCATCAAGGTCTGCGGCAAGGATTCCATTTTTCAATTATTTCGAATAATAAGCTTTTTTCTTCAATTTGCTCCTTACTGATTTCCAGTCTGTTAAAGAGCGGTTTACGATGGTATTCTTCGAAATTGTCTTCATTCACTCGAAGGTCTACTCAGTGAATGGAAATAAATTGAAGCAACAGTATCAGACCGAGTCACAAAGACGTGGTAATGAAGAACGGGTGGGTGCAAGTTTCAACTTTTGGTTCGTTTTTTTGGATGCAAATTTCTCAGTTAAAACACGCATTTCTCCCAAAGAGACTTTGCTTTAATTCCTCAAGATCTACAGCAAGTTTGATTTTTCAATTATTTCCTTTAAGCGGGTTTTTCAAGTTTATAAGACGACAACAAAAGTAGATTTCGATTAATCAAATGATTAGGCGAAAAAAGAGTGAAACACCTGAAGATTGAGGTTTCAAAAGCTTGATCATGTTTTAGCTGCAAGTTTCTCAATTAGAACGAGTCATTTTTTTCTAAGAAACATTTGCTTTAAGTTCTTAGCATTTTCTTCAATTTCTTCCGATACTGATATCTAATCTGTCATGAAAGGAATCACGATAGTAATCTTCAAATTTGCTTGCACTCATTCGGAGGTTTATTTGGCAAGACGTGAACGGAATTAAATTATTTCGATTACTAAAATCAAGCAAACAGTAACAGAAATAGATTTTGTTCTTTCTCATGTTCTGTCTGGACTTTTGCAATATTGATTCAAGAAGAAATTATTCAGTCTTATTTAGTAGCTCTGAAACCTTCGACTTCAGTAAGGTTTGAACTAGTGAAAAGTCCTTAAAGTGAATAATTTCAGGACAATTACTAATTGAACTCCTGATGCACAATCCAAAAACACCAAAAACATGCAAAAAATCGCTGGAATGAAAAAGAGGGAAAGAATCGAGCAAAGCAATGCAGATTGAAGATGGAAGACAGTAAACAGTAAATTTTTAAGAAAAAACACCGATTAAAGCGATCATCTGCGCCAATGAGGCTTTGATACGCACGTGTGGGTTGACACTGAAGATGGGCGGTCGAAGGGATTAAAATAATTTGGGCACCGTCTCCAAAGGAGATCCATATCGTCGCTTTATCCCCCGGGTATAAACTTGATTAATGCTTGTTTTGGTCTCGGTCAAATCCAAATTGCGGTATCATGTTGGGGTTTCGATTGTTATCGATCGGCTATGGATAATGCACGCAAGAAGGGCATTTAATAAATCACTGACTCGATTCTAGTCTGTTTGATAATGAGTATTGGTGTGTTTAAATTGGATAAAAGTGATTAAACGACTGTCTAATAAGCATTAGAGGAACCCAGAAAAATCTTCATTAAATACTTAGAAGAGGTGATCATTCTTGAAACTTCTTCAGACCTCATCGATTCCTAGTTATTTCGGAGCGTCGTTAATATTTTCGGTTCAACCATCGATGAATAGCTGATGAAGAGAGAAAGTGGGGTCAAATCAGGTGAGCGTGGAGGCCTCTGGTAATTAAGTAAATAACCCACAATTTATGCTCCTAGTTAAAAACCACCATGCAGTTGGTTATCTTAAGAGGCCCTATTATGTCCTTTCTAATTATCTTGTGGGCTTGAGTGAGACGCTGAAGACCATCAAATCGGCTGGTTAACTTCATAAAGCCGGTGTCTGGCACGTATAAACATATCAGAAAAAGCTTTTTTTCAGTCGAATACATAATTAGGTTATTAAAGTTGAAGCTTGAGATGCTCAATTAGGGCTTTAGTGAGTGCCGTTGACAAATGGATTGAACGGGGTGCGTGAAAAAACAACAAACAAACACAGAGTTTCAAGTGATTTACAGATATTCGGTTGTTTCAGTTCTTTCAACCAGTGCAGTTAACCTTTCCGTTACTTACGATCGGCCCCTCCTTCGATTGTGCCCAAAACAATGGGCAATAACTGCAGTTAGGGGCACGTAAATCTACTATGAAATTATCTAATAGAACAGCTATTAGGTATTTACCGGTAATCACTTTGTTGCATTGTTGTTGCTCGATTGGATTGTTAGTTGTCCGATATTTATTAGTCGAATCATCAATCTCGCGAGGAAAACTGTTGTCGGTCATTTATGGCCGGCGATGTTCAAAAAAGCACAATCAATTTACTTGCAAGCAAGTGCCTTTCCTTATTAGGAGCAATTTCTCACGGACTTGGTTACTTGGACGTGTATGTGGTCGCTGTGGGCAGATGAAAGTGAGATTTGATTGCTTACCGATGTCTTCTTTCAGAGCGAGCCTTAAGCGAGGCCTTGATGGGCTTCTTCAGTGTCGGACTTCATCGGTTCGATTTTTTAAACTGAGACGGAATTTATGAAGGATTGAGACGCTGCAAATTGCAAAGCCGCTTGAATGCAGAGAAACTATGATTAAAACAGTTTTTTTACATAGTGACGGCTGCTAGAGCGGATTTTTTTTGCGTTATTTGTTAAAAACTTTTTTTATGTATTGCTTTGGAGGTGCCTTTGAATATTGAGGAATTCTTTGGAAGCTCATTTAGAGTTCAGCCGAAGGTTGTATAAAGTAACGAAAAATCTCCAGGTTCTCGGAAGTGTCGCTCTCAGCATGTCCCCGAGGCGCCAGTTGGTAAACTCCACAAAATTTGATGCATTTTATAATTTATCTAAGAAACAGGTTCCAATTAAGTGCAATATTAGTTAAAACTAGTAGAGGAGGGATTTTAGAATTTTTCCGGTAACCGCCATTTCCGTCCAAGCTTTATCGCCATCAAAAGTAAGCATTAAAAACAGTTTTAACACATTTAATATTTTGTTGCATTTGCAAGTCCATTAATTTTTTGTGAAATTATAACTTTTCATCTATTTGCCCCAGATTTTTCAATAGCAAAATGTTTTGCTGTATGTAAATATCTTCATTTTAATTAAATTCAAGACCAGTTCCACAGTTAATTAATAGAAGCCAGCAAAGACAACAGACAAAACCAGAATCTCTCCCGCACACTTTTACTCAAACAACCAATACTACTCTACTACTCAATAATGTATGCCGTTGGCGCTGGTCCAAATGCAGCGAAATCCCCACTTAAATCATCGGTTTGTTTGAGCAGGACAAGGGATAAGAGGAGGGTTGTGCGGGTGTTCGAAAGAGCGCATAGAGCACGACCCTGTGGCCCAGATTGAATAATCATTTAACGCTTGGTTATTCCACTGGTGGGCCTAACTTGCCTACAGATTTTTTATAATTTTTTAACCGCGCGGGTGCCATGTATTTAGGTTTATTCAATTAAGTTATCTGAATTTGTGTCTATATAATTCCGAGTGGCTAAAAAATATGCTCTGGAATCTAAAATAAGGCATGACTTTGATCTACAAGTGAGTCCAAATAAAGTCGTTGTAATATCGATCTTAATTTTTCGCATAAAAGATTCAGTTTGCCAGTATTTTACAGTAAAACGTTAAACACGTTTTTGAAAAAATACCCAGAATTAATTATTGGGGTTTTGTTCATAATTCGAAGCTGCAAAAAGTTTTCCAAAAATTTTTGCAAGGCGGTTAAGGAGGCGAGTGTTCCAATAAAATCTACCTTATAATTTTTTACAGAAAATACCTGAAGATTGTCAGTATTTTATCTAAATAATAATGAGTTTTGTGCGTGTAATTGCTTAATAGAAACTTTGTTAAAACTAGAATGACCTGAAAATTTAAAGAAACTAAATATTTTCAGAGCGATGTGGCCGGCGAATTTTCAAATAATTTTTTGTAAACTTTTGCTCTATGGCCGTTTTTTCAAGATAATCTTAATTACTTTCGGTAAAAAACTGAATAAAATTATTTGGTTTTTGTGCCAAATTCGAAGCTGAAAAGGGTTTTCTAAAGCTGCCGGCAAACCGATGAATGGGGCGAAATTTCTAGCAAAATTAATTTTGTCATTTTTGGCATAAAAGATCGCATTATTGTCAGAAAAGAAGGAAATCATTGGAAAATAATGGTTTTTTTCGTTTTTGTCTCGAATTCGGCGGTGAAAGTGTTTGTAAAATGTTTACAAAGCTATAAATTGATCTTTTAATTTTTCGCGTAAAAGACCTCCAGATCTTCAGTATTTTTAAGGCGAACTCTACAAAAGAGTATAAAGTAAAAATACTTTTTGAGTATAAAGTAACGAAAAAAAATCAGTAAAACATAAAAAACCACATTTTTTTAACAAACTCTGCAGTCTTCAGAGAATTCAGATGACGATATTTCCAATTAATCTGTTACAAACTTTCGCTTATTCTGTTTGTTTTTTAATAGAAATTTATTTGATTTGATGAAGTTTGGCATCATTTTTAGGCCAAACTTTAGAAAAGCGTTTAGAAGAAAGCGTAACTTGACTAAAACTGGAAAATTCTGAAATTTTGAAGAAATCTGAAAAATATTATTAATAAATGGCCCTTAAAATAAATCTAAAAACAAGTAAAAAGTCAACATTTTGCGCATCAAGCCCAAGGTGTTTTTAATACAGTTTGGTGATATCAAAACATGCGGATTAATTATTAAAAAATGTTGTTCCAGGAAAGACTTCGGAGTAGAACTGGCAAAATGTTAAAGATTTTTTATATTGTTATATTATTTATTTATTTAAATTTTAAATATTTATTGACCGGTTAAAAAGAACGGTTCGGAGCCTTGCAAAAACGTAAAACTTATGAAAACTGCATTACTTAAATAGTTGGAATATTTGAACAAAACTTTCAGATGGATAAATCAGCCATAGGGCCATAGGACACCTTCTGAAAGAATATTTATTTTAAATGCCAAACACTTTGCGTGGCTTTTGATAAAAAATACCGCAAATAAAACAATTTGACTTTTTTTTTTAAATTACGATCATCTTTGTGCGTTTCTTGACGGATTTCAAAGTAAGTTCAAGTAAAATTTTGGCATTAAAAAACTCCGGCTATTAATTAACTTTAAATTTCGAAGAAAGAAAGCAGTTAAAGAAAGGCGCATAATCGGTTTCAAAATTCAATCAATTTTTTTTATGGAAAACGTACTTTAAATGTATAAATATTTAACATCCAAAAGGGTTAACGTTCGAAACTTGGTTGATTTGTAGGGCCTTATAGTGCGATAACTTCACTCAGTTTTATGGCAAGCACTTTTGAAAATTGCAATTTTAGTGCATCCATATGTCTCCAAGCGAGAAAATCCATTAAAGCTAATTTAAAGGCCTACAATAAACTCACGATTAGAAATGAGTTAACGATCCAACTGATCTTTAAAAAATGTATTTTTCGTGAAGCTCAGTAATTCTAATAATGTTGGTGCAAATCCGAATAGAGAAATACTTGATTAAAACCACCTTGAAAAATTTTATACTACAATTTGGAAAATAAAAATCCCGCAATTAGATGAAAAAATGTATTCAAAAGAATAAACAAACATCTACAAATTATAATTAAATCAAGAGTAAAAAATATAGAATACTCAATATTTTTACAGCATAAACATCACGTCCTCCCGATTGATCATCGGCACGTTCCTTGCAGAAATCTGTGTTGAAACCGAATACTAACTACAACAAACGAAATCTGCCGGTAGATGACAAATTACCTCATTAATTAATTAATTAACAGATAAAATAGATTCATCGCTCATTATTTTAAATCGGCTTAGCCAGCCAACAGGCGAGATGCGTGTTTGTAAATCGGCGTGTTTATTAGCGATTTTTACTGCCATCGATTAGTGGACAGGGGATCGATTACAATTAATTAATTATTTAAAAGATAAATTTCATTCGGCTTGATTTGATCGGGGCATGGCAGGTACCTGCGGTGTTTGCCGATCTTCGGCGCAGGAAATCAGCAAGGCGAAGAGATGTCGACCGAACTTTATCGAATTTGTCCACACCTGAGCTCACCTGGGACTTTCTATTGCGTTTGTTGCACCATCGTACTAGGAGGATGATAAAAATCGTGCTAAAGATCAACGTTTAGAGTGAAATCTAAACTAAAAACTGTCCAAAATGTTGTCGCTTAACTAACTGTTGAAATCCTAAACGGAATTGAAACTCGTTTTAATCATTTCTAATTACTTTGGCGTAAATTAGCGTGCACTAGTGTATTCGTTCTTGCAATCATTCAAGGTTGCTTTTCAAAGAAATAAATAAATAAGTACTCTATAGGGGTTAAATGTGGAAAACTGGACGGCCATTTATGGATTCTCTTCTACCATTTTATCTAGCAGGAAATGTCTTGGAAAAACTTGCACCTGGTTGAACCCCAATGTTTCTAATATATTCCGGCTTGATACATATCGGAAAACACGGTAGCCAAATTCGGAATTAGCTATTACTGCGAGAATTCTAAATGTCGCGGTTCATTGGGGTTACTTGGGGAAAAATTGGTTTTATGACCTCCATCCAAAAATTGACTTTATTTTTATGTCGAGTCTCGCTTTCGCCCACCCGCGGGTTTTTGTTTTCCCACTAACGACAATTTTGTTGATTGGTCAGAATCCAGTGCGTTTTCTATGTTTAAAAATTTTTGTCCAGTAGACTCATTATTAGTTTGCAAAACTTAGATTTCTATCCGTATGAAGACTCGGGCTTTTTAAATCTGTTCTAAAGTGCATTTAACTCTTGTTTCCTGTTCCTCTGACCTACTGCCCATTGTTGAATTTCCAAGCAAATCCGATTAGAAAAGCCCGAAGTTCTCGGCAGGTAACCGGTAAATTCACGGTAGCATTTCTGAGCTCCTGCTCGAACCGAAACGGTAAAAACAGCGAATTTTAATACCTGCCTGTCGTGAATTTAGGTAAAAGCTTACGTAAGAAGGCACAACATGAGAAGGAAAGAGCCCTGGCCTTTTGGAAACGAAAAGGAAAATCATTGTGTTTTCTCACTTTTGTCCAGTACAGATGATGCTTTAAAATCTGATTCATTTTTTGAAAAAAATCAATCAATTTGATTATTTACTTAAGAAAATGTGTTTTGAGATCAGAGATTTGCCAAGTTTATAAGACATTTTTCGTGAGAAGTCAGGTCAATCAATTTGTAACATCTGGATTTTCTTATAGATTCATCACATCAACAAAGCGCCTTTGAAACAGAAATCGGGAATTTTTTATGAAATCTCAAAAGATACTCGATTTATTCTCTAACAGCTTCTGCGGACGGAGGGAATGTTTAGGATCTTTTGCAACTCAATTTCTGGAAAAAACCACTCAAACTCAAAAGCGTTAGTTTGGTGGCTAAAGATAATTGAATAAAATCCCCCAAAAAATGACTCAAATAAACACTTTCCTCACTTTCTCTCATTGCGTTCCATCCATTCATTCATTCAACCTGTATCGAATTAAGAAAGCAAGTTCCCTTTTCACGTCGGCCCACTTTGCGGTCAGTCCCTGGCCTCAGGTTGGGGGGTCATTATTATGTAACCCTTAAAAAGTGTGTCATTACCACCTATTAGGATTCGCTTTTAACATTAGGTTACATGGAGCAGGAGCGCAGCTCGACGAAGAGCGTTCGATTGTTGCGGATGGCGGCCAAAGCGAACAGCGGAAAACGGATACACATTTACCTGCCGGTTTCAGCTCGATTCGAAGCGGTTTGATTGCACTACAAGAGTGGCATGAGGCGAGGAAATGATAATCGGAATTGGTTGGAAAGTGAGGCTTCTCTTCCTCGATGGGGATGACAATTTTTTTCATCGTTAACCCGCGATCAGCTTGGACATGTTGGTTTGTCACTTCTTCAGACATGTTCAGATACTCGTCAGCAACATCAAGACCAAAGACTTGCATGGTCCTGGCCACTGCTTATACCCGATCCTGATGATAAATTGGCAAAAATGCTGTTTCAGATTTATTTTTGGAGTCGTTAGATATTTTTTTGTAACACTGTATAAACACGATGATTTATGATCAAAACAACTTTTCCCATTGCAAATATGATGTATTCACGATAAGTGTTCAAGCTGTTTAGGAAAATTCAAATGAGAAGTTTTTGTAGGATATAGAAAGCATTTCAAAAATGTTACAAACCTCGGATGCTTCATTTCTACTCATTCTTAAAGTGTGAGCTAATAAGAGAAACCGCTAAATTAAAGTAGTTAGGGTTTGTCAGGAACCAATGTTCGTTTTATCCAAATTTAATTGATTTGAAGATTAATAATTGCCTGTAAGTTTTAAATGGTTTTGTTAAACCAACCCAGCTGTAGTTAGTTATTTCGAAATAATCGACCACAATTTTATTCTGAACTATTAGAAACCTTCAAAACCGAAGTCATTTTCGAAGTCAATTTTTCCAAATTTTTGTTCCAACAAAAAAATTCTAATGTTAATATTCGATACAGGGAGTGCAAGAAAAAATTGCAAGACAAAAACCGAAGACGTTAAACCCCGCTGATTAACAACATGGATCCTGTGAAAATCGACTGAAATTTTTATTGTATGCAACACTTCTTATTATATGCACTTTTTAACCTTCCTTAACCCAAACAATAAATGCACTAGACTAGAAACATTCACATGTTCTTGAAGATTCGCACCTTCAACTTATTACTTTCGTCTCCTGTACTTCTTCTGAATATGCATCGCATTTTGACTACTTACTGTGCATGTGTGTTTGTTTGTTTGCGCATTAATTCGTTCATCTTTGCATTATCAAGTGTCAATCAATAACTGGCATGAAACCAGCACTTAAACAGTAAGAATAAAGAAAGAAGTAAGAACAGCTGAAAAAAACACCGTAAAAATTGCCTTGTTCTGCTGGGTCCACCAACCTTGTGCGGGGTCGACATTCGCACCGACTTCTTTTGCAAGTTACCAGGAGATCGAAAACTCGAAGAGATGAACGGGCGGGCGTCCCAAGGTGCGTGGCACGCGTAAATTGCCAAAAAATGTCCACCTTTTCTGTCCCCCGTGTTGCTCATTAACCCGATTATCGGCGTTGAAGAGCCGCGACAAGGCCCGTTTGATAGACGAGTTGAGCGGGTGCCTTTCTCTGCACCAGGTGGAACCTTCACAAAAATCGACAACAATTAGGTTATCGCGTTCCAAGCAATGGCAAAAATCCTCCAGGTAACTGTGCTTGGACGGCACTAATTGGCCTAGATGCCGGATACAATTAGTGGCGAACACCATCGGATCAGTTCGGATATCGGTTTCAGGGTTGAAGTACTGAGGCCGAAGAGTTATCGAAGGCGCTTGTTGAATAAACACAGTTCGGTTGATTTAATTTGAACCACAACGAATATGCATGCTCGGTTGCATTAATGAGGCTCTCGGAGCGGCCACAGATGGCCAACTTGAGGATGTTTTATTATGGTGGTTTTTTCATTTCGATCCATTCTTTGCTGGCGATTTCTGACTGAAAATCCGATGGAACTCATTCTTTAGCAACTGCAAAACTATTTCCTTTAGTTTTAGTAAGTAAGTAAGCTTACGTTCTGAGTATTTTTGCAGGCTCAGAGTTTTTAGCTCTCACATATCTTAAGCTTATCTGTAAGCTCCTAAATCTGCACGAAAAGCAATTGTTCTTCTGCGCCAATGGCTCATGTTCGTTGTATTCTAAACAAAAACATTCGTTCTAAAGTGGATAGTAATTTTATTTACTTTTTCCGACATTAACGATTGTTCAAGGATTGAATTAGACAACTTTGGACCAAGATCCAGAATATTTTTGTGTTTGGTATCGAATGTTTGATGATTTCTGCATTTAGCTGCAGCTTTGGTAACTATCTACAAGATGTTAAGAGGGATAAAAAAGTAATAAAGAATAGAAAACAATTTAAAAACTCGTTTTTCTGCATTTTGGAAGCATACTTACTTTCTGAGCATTTTGTGTTTAGTTTATTTATAACGTTGACTTCAAAATATTGCTGTTTTTATTACATTTTGAAATCCAAAAACCATTAAACGGATAACTTGCGTTTTCATTAAATTAAAAGTTTCCAGCACTGTTTTCTAAACAACTCAAATCAACACTTCTTTGACTCTAAAAAGCCGTATTTGTCCACATTTCTTGTTCCATCACTTCCAGTCGGTAAATAGTAAAAAACTATTTAAAATTCCATTTTAAAAATAATTAATTTAATTATATTTTCCTTTTGTTTCAGGTCGCCGCTTCTTTTCGCCGTTATATTTGTCACATTTTTCCACAGCGCTTTAAGTAGGCATGTAAGTATCAATTAATTATCCTTATTTGTTTATCACAATTCTCCATTTCGCACTGATTCTAACTGTAATATTGCTAGTTGCTGTTAAAGGCAAATAAAAAAATCTCTAAGTAAATGACTGTTAATCTACATATTCTCCTTATAAGTCTCGTATAACAATCAAACGATTTAGATTGGCTTGCGCTTGAGTGGTTATTGAATTATAATTATCTTTGGATACGGTGTGAGCACCTATTTTTAATTATAACTGTTACTTGTTGTATGACTTTTATTAGTCGTATGTGTGGTAGTCACTTGTAAAGTGAAAAATTTCAAAGAATGGAAATCTGGAGAAATTTGCCAAATACCTACTATCGACGAAAAAATTGAATACATCTTTCACATGAAGACAAAAAAAGGCAATATTATCTCATACAGAACTTAATAATGGTCGCTAAAGATCAGACAAAACGCTGCCAATTTGGAAATTGTTTTTGCCAAAAGTTGGTTCTTTAAACATCGAATCAAAAGTTGGAATTCAAACTTCGACAGAGATATAGATGTCCGAAGAGTAAAACTATCAGAAGAATAAGGAAATCAAAGAGAAATAAACTAAAGATAAAATCGAGATTTCGAGATCGAATTAGTTTATATTAAATACCTTTAGTCTCGTATGAAAAAACGCTGATAAACTGCAAGAATTATTTTAAACGTTATTGAATAATAATTGTTTTCCAATGACTACCGCATTCAATTATCATCGGATTGCAGTTAGATCAGATATCGAGATACTCGCATGGTTGCAATTAATCGTTGCAGTTCGAGACAGTAGCAAAAATCAACGGAGCGTGCATCTCAAGCCAGAAAGAATTCTTTTTAATCGGGCAAGCGAACCGTATCGAGCTGTCTGGCTGACTAAATGAGATTAACACTATTGCAGGTTTATCAACATTTTTAGTGACTGCTTTGATCACTGTGACACTTTAACTGCATCCATAGCAAACAATCTGACAAAATCAGTTTATTACAAGCAAAGGTGAACTGATTGGTTTGTGGAAAATCCGAGAAATCACTTGTTGAAGCCCAAAGAGTGCGAATGCATTTAAGAATGAACGTAAAGTGACCAGGAGTGTTAAATAGAGCAAATTCCTTCGGGCTAACTGAGCACGGTAGTAGGGTTTGGTCGTAACTTTTCGTTTAATCAAAAGATTTACGCTTCATCGCATTCGAATAGCCTCGAGGTCGTTTTTAATGCAGAAAAAGGTTGTAAAAGATGATTATTGAATACTTGCCGATAAAAGCCGGCCAAAGGCCTAGAGCTTCAGATAAAGCCATTTTCTTCTGTTTGTAAGTACCTAAGCATTTTATGTAAGCTAGATGATGTGGTTACGAACTTGGAACTTAGAATGTTGGAAAATTTGATTGAATTTGGCGCAAAAAAGAACGATCTTTTGGAGCATGACTAAGTCTGTTGGCCACTTGAATTAAACATACATTATTCAAGCTAAGCCAATTTTTGCAAATATAAATCGCATTACAGCTAAAAACAATTGCTGAATTTGTCCATTTACCCTCGAGCGAACGGGACGGATTGTTGAGTTAAATCTTCAAAACTTGGAAGGAGGGATGACTTATGTAGGTACATACAGCCAAAAATACAACAAAACAGCTGAAGTTGAGGAATTTATGAGCGAGTGAATGGGAACACAGATAGAGCCAATAGAACAAGACTGCAAATAAACCACAGCAAAGAAAATTACTCAATATTCACAGCAACTCATGGTTCTGCAGCCTCTTTATTCTATTAGCCATAATTCTATACAGGCTTAAATATGCCAAAGAATTAGATATTTGTGCTAAAACGATCTAATTTCTACTAAACGCTGTATGCCCGAAAAAGAATGGTAAAACAGATTTGCACCTAATAAACGATGGGAAAAATTTCAATTAAACCTTTGCAAAAATTAAAAATATAGTTGAACAAAAATAAATAACTTAAAAATTGCGGTGAATTTTTAGGAGTTCGCACAGTGAGGCGCAAATGGATTGGTGCGCCATCCCAACTCACCGGCGCGGTAACTCGGTTCCGTTTCT
Organism: Dendroctonus ponderosae; assembly: GCF_020466585.1. Classification (NCBI taxonomy): domain Eukaryota; kingdom Metazoa; phylum Arthropoda; class Insecta; order Coleoptera; family Curculionidae; genus Dendroctonus; species Dendroctonus ponderosae. The sequence continues at coordinate 14,625,101 of NW_026018814.1, forward strand.
GTGAAAATGTTGATGACTTTTTTACTTGTTTTTAGATTTATGTTAAGGGCCATTTATTAATATCATATTTTTTAAATTTCTTTAAAATTTCAGAATTTTCCAGTTTTAGTCAAGTTACTCATTCTTCTAAATGCTCAATTTTCTAAAGTTTCACTTAAAAATGCTGCCAAACTTAATGTATTTTCCGTGAAAAATTATGAAATAAATTTCGAATCCTTGGTCGCTTTGTAAAATGTTTTCAAAACTCTTTCCAGCGTCGAATTTGGAACAAAAATCAAATCAATTTCTATTAAAAAACGAACAGAATAAGGGAAAGTTTATAACATATTACAGTTGAGTCCGGATATAACAAACTTGAAAAATAAACTAAAACTGGTTCGTTATATCCAGAGTTCGCTATAAGCGAATAATAAGACAAAAACACGTGGTGTATTTTATTTCGTTATTTTTACATAGAGTAGTAGAAGTTAGTAGGTAACTTTTTGCGAAGCTCTATGAATGAAATTGACTGCATCTAAGAGATTTATAGAAAATGTTTCATTTTTATCGATCGCCTATAACGTTTTCATAAGAAGAATGTTTCACCGGCAGACTCTCCAACAATTTTTCCGCTACTGATATTATGCCTCTTCTTGAAACGCTCTTTTCAACTTTTAGGCCCATTTTCATCAAGCGATCTTAAACCAGTTTAACGTCTGAAACTCAGTTTTTACGCGCGAAACGGGTTTCACCAGAACCTTAAACTTAGTTTGTGCTTAAACGCGTTTAGAGAAACGAACTGGCCGATTTTGGGCGTTTATAGCTTTAAACGCCGTTTAAAGACTTGATCTAACCTCACTGTGTAAAGAATTGTTGTTGTCGGTC
>NW_026018814.1:14626963-14632873 GCF_020466585.1 Dendroctonus ponderosae
CTAAAAAGTGATCGTTATATCCGGAAGTTCGTTATAAACGGGTTCGTTATAACCAGTAAAAAAATACGTTGGTCTTTATGGACGACGTTTCAATTCAATATCATCACTATAACCGGGTTCATTATAAGCGGACTTTACTGTATTTGGAAATATCGTCGCTTCAATTACTCTGAAGAGTTGAGAGTTTGTTAAAAAAATGTGTTTTTTAGGTTTGACTCAATTTTTTTTGCTTTACTTTCTACTCAAAAACGCTCTATTTTGTAGTTCACTTAAAAATACTGATAATCTGGAGGTCTTTTGCGCGAAAAATTACAAGATAAATTTATAGTTTTGTAAAAAATTTACAAAAACTCGAATTCGAGACAAAAACGAAAATAAAGTCCTTCCGTTTTCCCCGAAAACCGTTAGAAAACCCTTTTCAGCTTCGAATTTGCCACAAAAACAGAATAATTTTATTCAGTTTTTTAGCGAAAGTAATTAAGATTATCTTGAGAAAACGGCCAGAGGGCAAAAGTTTACAAAACATTATTTGGAAACTTCGCCAGCCACATCGCTCTGTAAATATTTAGCTTTTTTAAATTTTCAGGTCATTCTAGTTTCAGCAAAGTTTCTATTAAGCAATTCCTTTTATGCAAAAATTGCATTATTATTTAGTTAACATCAACCATAACAATCTTCAGGTATTTTCTGTAAAAATTATAAGATAGATTTTATTCCAACACTCGCATCCTTAACCGCACAAAAATGTTTGGAAAACTGTTTGCAGCTTCGAATTATGGACAAAACCCTAATAATTAATTCTGGATATTTTTTCAAAAATATTTCCACGAACTGAAAAAGCGAAAGTTTATAATCATTTATTTGGAAACTGGGGTTTCTTCACTTTTAGGTCAATATTTCTAAACAACACTATCACTAAACGGAAAAAACGGGTTTTTCCTAACGTTTTACTGTAAAATACTGGCAAAAAACGTTACTCAGAAAAAATGTTGATGACCTTTTGTTTAGATTGCAAATTCTAGTCTTGGGTCTCGTAAAGCTTTAATAAATTACCTATAACTCATTAACCCAGAAAGCAGCAACAACTCAATAGCGCAACTCAACACAGTGTTACCCAGACCTAATCCACACTTTCGTAGTTACTTTTAAGTAGAAAGTCGCATCTGAAAAAATGAACTGAGCGTAAATTGATAATGATAGGAACAATAAATTTCCACGGTTAATTCAAACTTATCTCCTGGGTTTCAGTCATTTATTTCAAATTCACAATTATTTATTTTTTAAATATACAGGGTGTCCCGTAAGCTCATGATCAAAAGGGTGCTGCTATATTGTTTGGACCAAAAGAAGACGATCTGACCTAACTTTTATTAACAAAAAATGTCTGACACCATTGCTATTGATGGTCAAAGTTCTTCAAAAAATTATCTTTTTCGAAATATCGGGAGAATGGTACGATGTATATTTAGTGAAACTCGCTGTGAATTTGTTTTGGGCGAGTTTAGCCGTTTTGGACAAGTGGGGAATTCTTGAGTGTCGTGGTACAAAAACTGCTAGAATTTTTTAGTTGGAGGATGAAATCAACTCATTTTTTTAGGTTGATGCACTAATCAGTTATTCACAATTTTGTGCTCTTTGTAAAATTTTGTCGCATTCWTAGTTTTTGCGAAWAAAAATATTTCTGTTTCCTTGCCACTTAACAATGTTAGACATTAACTGCAAATATCGTGATACGAGGCATAAAATCATTGTTAATCAATCTTGCAAATTCGTTTTGAATGACCTTTTCTAATGAAGAAGTGACCGACATGGTCAAAGTATTAGGGTTTTGGGAAGACAATTTGCGTGAAAGCGTACGCGTTTACGCGGCGCATATTTGCAGTAAATGTGTAGCATTGCTAAGTGACTAGAAAACAGACATGTTTTTTTACACAAAAACTATGAATGCTACAAGATTTTACAAAGAGCACAAAATTGTGAACAAATGGTTAGTGCATCAACCTAAAAAAATGAGTTGATTTCCAACTAAAAAGTTCTGGTAGTTTTTGTACCACGACACTCAAGAATTCACCACTTGTCCAAAACGGCTGAACTCGATTGTTTCATCAAAATATGAGTCTTACATTAGGACAAATTCACAGCGAGTTTCACTAAAATACATCGTACCATTCTCCCGACATTTCGAAAAAGATAATTTTTTTGAAGAGCTTTGACCATCAATAGCAGAGGAGCCAGACATTTTTTGTTAATAAAAGTTAGGTCAGATCGTCTTCTTTTGGTCCAAATAATATCGCAGTACCCTTTTGATCATGAGCTTATGGGACACCCTGTAGTGTTCTGGGTTAGATGAAGGAATGCAACGTAAAGAAAAGATATAAAAAACTGAAAGCAGAACTGAACCAGATGCAAGAATCTTGCCTTTGTCCCAAAATTTATCTAACTGAAGATAATGGAAAAAACGGCGAAACGTTTTAGAAAATAAATAATAATTGTGAATTCGAAATAAATTACTGAAACCTATCAGATTAGTTTGAGTTATAAATAAGGTATAAAGATTGTAATTTAACGTCTGGGGATAAATCTTGATGCAATCACGCGCAAACTTACAGCTTCTCAAAGAAAATTAATTTTTACGTTATAATACGAATTTTGTCACTTAGTCATTATCTTAGACAATATTGCAACGTCTAATGCTGCATGAGCGACTACAGTTTAATGGCTGTACTTGCATTTTCTATTTTGAGGCAAAACTAAACCAAAACGAGTTAATCTTCCGCATTATCCGTCCATCGGGGCACATTAATTCATAACTCCAGTTCCTTTGATAATGCACGCACGTGTTGTGAGGTGCATTAAAGTGCGATTATCTGCTGTGTGGGGTCCTTTGGATCCTTCGCGACCGGAGTACTTTCAGCCATAAAAAAGTCAATTAAGATAATTGTAGTACTCCGCTCGTTCAGCTATAAATTTCCAATGATTTATTGACGACAATGTGGGTACGCACGTTTTCCATTTTTTCCAGCTTTGAAATTATCAGCATTTGCGTGAAAAGTGAGAAAACTTACGTGAATTTTTCGATTCAAATTGATTCGTTTTTTCAGAGAATCAGACACTACAGAGACCGATTCAAACGACAGCAAGGCGCTCACTTGTACCTTCCGGAAAGTTATGTAACGGAAGGCGGTGAAGGTCCAGACTTGGGGTACTGGACCGAGTGGTCGGAACCGAGTCCATGTTCCAGAACCTGTGGGGGCGGAGTCAGCAGCCAGTTCCGCCAATGCCAGGAGGGCAACACCTGCCAGGGGCCCAATCGCAGGCATTTCTCCTGCAACACTCAGGTAGGCACTACATTCACAGATTCCGGTGTTAATAACCTTTATGGCATTGTCTGGAATGTTTACTACGTTCGGGCGCTCTAAAATTACTCGAAACTATTCCAGATTTATGCGTGTCGCCCATAAACTCGAATGTAAACGTTAATCGGTGCACATGTTGCTATCCAGGAATTGTCTAAACATGTTAATTTGCAAACTGTGTTTGTTTGAACTGGCAAAGTTAGAACATGTGTATGTGCAGATCCAGGATTTATGAGTCGGCACCAGGGAACCATTCTGGGACAGTTTAAATTGAAGAATTGAGCAGTAGAAGCTAGTGAGTTTTTCGGGCTTTGAAAAGAATTTCTTCCTGACGGTGCAAGCACGGGTGGTTTGCATCTTCAGAGGTAGTCAGCAAAGTACTTTTCTACAAGCGCTTCTCGACATTTTCATAGTAAATTGGCAAGGGTTCTCTGGTGTTTTTTTAATGTAAAAATACAAAGTTTTGTCAGGTAAAACATCCAAAGAACAGAAGCTGTAATTAATGGGAAACTGTCCAATATTTCGATGATTTAACGGCAGTCGGTTCATGTAAACAGTCGAAATTCGATTTACTTCGACCTATTTATCCACTGGAAAACCTTCGCGTGCTCCTGAAAAAATAACGTATCCGATTGTACAAATAAATGATTTTTAGTTTTCCGTTCTCCGTCCACGTTTATGACGGGGTTTATGCACATTCTAATGGACTTATGCGTATCCGCTTATTACTTTGTGCGCTATAGAAACTTGATATAGTGATGTTTTCATGCAATATGATCCTTTAATGAAGTTCTGAGCAGGAACTGGTTTTGAGCGAAGGAAATGGAAAAGTTGGATTTTTTACTGGTCGTGGAGGTTTATCTCATTGCGTAACTCTATTAAATTCGGCGGAATGTTAGAGAAACATTAGTATAATTTATACATGGTGATGCAGATTTAATCTTGATAATTTCGGGCATCAATAGAGCAGGTTATAATAATGTTCCTACATGATATAAAAATTTTAACGCTACTAATACTTGGAAAAAATGGTTTCTAGTTTTTTCTTTACAACTTTTGAACCTTTCATTTGATTGTAATGAAGTGAAGGGTATTTTGCCGACCAATTTTCTCATGGTATTTTCATTAACCGTTGCAAGTCATGGAAATCCAATTATTTCTGTAAACTATTGCGCAGAATAATGTCACAAAATTGTTTATTTCAAAAGTGTTCCTTGCGAAGGACCAGTAACGTGGCCGCCACCCTCGCCCGATCTGAATCATTTGGATTATTTTGTTTGGGGGACATCTAAGATCGATCGTTTAGGAAACGACCGTAAATATATGTGAGGAATTGATTCTTCGGATTCCAAACGCTTTGTGATTAAATAAAAAATAATCCCGTTCAAATAATAGCTGCGCGGTTAATACACTAGTTGCTCGATGCCAAAATGTATAAAGGCTGGAGGAATGCACTTTGAGGTGAACTAAGGAATTATTGTATTTTTCTTGTACTAGTCGGTTAAAGTTTTTAGTAAATTGTGTTTAAATTATTCTTTGAAACTTTTATGTTTGTTTTATAGCACGAAACAGACTTGTTCACAAATCATCGAGGTTCCTTCTCGTGCTATAACGTTTAATTAAATTTACGTGATTACATTGTCACGAATTATATTAAATGTATCATAAATGCAATAAAATGTGAAAAACTAACAAGAGGCAAAAAATTCAGAAATGAACCAGTGTATAGCACTATGGAGTAGGCCTGGGCAACTCTGGGTCCCCTAACTAGGAAAATGTTGATGACTTTTTTACTTGTTTTTAGGTTTATTTAAGGGTCATTTCTTAATAATATTTTTAAGACTTCTTAGAGAGAGATTTTTAAGAGATATAAGAGTTTTAGCCAAGTTACTCTTTCTTCGAAATGCTCAAAGTTTGACTTAAACATTCTGATAATCTTAAGGTATTTTCCACGAAAAATTATGAAATAAATTTCGAATCCTTCGTCGCTTTGTAAAAAGTTTTGAAATTCCTTTCTAGCGTCGAATTTGGATAAAAAAATGAACAGAATTAGCGAAAGTTTCCAACAGATTATTTGGAAATCTCGTCACGTCCACACCTTTGAAGACTGTAGAGTTAAAAAAATGTGGTTTTTTAGTTTTGACTCAATTTTTTTTACTTTACTTTCTACTCAAAAACGTTCTATTTTGTAGGGTTTTACTTAAAAATACTGACGATCTGGAGGACTTTTACGCGAAAAATTAGAAGATAAATTGATAGTTTTGTGAAAAATTTACAAAAACTTTTTTCAGTGTCGAATTCGGGACAAAACCGAAAACGCAAAAAACATTATTTTCTGATGATGTTTTCTTTGTTGACAATGTACATACTTTCCTGACTGTGTTTCAATTCTAAATCAAAATCAATTCCTTGTGTGCAAAATGGACAAAATTAACACTCCAAATATATGCCAAGGCTTAAAGTAACAACAACGCTACACATGTAAGTAAAAATAATTGAGTATTTGAACAAAGAATTCTAGTCTCTTCCCAGAATTGATTGTCCTGACTGATCA
>NW_026018814.1:14633872-14694977 GCF_020466585.1 Dendroctonus ponderosae
CTCTTTTATTTATGTTTTTCCATTTAGTTGAATTGTATATTTTATTTATCCTTTGCTTTATGATTGGTTCAAAAAATGACTTGGGATAGTTGTTTATTAATAATATATTTTTTATTTTTTCAAGATTTTTTGTTCTATACAAAATTAAAAAAAATAAACCAAAAATAATATTCTTAGAATGCAAAGAAAAATACCTGAAAGTAAAAGAAATTAATATAAACAGTATTTCGCTTTGTGTGCAAAATGGACAAAATTAATACTCCAAATATATGCCAAGGCTTAAAGTCGCAACAACGCTACACATGTAAGTAAAAATAATTGAGTATTTGAACAAAGAATTCTAGTCTCTTCCCAGAATTGATTGTCCTGACTAATCACCTGTTAGGCCTAATTAATCTTAGAATGTTTTAAAGTGTTGCAATTGTAATGTATTTTAGTGTGTGATATGATAAAGCTGTTGACAAACTGTGATTGTTTTTTAAATTAATGAAAACATTTTTTTTAACTATCTGTTATTTTAGAGAAACTGATGATGGTGGAAAACACCGAAACGTATTTTAATTGGTAAATAGACAATAAATGACTGAAGCCCAGGAATTGATTTTGATTTGGAACAAAAACCAAATAATTTTATTCATTTTCTATCGAAAGTAATTAGGACTATCTTAAAAAAACGATCAGAGCAAAAGTGAACAAAAAATTATTCGGGAAATTCGCCGCCCTCATCGCTCTGAAGATTTCTAAAGTTCCTTTAAATTTTCAGGTCATTCCAGTTTTAACAAAGTTTTATTTAAGCAAATTTATAGCTTTGTACAAATTTTACAAAAACTTTTTTCAGCGTTGAATTCGAGACGAAAACGTAATAAATTCCTCCCGTTTTTCCCCGAAATTTTTTTAAGTTTTCTCAAAAACCGAACACAAAATTAAAATTTTTTAATTGAAAACGCAAAAAATCATTATTTTTGAATGATTTTCTTCTTTTCTGTTAATAATGGGGTCTTTACAGCCAAAAATTACAAAATAAATTTTGCTTCAAAATTCGCCTCATTCATCGGTTTGTAGAGAACATTAGAAAATCCATTTTAGTTTCAAAACCAAACCAGTTTTAACAAAGTTTCCATATTAAGCACTTTCTTCTACGCAAAAATCGCATTATTTTTGTTTTTCTTAAAATATTGACAATATTCAGGTATTTTCTGTGAAAAATTATAAAATAACTTTTATTGGAACACTCGCCTCTTTAACCGCTTTGCAAATATTTTTGTAAAACTTTTTGCAGCTTCGAATTATGGACAAAACTAATAATTAATTCTGGGTATTTTTCCAAAAATATTTTCCCAAACTGAAAAAGCGAAAGTTTATAATTATTTATTTGGAAAACTCTGGGAAACGGGTTTCTTCACTTTTAGGTCAATATTTCTAAACCGCACTGCCACTAAACGAAAAAAACAGGGTTTTCCTAACGTTTTACTGTAAAATACTGGCAAACTGAATATTTTATGCAAAAAAATTAAGAGATCGATTTTACAAGAAATCTCGTCCACTTTATTTGGACTCACTTCTGTTGCTGGGAGAATCTAGATAACTTTTTTTTAGTTGTTTGAACAAAGTAGTAAAACGATACTCAGACAAAATGTTGATGACCTTTTTTTAGATGTAAAAATTCCAGTATCGGGTTTCGAAAAACTTTAATAAATCACTTATAGCTCATGAACCGATGAGTTATAATTCGTTAAATCAGAGAGCGCCAACAACTCAATAGCGCAACTCAACACAGTGTTACCCAGGCCTACTGTGGAGCCGTTTTATTGAAATTATTTTTCTTGTTCAAGTTTTGATACAAAATAATGGGCAGGTGGCCCGCAAAATACCTTTTTAAGGCGGTTGGGTGGTTAAAACTTAAGGGGCATTTGTTCGAAGTGTTTGTATTTCGAATTTCACCACAATGGGAATCGGATGATAGGTTCAAAACTTGTGCAGAAAAACCAGAAGATATTTTTAGGTCATGTAAGGACATTAGTCTCACCTGTTCTATTGGTTTCCGAAGTTATCAAGATTAAACCTGAATCATCCTATATAAAGCCCCAAATGGGGAACATAAGAATTTTTATGGGTCTGCATGACGAAATTGGTGATTAAGAAGCTGAAATATTCAGCGAGCGGCCCATCGCGGTCCTCATTAGAGTTAATTGAATGCCAGTTTTTTAGCTATTTGATTACGGAGATTATCCATTTTGCCTCCATAATTTGTTTGCCAGAATGACACGTTTCATGGAAGTTATTCATTTAGCTGGTTTCCGCTTTAAGGCTTCCGTTAATTTTCTCCTTTCCATATCAGGACTGTCCAGATACTGGAGACTTCCGAGCCCAGCAATGCTCCGAGTACGACGAAGTCCCGTTCGAGAATGTAAAATACCAGTAGGTTTTCCGGTAACCGTTTTCACAGAATTTTGTTTCGAAATGAAAATATTCTCAGATGGGTGCCATACACTAAAGGACCGAATGCTTGCGAACTGAACTGCATGCCCAGAGGTCAGAGGTTCTACTACAGACATGCCGAACAGGTGGTGGACGGTACCCGATGCAACGACGAAAGCCTAGATGTGTGCGTAAATGGGCAGTGCCAGGTAAAGTGGGATTTAATCCAGGTTGGGATGGTACTTGTGAGAGTGATTTCAGCCAGTAGGGTGCGACATGATGTTGGGCTCCAATCTCAAAGAGGACGAGTGTCGGATATGTGGAGGCGACGGCAGCACCTGCAACACCGTGACTAACACTTTGGAGCTAAACGACATGCAAGTCGGTAAGTTTGAGGCGGCAGTTTGAGTGATTGGAGGTTCTGAGTCGTCCTTTTAGGCTACAACGACATTCTGCTGATTCCTGGTGGCGCGACCAATATTGTGGTCGAGGAGGTTGCAAACTCAAACAACTACCTGGGTGAGTCCGTCTCAGTATTTCTCGTGAAACAGGGTTTCTTATTGTTTGGCTCTGTAGCTGTTCGAAATACCTCCGGACATTACTATCTGAATGGAAACTGGAGAATTGACTTCCCCAGAGCTTTGGACTTTGCCGGCAGCAAGTTTCACTATGAGCGCTACCCGCAGGGCTTCGCTGCTCCTGACAAGATCTACACTTTGGGGCCCATAGACGAACCTCTTTTTATAGTGGTAAGCCATCGTCCATCCCCCACCTCCAATTTATTGTCTATCCTCAATGTGCTTCCAGCTGTTGTTCCAAGACTCCACTGTTCCCGTTCAGTACAAGTACAGCTTGCCTACCAACATCCAGCCTGGGTCGGAATACGAAACCTACGCCTGGACCTTTGACGAGTACACTCAATGCACCGTTACTTGTGGCGGAGGTAAATCCTCCCAGTTGAATCCAGAATAAGCTTACAAAGTTCGTGTTTCCTTAAAGGAATTCAGCACCGGAACGTTTCCTGTGCGGGCCGGAAAACTCTGGAGCCAGTGGACGAGACTCTGTGCGACGCATCGAGAAAACCGGAAACTTCCAGAAGATGCAACGAAGTGGCCTGCGATGCTCAATGGGTTCCACATCCATGGGGAAACTGCTCAGTTCCGTGTGGCGAAGAAGGTAATTTATTGCAGAAGAATAATATTGCGTTGAACAATTTTTAGCAAGATTAAGTGAATGTGGCAATAAACACTCACTGTTCGAATGCCAGGTGGAGTCCAGACCAGGGAAATATCCTGCCAGCAAATCGTCTCCAATGGGTACCCGAGTTTAGTGGACGAATCGCAATGCCAGGACCCAAAACCGCCTCAGCAGCAAACGTGCAATAAGGGGGTAACTTGTGCCACTTGGCACTCTGGGCCCTGGTCACCCGTAAGTTTATTTTTATATTTTGCCTGCTACCACGACTGTAAGTAGTGGAAGACACACGATTTATCATCTAAGTAAGTTTCATTGTACGCACAGTCTTATTGCAACAGAGAAATGAAAAAAGGTTTTTTTGCTGAGGATTTTTATTAAAAAAGTCTCAATTTTACGAAACTTTTCTTTTCGTTCTTATACCTATTATTCTAAGCAAAGCATAGAAATATAAACGCGTATAAGGAACCGGAGATCGTATGCTACTCCTATATTTCAAAAACTAACTTAAAACTGATGTTCTAGCAAAAAAACGAATAAAGCATTTTCGATAGGATTAAATGCCCTGGAAATGTACAAAGTCCCTGTTTTACTTTTGGTGCAGGTAGTTTTATTTGAACCTAGTTTATATGGACTATCTATTTCAACTTATATTTCAAACTGTTTTTAAGAAGTGTTTGATTTACGCCCATTCGTTGGGATCTGCGTTATAATGATTAATCATTGAAGTTTTTTTGTAAAGATTTGTTTATAAGAACTATGGCCCTCAATAGATTTTCTTGTTTCGTCAGGATAAGATATTCCTAGTCCCAAACTGTTTCTTTTGTAATTTTGAGGCATGTTGCAACTTACCACTTTTCGACATGAAAACATTTAAAACTAAAAAAAAATAAAAAATTAATTTAAAACGGGACATATTTAGTCTTTTAGACAAAATAACTGGGCATATTATATCCACATTTTAAACAATTTCATAGGTAAATAACCCTTGGACAAGCGAAGTTATCCGACAAAATTTGATATTAAGTTACCCCACCTTACGGTCCCAAATACCCATTCAGAAAATGTATCAGCGCCGAATTTTTCCTGAGCAAAAAGACGAAGATGCCGAAGCCAATCAAATTATTTTTCTTGTCTTCTAGTGTGATCATCTATGCGGCGATGGAAAGCAAATTCGTCAAGTACGGTGCTTCATTAGGGACGCGGATGACAAAATCCAAATCATGGAAGATTCGACGTGCGAAGCCATTGAAGATAAGCCGGCCGAAGAGCAGAGCTGCTTCAGTCGGCCCTGTGAAGGAGTGGATTGGATCAGTTCAGAATGGAGTGGGGTTAGTCCGGAAAATCCATCCATAAGGCGTTTTGAAATAAATAATGATTTTACAGTGTGACTCTGTTTGCGGCCTTACCAACGAGACCCGGAAGATATTCTGCGCGACAGCCAACGGGCAAATCTTCGAAGACGATCTGTGTGAGGAGAGCAACAAACCGGAAAGCGTGAGGAAATGTGAGGCCAACACCAATGAAACCTGCAACTTCTTGTGGTATGCTTCGCAATGGAGCGAGGTACATTTTACATAAAAATATCCACAAAACCCGCGAAACCTCTAAAAAATTGTTTGTTCACAGTGTTCAGCAAGATGTGGCAAGGGCATCCAAACCAGAACCCTTTTCTGCGGCTTGGCAACAGGCGACGAGGTGAAAAAAGTGGAAAACGACAAATGTGACCAGTCAAAGACTTTTGACATCATCCGCAACTGCACCGGTACTGAGGATTGTGATGGGGAATGGTTCAGCGGGCCGTGGGGCGAGGTAGGTAATCCAACCCAATCAGAAACTCTGATTTTACTCCTCCGCTGCTTCAGTGCTCCAAACCCTGCGGAGTGGGTGAAAGAACCAAGAAAGTCGTTTGCATCAAAGCCAATGAAGTGGTGGACGTGTCGCATTGCGATGCCGACAAGATCATATTTGGACAGGAGGACTGCAACAAGCAACCGTGCACTGAAGGTATGCAATTCTCTCAGTTGGACAGCAGCGATTTTATTTTCAAGTTCTGCAGACTCAGAGCTGCCGGTCGATAAGGACACTCCCCTGAAGCTGCAGGAAACAACAGAGAGCGAAAGCATGGACTCAGCAGAATCGACCATTGCAACAGATAAGGAAACTGAAGGTAACTAGGCAAACTACCTGCGAATTTGTATGCTCAGTGTTCTGTCCAAACAGACACCTCCTCGTCTTCTGATATATCGGAAATCACTAAAAGCATCGACTTCACCACTGAGCCTCAGGCCGAAGAATCAAGCAAAGAGGAGGAAGATGACTTCGAAATCGTGCCAGCAGATTCGTGCGACGATGGGGAATGGGTGGAAATTTCGGTCATGGGTGTTCCCGAGGTAAGAAAACGTCGCGTTAGAAAACCAGTAGCTAATCCTAGTCATAATCCATCGTCCGTTTGCAGGAAGAAGAAACTGAAGTCTCAGAACTAGTGGAATCCACTTCCGCTGGCACCACTGATGGGCTGGAAACGTCCTACTCGGTATATGACGTGATGCAGAGTGATAGCCCTACGAGGGACGAAACCGAGTTTGTAGAGAGTTCAGCAGAAGGAGAAAGTGGGGTAACAACTACATCCAGCTCCATCGAACCTGAAGAAGGATCTGGAGCATCTGAAACGCCAGAGTCCACAGATTCACCCACAAGGTAGATGTTGAGGAACGCAACAGACGACTGACTACAATATTTTTTTTTCTTTAGCCCAACTATGCAAGAGTCAGACGCAACTGAACCAGTTTCATCTACTGGGTCTTTATCCGAAACTACGACGGATCTTATCGCCAGCAGTACTGCAAGCGGATCCACGGAAGTTTCTTCTGATGCGTCTTCTAGTTCCACAGAATCTACTGGGGATGACTTGTCCAGTACCACCAGTTCTGAGGGCACTGAAACGACTACTGAAGTGGACAGTAGCACATTAGGAGAGTCAACTTCAGGTAATTTTTTTGTTTTGGCTTTTCTTCAAAGGTCATTTCCTGTGTCCGGTGAATTATTTTCAACTCTTCCTGGACGGGGAAGTTCGTGTTCACTCAATCAACTAAAAAACGCATTCGACAGAACAGTGGAATACTTTTTCTTGTAGCCACGCCATTCGACCAGTTAGGGCCGCATGAATGTCAGGCAGATTTCGACGAATGCTCTATTCTCAAATGCTCAAACGAAATCGAGCCTTATATTAACGAAAGGGCCTGCATTACATGTCGGTGCAAAGGTATTGAAAAGCAATAGACTTCTTAATTTAATCCTGGAGCCTTTTACCTAAAAGCAACAAGAAGCGATAAATGTTTCTCCACAATTATAAATGATTCTTTCAGAATCTGCCTCAACGGAAACTACCGCAGACAAAAGCTCCACCACGGAATCAACAGTCGATAGCAGCAGCACAACAGAGCTGAGCAGCACAGAAACTATTTCAACTGAAATAACTGAAATTTCCACCACTTCTGAGAGTGTGAGCACGACTGAAACATCAGAAGCCACTAGTGAGACGTCAACAACCTCAGCAGCCAGTAGTGAAACCTCTGAAGCCTCGACAGGCACTGAAAGTTACAGCACTGAAACTGACGAGATGGGACTTAAAAATGAACCAGATCCAGACTCAACTCCGCCTCCAAGGGCTCGGGTGGAGGACGAAAGCGAAACAGGCTCAAGTAGCGAAGCAACCACTGAAGCCACCGGTGAGTGCTGAGGAAGAGTGATAATTTTCCATAGTTGTTTCTGATTGATTTTTTTTTCAGAAATCAGTTCGCCTGCCACCGAGACCAGCGCTGAAGTGTCAACCACCGAGTCCTTAACAGGATCCACTGAGGAAGCTTTCGAGAGCGTAACAAGCGAAAGTACCACAATCAGTTCTACTGAACAATCCAGTGAAAGTTCCACGACGGAAGTCAGCGGTTCTTCCACGGAAGTCAGCGGTTCTTCCACGGAAGTCAGCGGTTCTTCCACGGAAGTCAGCGGTTCTACTACGGAAGTCAGCGCTTCTACTACGGAAGTGAGTGGTTCCACTACAGAAGTCAGTGGTTCCCCTGAAGCAACCACAGAATACACCGGGAGTACTGAGTTTGATATATTTTCCTCAACCAGTGAGGCACCCAGTGAGTATGCCATGGAATGTAATGGAGTAAGTTGATGACTAACCAATTGTTCCAGCTTGGCCCACGACGCACATTACCGAATTATTCAAAAAGAAGCAAAAGATGTGCAAGAGGAAGAAGATTCTCCAATGCAAAGAAAGTGCCTATGGATGCTGTTGGGACAACATTCATGCGGCTCAAGGGCCCTTTGATAAAGGATGTCCAACGCCCAAAACCTGCAAAGAGTCAACGTATGGTTGCTGTCCGGATGGAGTGTCGGCCGCACTTGGTATGCATAAGAGGCGAGAATGTTCGAAAACCGTATCGAACCCCTACTTGTTTCAGGGACCAAAAACCGTGGCTGCCCGAGCAGCCACTGCAACGAGACCTTGTTTGGCTGCTGTTGGGACAAGAAGACGCCAGCTGAAGGTAACGACGAAGAAGGTTGTCCAGCCAAACCGCCTGCTTGCCTGGAATCCAAATGGGGATGTTGCAAGGATAATTCCACTGGTAAAATATGTTAAACTGTAATCTATTGGTGTATTGAACATTTCAATTCAGAAGCAGAAGGTCCGAACCAAAAGGGCTGCGAACCGGAAGAAGTCACAACCATCCAGCCTACCACTGTGCCCAGTACGACTCCATCAACAGAAGAATGCAAACAATCTGACCATGGCTGTTGCCCAGATGGCTCAATGGCGAAAGGTGATACATCTTACTCGCACCTACCGGAAGGTTTCCTAGAAATTATTGTCCAGGTCCTCAATATCAAGGATGCAAACTGCCATGCTCCGACAGTACCTACGGCTGTTGTCCCGACCAAGAAACGCCAGCTCATGGGTATAGAGGCGAAGGATGTTGTCTCACTTCGACGTTCGGTTGCTGTTCCGACGATCTCACTCCTGCCCGAGGACC
This sequence comes from Dendroctonus ponderosae, assembly GCF_020466585.1. NCBI lineage: Eukaryota > Metazoa > Arthropoda > Insecta > Coleoptera > Curculionidae > Dendroctonus > Dendroctonus ponderosae. Next base: position 14,642,527 of record NW_026018814.1, read on the forward strand.
CAATGGGGATGGATGTGAGTGCCAAAGTTCTCCCTATGGATGCTGCCCAGATCAGAAAACCGCGGCGAAAGGTTTGAATCGGTGTCGATTCCAGCTGGAAACAGTTCTAGTTCAATGGCCGCTTTCAGGCTACAACAATGCAGGATGTGGATGCCAATACAGTGAACACGGCTGTTGCCCTGATGATGTTACAGAAGCTTCAGCTCCGGATTATGAGGGCTGCCCATGCCATACCTTCCAGTTCGGTTGCTGTCCTGATGGCGTATCGATTGCTCAAGGGCCACACCAGCAAGGTAAATTTTGACCCAAAATTTTCAAGCTTTGATCGCAAATCTTCCTAAATTAATTTCATGCCGCAAACATGGGTGCGTCGGTAAGACAAGTAGTAAAATTATGCTTTGAAGACTCAACAAGTGAATTTTTACTGCTATTTTCTTGCTAGGATGTGACTGCAGATCCAGCGAATTCGGGTGCTGTTCCGATGAAAGAACGGCAGCAAAAGGACCCAACGAAGAAGGTTGCACTTGCGACATTTCCAAGCACGGTTGCTGTCTGGACGGCGTCACAAAAGCCCAAGGAAGCGACTTTGCCGGATGTGAAGAAATCCCAGTCGACCAACAAGGTACCTTGCCAGGAAAATGTTTATGCAAATGGCTTACTGTTGCTTTTACTTGCAGCATCTTGTTCTCTGCCTAAGGAACGCGGCACCTGCAGAAACTACACAGTCAAGTGGTTCTTCGACATGGCCTATGGTGGCTGCTCACGATTCTGGTACGGAGGGTGCGATGGAAACGAAAATCGCTTCAAAACCAAAGAAGAATGCGAAGGCGTGTGCGTCAAACCTCTGGGAATTGGTGCGTTGATATCAGAGCGCTTTATACGGGTTCTAACATTGATAATACTGCTTTTAGAAAGGTGCAATTTGCCGAAGGTCAACGGTTCGTGCGAAGGGTACTTTTTGCAGTGGTACTACGACAAACAAGCCCATCAATGTTCGCAGTTTGTCTATGGAGGCTGCCTGGGCAACAACAACAAGTTCGAAACGAGAGAAGAATGTGCCGAACTTTGCGCTAAAAATGAGGCTGCAGGTAAGCAGGATGGATCTGGATTCAATCCTAACTACGAATGTCGTTTGATGTCAGTCATTGACTTTTTGAAGGAAATATTTTATTTTCGGCCAAGAAAACGTTTTAGTCCTACGTCCAATTTTTTATCCCTTCCAAATAACAGAATTGCTCAAGGCCCTCAAAATAGACATTTCAATGATGATCTCTTCATTGGACCCAAATCTCTTACCGCCCAGTCATTTCTTCAGGTTTGGAAACATGAAATAGTCGCAGGGGGCTAAATCTGGAGAAAATGCTGGATGTGGTAAAGGTTCGTAGCCTAATTCATGGATTTTTGTGACACGTGGGCACTCGTCCTTTGTCCTGATGAAAAAGCACTTTTTCCATCAGGACGCCAAATGCGGCCGTTTTAGCCGTCGTAAGTCAACATCGAATCTATCCCAAATCTGAATAATATGCGAAAGTGATCGTTTTACCCTTTTCAAGGTAATTGATGTGGCAATGACACTGCGTGCATCCAAAAAAACTTTGACCACCACCTCGTCTTCCGACAGACCTTCATTAGTGCACGTTCACCTGAAGAAAACCACTGTTTTTATTTTTCTTTCGTCTCTGGTGTGTTGTGATTGATCCATGTTTCGTCAACTGTTACGAAATGGCGCAAAAACTCGTTCGGATTGCGCCGAAACAGCGCTAAACATTCATTTGAAATTAAGTAATGTTGATGGCGCCTTTCTACAAGTTAGACCTAAATTGATATAAATGTAAAATTTCGAATCCAAAAACCCCTAAATATCAAATTTTAACAGTACATTGGCATTATTTAGCAAAAAGTTATATGTTATAAGGAAAAAACTAACGTTTTAACACCCTGTATCTTGGAAACTAAGTCTGGGTAACTTAGTGAATTTTTAGGAGTTGGCGCATGGCGCTATGCTGCGAAAATTGCTAGTTGCGCCAACCCAACGCACCGGCGCAGTAACTCAATTCCGTTGATGGCAAAAAATTGACTTTTTTGTTAAGTTGTTTTTCGATTTATTTTAAGGGCCATTTATTAACAATATTTTCAGGTTTTTCAAAATTTCAGAATATTCCAGTTTTAGCAAAGTTAGTGAGTGTTTCTTCTAATCGCTCATTTTTCTAATGTTTCACGTAAAAATACTGACAATCTAAGGATATTTGTCGCGAAAAATTTCAAAATAAATTTTATTACATCACGCCTCCTTCGTCGTTTCGTAAAAAGTATTGATATCTTTTTCCAGCTTCAAATTTAGAACAAAAATCAACTAATTTTTCATTAAAAAGCGAACAGAATGAAGGCATACAGAATATAACACATAAGTTTATAAAAATTCCACCCCCATCTCTCTGAAGACTGGATGTAGAGTTAGTTTAAAAACTGAATTTTTTGTTTTGATTTAATTTGTTTTGCTTTATTTTATATTCAAAAACGCTCTGTTTTATAAAGTTTCACTTAAAAATACTGACAATCTGGAGGTATTTTACGCGAAATATTACGAGATAAATTTATATCTGAAGGAATTTTACAAAATCCCCTTTCAGCGTCGAATGCGGGACAAAAACAAAAATTAATTTTCACAGAAAATTATTAAGGTTTTCTGAAAAACCGATCGCAAAACTAAAAGTTTTCAATCGAAACCGCAAAAAATTCATTATTTTCAGATTCTTTTCTTCTTTTCTGACAACCATGGGGTCTTTTCAGTCAAAAACGACACAATTTTGTTAGAAAAATTCTTCGAATTTGGCACAAAAACTAAATAATTTTTTTTACTTTTTCCAAAGTAATTAAGATTATCTTGAAGAAATGACCAGAGAGCAAAAGTTTACAAAAAATAATTTGGAAAATTCGCTAACCTCATCGCTCTGAAGGATTTTAAAGTTTATTTAAAATATCAGGTCTTTCCAGTTTTAGCAAAGTTTTTCTTTCGCAACCCTCAAACACTGACAATATTCAGGTATTCTCTGTGAAAAATTATCATATACATTATGTTGGGACACTCCCCTCCTTAACCGAGTTATAAAGATTTTTTAAAATTTTTGTAGCTTTGAATTTTGGACAAAACCCAAATATGTTTTTCTGGGTTTTTTCCCAATTTTTTTTCCGAACAGAACAAACGCAACTTTATAATTAATTATTTGGAAAATTCGCCAACTTCGTCGCTGCGAATAATTTAGTTATTTTTAATTCCGGTTTCTTCACTTTTATGTCAATATGTATTTCTAAACTGTGGCAAACTGAAGGTCCTTGAATCGAAAACTGGGCGTATTTATGGTTTGGTTTTCTTTTTCTTCATTTGGTGTCTTTTTCGAATACCCGTTTTACCTTTGAATTTGGGACAAAATCCAAAGTTCTCTTGTTTTTTTTTCTCGAAAAAATTAGTTTTCCAAAAAGAGATCTGGTTTTTCTCGTTTTAGACCAAAAACCAGAAAAAAACCGCAATTTTAAGCAATCGTTTCTACAGAAAGGTAACTCAGTGTATAACTCAGGTGTTGGAGCAGTGCTGCGCAAATGGCTTAGTACTCAGTAGCTCAGTTCCGTTGCTGAAAAAACGAGACTCCGAATGTTAAAATTTCAGTCTAGGGTTTCGTACAGCTTTAATCCGCCTTAATAAATGAGTTATGACTCTTTCACCGATGAGTTATAACTCATTAACTCAGATAGCGGCAACAACTCAAAAGCGCAACTCAACACAGTGTTACCCAGGCCTATTGGCAACTGTGTACTTTCGGACTTATGTTTATGGCAACTTTTTCTCATGAAATGACATAAAAAATCACGTCCTTAAATATTCCCGCTTCTTTTTTAAACATCCTGGTGATGATCTTTGACGGATTGCAGTTTTACAGTCGTAACAATGGAGCAGTTTTTTTCTATTGGCCAAAAAGGAGCAAACAGTAGCAGCTAGTTTTTTAACCATCAAAAAGCTGGATGTTTACTGAGTAATAAGTATATATAAACTTAGCTGAATTCAGGAAAATAGTTAACTAAACCTCTTTGTTCAAGTGATACTTGCTGTTTTTTGCATGATTTTTGTTCATTTACTGCGCGGGAAATTCAAAAAGTCACCGACTTATCAAACTACCCTGCTATTTAAGTCATATAAGGGCGAAAAAACTACTCTTATTAGATCCATGCGATCAGTCGAAAGCAGAAGGTCCATGCAGGGGCCAGTATCGGCGCTATTTCTTTGACAAGACTTCTGGACAGTGCCAGCCGTTTAGCTACGGAGGCTGCCGAGGTAATACCAACAACTTTGCCTCCCTTGAAGCGTGCAATCAACGATGCGCAACGCCTGGAAAGAAACGAGGTAAGTTCTTCGGTTGAAACCGCATTGCACTGTAGTCGTACCAACTAGACAACTAGGGTGGATGGGGTAGTATTTAATAAGACTCGCCGATTAATCAGTAAGAATGCAATTTGGTGAATGTTAGATTATTGCACGATTCCAAAGGCTGAGGGTAATTGCACGGCTCGAGAGGCTAAGTGGTATTATGGTGCTAATGAGGAACGTTGCCTGCCCTTTTATTACACGGGCTGTAATGGTAACAAAAACACTTTCGATACTAAAGATGCATGCCTTGCCGACTGTCCCAACGATATCGGTAAGTTGGATGGCGGTACTTATAGCCCTGGAATGTGTTCAGATTTTACTACCAAAAACCTCTCATTCTTCTAAATTCAGCACTGATTTCTCGCAAGTTTACTTGAACAATCTTAGTCATCTGAGCATTCCAGGGATAAGTAAGTAACAGTACATGAATTAACTTAGTTATAATCTAACTTGATGCACACAGTTAAAAACACATGTCACTTACCGGCGGATATTGGGGAATGCGGCAATTATGTGAGTCGTTGGTATTGGGACACCAGGTACAAGAGATGTAGTCAGTTTTACTTTGGCGGATGTGGTGGTAACGGAAACAACTTCCAAAGCGAACAAGAGTGTCAACAAGAGTGCGCTGGCTCCCAGCAGCCGCCGCCATTGGCTGTGGGAGGGCGGCAAACTGAGGCCCCGCCCACTCAAGTACCGTTAGTTACACCACAGGTACCTAGTCCTACATCCAGACAACCAACACTGGAAGGTAAAAACTCTCCGAATCCTTTAACGTGCTTCAAAGCCGAGACCATCAGTCAACCAATTCGAACATGTTTCTTCAGAGATCTGCTCAAGGGAACCGGACCGAGGCCCGTGCTCTAACGAAGAACTTCACTACTACTACAATACAGCGGATGGCACCTGCAAGAACTTCACTTATGGCGGCTGCGGAGGCAACTATAACAACTTTGAAACTGAAGATCTATGTCTTCAGTATTGCGGCTCCATCCGAGCGCTGCCTCCAGCTGTTCAGCCTGCGGTAACCACGCAAGGCCCACCATCAGTTCCACGTAAGAATCTGTGCCTACTGGGTGTTTCGTTAATATACCTACAAACACTTGGGGACTTAGTTTTACTTTACTTTTTCGTTTAAGTCTTGCAATTTATATTCGAGCTAACAGTTTTAGCAGTTTTAGCCATCAAATGTGTTGAACCTTTCGCTTCCAATTTGTTTCCCGGAGCTTCTTGAGCAATATTTGAACTAGCGAGATTTTCTTTGCAATTTCTATTCAAGGCACTTGGTTAGAAAAAAATACGTATCTCTGAAAAACTAACCGAACAAAAAGTTTCAGCAGTTTTTGCCCTCGAAACGTTGGATTTTCCATTAAGTGTGTTGAAAGTTTCGCTTCCAGTCTCTTTCCAGAAAATGTTGAGCAATTTTGAACTGAAAGCAAAGCGTGGCTAAAATGAAACTGGTGAGTGTTTGAATTTGCGCGTTTTTAGTTCGTCGTGACTTTGAAGGAATGGTTTCGAACGGTTATATCTCTTTCGATGTATCCAGAAGTTTGTTGTATATCTATGAAATACCCTGTGTTTTGCCCTGTTTTTGACAAGTAAAGTTTTTTGCAGAAATTGTCGTTTATGGTTCAGAATGTTACGAAGACCAAGACGCTGGAAACTGCACTGATCAATACCAGGCCTACTACCACGATAGAGTCACTGGGGAATGCCAGCCGTTCATTTATACAGGGTGTGGAGGCAATGAGAACCGCTTTTACAGTGAAGAGGATTGTCTTCGACGCTGTGGACCATACAACGGGCAAGGTGAGTTCCACTCAAGTGAACTATTTTTCACAAAACCTTAGTGATTAAAGCATTGGAAACCAGAAAAAGTCCAAACTCTGACCGAAACTAAAATGGCATGATTCTACTCCATGTCCAGCCAGATTAGACTTTAAAAGAATGAAGGTAAAATATTATTGGAAGCTGATGGAAAGGATGTCAGAATATTGGGACAATAGTTTGCGGGGGACTTCCGGGCTGTGGAACATTGTTTAAATAATCAAAGAAAGTGCGCAATACTGTTTTTTGCGTCTAACTTTTGAACCGTTGATGCTATTGAAAAAAGTTTAAAACTATTTCAAGTATTAAAATTACCTATAATATGAGACAAGCTAAATTAAAATCCGTTCATTTGTTCACTCAAAATCATGAAATGTACCGCTAATGTTTGCGTTTTTTTAATTTTCTATAATTAACTTAGTTTTGCTTCTTAGAAAATCGTACTGCAACTTTTTCTGATGGCTTTTGTACACTTTATAAGTAATATAAATTTTACATTTAGGAATGTTTTCCGGGCTTTGAAGCCGTGGTCTATTGGAATTTCTTCCTAAATATAAAAAACATAAATTTTAGCTTAAATATTCATGCCATTGGGTCTTTCGTATTTGTTATGTAAAAACGGCTCTTAAGTACCAGTTTAAGTAAGTTTCTAGTCTATTTTACGCGTAAAGAGTTATACTACAACATAGAATAAATTGAAAGTTGAAGGGTAAATTGTTTAAACATTAAGTTGAAAATCAGGAATTTTTAATGTTAGAAGTTAGAGTAAATTATTTCCACATAGATTAATTGCTTTGATTTTTTTTAATTTGCTGTGAACAATAATTAAACACTTAAAAATTGCAAAAAAGATACCAATTAAGTAATCGATCTGAAAATAATTTACCCTTTAACTTAACATAAAAAATTCCTGATTTTCAATTTAATGTTTAAACAGTTTACCCTTCAGTAATCAACTTAGTAATGCCTTTATTGTACGTTGTAGTATAACTCTTAATACTTTATAATACTATATACTTAATACTAACTTTTAACTACTTATAAATAAGTAAAATAGACTCTTGCGCAAATATCTCCGACGTCCCAAAAAAAATTATTTGGAATCTGGCAAAAGCCTTCTTTACATAACAAATACGAAAGAACCAACAGTGATGAATATTTTAAGCTAAAATTTATATCACTTGTAAAATGTCCAGGATTATTGATTGAACTTTGGCCACCCCGTTTTTGCCTCTAATTTGAAATTTAGAGAAAAATGTTAAATACAAAAGCTGTAGATATTAACGTCTAGTTGATAACATAAGATAACACCAATTGATACAGGGTGTCTCAGATTCAGGTGGCAGACCAAACTTTCCTTGTTTTAAATGGAATGTCGCACTTTTTATTGCATATTCGAACTATTCGCGCAATTCTAGGCCTCTTCGATATAAATGTTTTCTAATGATTTTCAACAGCTTTTGAGTTAATAACCATTATTGATTAAACTTTGGCCACCACGTTTTTGCATCTAATTTGAAATTTAGAGAAAAATGTTAAATACAAAAGTTGTAAATATTAACGTCTAGTTTATTTTAAGATAATATCAATTGATACATGGTGTCTCAAACTCAAGTGGTGATACAAACTTACATTTTTTTAAATGGACTCGCGCACTTTCTATTTAATATTCGAACTATACGCACAATTCCAGTCATCTTGGATATACATTTTCTGTATTGATTTTCAACTGTTTTTGAGTTCATAACCATTTAAATATTCGGGCATTCCATTTATAAAAAATTGAGTTTGATCAGGCATTTTAATTTGAGACACCCTGTAGCAATTTTTATTATCTTAAAATAAATTAGATGTCAATATCTACCACTTTTGTATATAATATTTTGCTCTAAATTTCAAATTAGCTGCAAAAACGGAATGGCCATAGTTCGATCAATATTGGTAATTAACTCACAGTTGAAAATCACTATAGAATATTTATATGGAATGGGCCTAGAATTTTAGGAATATCTGGAATATGCAATAAAAAGTACGGCATTCCATTTAAAAAAGGTAAGTTTGGTCTGCCACTTGAATTTGAGAAACCCTGTATTAATAGGTATTACCTTAAAATAAACTAGACGTTAGCATCTACAAGTTTTGTATTAAACATTTTTCTATAAATTTCAAATCAGATGCTGAAACGGGGTGGCCAAAGTTCATCAGTAACCCTGTACAAAAACCTTCAGAAAAAGTTGTTGAAAAAAAACGAGAAAAATTGGCGGTTTTTTCCTGTTTTGAGTAAAAAATGAACGGATTTTGTCCTTGATAAACGCTTGTCTCATATTGTAGGCATTTTTAATACTTGAAAAAGTCTTAAACTTTTTTTCAATAGCATCAGCAGTTCAAAAGTTATGTACAATAAACGGGTTTTCGCCCTTTCATGATTATTTAAACAATGTTCCACGCAAACTATTTCCGAATTTTTCTGTCTGACTATACTATACTATAACTCCAAATCAAAATCAATTCCTGCGTTTCAGTCATTTATTGTCTCTATTTATCAATTAAAATACGTTTCGGTGTATTTTTTCACCATCATCAGTTTTTATGTGTAGCGTTGTTGCTGCTTTAAGCCTTGGCATACATTTAAAATGTCACAATCAGGAAAAGACAGTCAGGAAATATACGTACATTGTAGGAAATGTATGTATGTACTATAATATAACGCAAATGAGAAAACTAAACAGCACATACAGACACATTACATTACACTAGAAGACGGATGACAAAAATGAGACTTAATAATCCACTATATAATCGATCTAATAAACCGCTTTAAAACGCGCACAAATGACGAAATATACATAATTTTTGACACTTGTTTTTTTTTCTACACAACACTGGCAGAAGGACCTATGGGTCGATAACCCTTTTCTTGGAGACATAAAGATGGTTTTTATCCATGTTTTCTTCAGATACATGTAATATGGAAAGTGATCCTGGACCATGCAAACAGGCCCAAACCAAATACACTTTTGATAGAACCACTGGAAGCTGTAGACAGTTTGTCTACGGAGGATGTGAAGGAAACGGAAACCGGTTCAATTCAGTGGAGGAATGTGAGCGGCATTGCGGGCGTCGCGAAGAACCCAAAGCGGTTCCAACAGTTGCAGGTAAATAAAACTGAATCAAAACTAGGAACCTCCTGTGACTTTCTACCTGCGAACTAGCCGCTAATTTTCCGTTCTCTCAGAAGTGTGCCAGTTAGCGGCCGACCAGGGCTCATGTCCGGATCTTAACCACAAGCGCTGGTACTTTGATAACACCCAAGGCGAATGTAAAGCTTTTATCTATAGCGGCTGTGGGGGCAATCAGAACAATTTCAAAACCTTCCAAACCTGTCTCGACTATTGTAAAGATTTCTTGCCTAACACCGAATCTTGTAAGTGGCTTTTCGATCGTCCACGCCGCATCCATGCACCTTAATCATTAAATCTTCATCAGCTATTGAAACGATTCAACTCCAAACTGAAGCATGATCAGCCTCTATCATTTAACAGAATTTATGATGATGTCACTCATTTTTGCACAAAGTTTCTGGCGAGTTTGAATTCATAGATCATTCAAATTGTTTTTCAACTAGCTGTTGTGGAACCTGGTGTGGGAACCCACGAATGCCAAGCGAAGTTTGATGAATGCACTTCCTTAAGGTGTCCATATGGCATTGAAGCGTATGTGGATGAAAATGACTGCAATGGGTGCAGATGTCGGGACCCATGCAAGGACATCGACTGTCCTGACGGAACCCAATGCGGCATCGACTTGAACAGGAACAAAACCTCAGCGACTGATGCCGATTTTATTGCAGTTTGTCGCGAAGGTAAGGCGAGGAATACGGGATTTGTTGTATGCGTAATAAAAGTATTACTAGAAACGCATTTTTCAGCTGAATTTGGAGGCGCATATTTTTACACTTGCATTTTGAGCACGTTTAGGGCCGGTTGCACAATCCTAGTTCACCGACAGTTCAGCGGTGAACCTGGTTCAACGAAAATTTTCGGATGTCTCAGTCGCGTTCAAGCCTGAATGGCAGATCAAATCCCAGTCCAGCTGAACGACTGACATCGGCCGTTGAACCGTGGTTCAGTGCCGAGACTGTCATATTGTAACCTAGAGGTGCTTACGGTGTTAATTTTATGTTTACATAACATAGGTGTTTATAAATATAAAAATTTTTTTTGTGAAAATGGATCTGTTGAGTGAACTAACAGACGATGAAGACGTTGTGGAGCTCCTAAGAACATTTTTAAATACAAGATCACCAACATATAGGGAGCGACCAAATTATTTCCTGCAATGGAACGATCGCGATTTTAAATTTAGATTTAGATTGTCGAAAGAAGTTACGACGATCGTAGTGGAGAAAATAAATAAAAAATATTTTATTATTATTTGCATCTGTTTTTTACACTCGATATGTGTTTCATATTTTTGACTAAAGCCAGCAAAATATTTTCTTTCGACGTAAAATTCGTTGACCGGGCAGATTTCGTAATGGCTTCCGTAATGAAAAGGTTTCACTGAATCTACTGAACTAAGGAAAAATATGTTTTAATGCTGACGCTTCAATCAATTCAGTATCAGACCATGTGGACGTGGTTCAGTTCAAATATGCTGGACTGACAAACAGTTGCCAATCAAAGAGAACCAAATATACCACATTTCATCGACATTGGGAAGTGCCAGCCCTAGGGAAAAAATCGAATAGTCGAGTTCAACCGAACCGAGCGCTGATCGGCGTGGTACAACCCGTGAAAATTGAACTCCGGTTCACCGGTCACTGACGGTTCAGTTGAACCATCGTTGAACTTGCTTTTGTGCAACCAGGCCTTAGAGCTCTGATGTGAGCTAGCGTGTGGCTGAAACTCTGAACCGAGGAAAACAGCGTTTTCCTTACCACTACACACCACAGTGGCGTTAGCAGTCAACAATTTTCAAAAAAACACTGTTTAGCCCACATCAGGGGTCTGGGAGCGTTCAAACTGCCTCTCCTTTATATAATTTTAAACGGCCTTTGAACCAACTACTCCATCGATCAGACTGCACTTGCTACATAATGAATGCACTGATTTTGTAGAAAACAAACCCGGTCACTGTCCTTATGCTAACAACAGCAGTTGCGACACTGAATGCCGAACGGATGCCGATTGCACGTTGCACTTGAAATGCTGCGCTAGTGATTGTGGTACTGTTTGCGTGGAACCTCAGCGGCCGTCGGAAATGGTCACTCAACCGACCGCTCCCGGTTACACTACCGCTCCTCTACTGGACAAATGTGAGTAGATTTGCTATCATGAGAAGGAACTGGTAGAGTGGATGATTTCCAGACTACCCGCCCAGAATCGAAGTGGAAACGTACGAGCCAGAAGTGACCGGTCTGTTGGGAGATCAAGCCATTCTGAACTGCGCAGTTAGCGGGAACCCGAACCCGAAGATCGTGTGGAGCAAGAACAACTTGATCGTAAGTGAACGGGGAGCGAGATGGTTTGCAAGTTTGAGTATTCACTTGATGTTTTAGATTGATGGCACGCAACCAAGGTATCGCATCCGCCTGGACCAGACTCTTCAGATCATTACCCTTCATAAAACAGACGCAGGCATTTATCTCTGCACGGCCGATAACAGTATCGGAAGTCCCATTCAAAACCAAATCAATCTGTTGGTGTCAGGTATGTTTTGACTATCCCGCTAACGGTGGTGGTAATTGGAATGTTTAATTCTATCTTCTTTCAAAGTAATTCTTCAATAACAAAGTTTTTTCCGAATAACATCTGACTGCTCGGCGCATTTGTTTTCTCTAGCGTAGCCCTAACATCTAGCTTTAACGTTCTTAGATACGCCGGTAGAAAGGCCAGTGTCCATTCTGAATGGGCAAGATCCCGAACTGTTGGTTAACAACATAGTGACCGCATTTAACTCTCCTGCCACCCTAAACTGTTACGCGCTGGGATGGCCCGTTCCGGCAGTAACCTGGTGGAAACAGGACGAGCTGATTCCATTGAAGAATCGGGAATTCGAAGTGACCAAGGACTATTCCCTGCTCATTCACTCGGTGCAATTGCGCAACTTGGGCGTCTACACGTGCCAGGCGTACAATGGCATGGGCAAAGCTGCCAGTTGGTCGGTGACTGTAAGGGCCAAAGGGCCCTACTACAGTACCAATCCGCGCGACATCAGATATCTGCAATATGTGGTGAATCCTCCTGAGGCCAGCACACTTCGCGTCCCGATTGAATCTTCTTCGGTGCGTCCAGATCCGTCGTCTCATCATGTGCCCTTTTACAGACCGACTTCTCAACCCTACATACCATCCTTTTACTCCACTGAACCCTTACCGGACATTGTAGATCCCAATGACATATTCCCTCAGATTCCAGATGCTGCTGGCTATATACCGGAATCTGTCTACAGTGGTAATGTGTTTTCTTTTTCTGTAATTTACAGCATGCTAGTTACTAAATTCTTCTTGCATCGAGACTAATCTGCTGAATTCACCATAATGAGGGTTTGTCGCTGATTTCGTTCGTTTTTTAGTACCGGTAAGGGCCAATATAACTACAAACGAGCAAACACATGCGACTGGGACGAACGTCCAGATTCGCTGCGATGTTTACGGGTACCCTCCGCCAGAAGTCAAGTGGTACAAGGATGGCGTACCGTTATATTCGGGTGGAAAAATATCAATTTCAGGTACGGCGCAACTCAAATATGATTCATGCATTGATAATTCAATGGGTATTATTGCAGATACGCACACTTTGACCATTCAGGCGGCAGAGAAATCGGACTCGGGCAGGTACCAATGTGAGGCCATTAATCAGTACTCTAAAGCATCTAGTACCTTGGACGTGATAATAGAAGGTAAGATTAATGGAACCTTTTCATACTCTTATTTCTCAAAATATCTAAGCTCATTAGAATGTAAAGTTGGAGTTAAACCTCCTATTACATTATCCTATTACACAATTAGACCAAGAGGGTTACCCATTGGCATTGCTCTAACGTGACGTAACGCAGATAACCATTGGAAACACTCGGGTATACCTATTGAAAATATCGAGGTTAGATCTGGGTAACTCAGAGAAATTTTAGGACTTGGCGCAGTGCTGTGCAAATAGCTTGGGGCGCCAACCCAACGCACCGGCACAGTAACCCAGTTCCGTTGCTGGGAAAATGTTGATAACTTTTTTTAGATATATTTTATTTATTAATAATATTTTTAATCGTTGAATTCGGGACAAAAAAGAAAATTCCTACGAGGTTTTTTTCCCGAAAACCATTAAGGTTTTCTCCAAAAGCGGTCAACAAAACCGAAAAAGCAATATTTTCTTCTTTTTTGACAATAATAGGTTGTTTGTCTGACAATAATGGGGTATTTTTAGTCAAAAATGACAAAATTAGTTTCAGGAAACTTTAGAAAACCCTTTTCAGCTTCGAATTTGGCACAAAAACCAAATAATTGTATTCAGTTTTTTATCGGAAGTAATGTAGTAGTATAATTTATCGGAAGGATTATCTTTAAAAAACGACCAGAGCAAAAGTTTAAAAAAATATATTGGGAAAATTCCTCTCCCTAATCGCTTTGAGGATTTCTAAAGTTTCTTTAAATTTTCAGGTCATTCCAGTTTTAGTAAAGTTTCTATTAAGCAATTTTCTCGCCGCAAAAATCGCATTATGTTTTAGTTTTACTTAAAATACTGGCAATCGTCAGGTATCTCTTCAAGTAATAATTATTTCTAGGTCTTTTTCGAAAAATATTTCCCCGAACTTAAATCGCGAAAGTTTATAATAATTTATTTGGAAATAAAGTTTCTTCACTTTTAGGTTAATATTTCTAAACAACAGTGTCTCTACACAGAAAAACCGCGTTTTTCATAACGTTTTACTGTAAAATATAACTGGCAAACTGAATCTTTTATGCAAAAAATTAAGAAATCGATTTTACAAGAAAACTCGTCGACTTTCTTTGGACTCAGTTCTGTTGCTGCGAAAATCTAAATTACTTTTTTTAGTTGTTTGTAGTAAAAAGTTACTCAGAAAAAATGTTGACGACCTTTTTTTAAATGTGAAAAGATGATGTAAAAATTCCAGTATCGGGTTTCGAAAAACTTTAATAAATGACTTATAACTCATTAACCGATGATTTATACGCATACTCGTTAGCTCAGAGAGCGGCAACAACTCAATAGCGCAACTCAACACAGTGTTACCCAGGCCCAATCGAGGTGCGCCAGCTTGAAAATGTGTGCCATTTGCATAAACAACGAAAAAGTGTGAAATGTGTAAATCGCCTTTTTCTCCGGAAATAATGTATATAACCCCGTAAGTAGGCATTTTGGAGAAAAAATGTATACTTATAAATTTTTTTGTTATGAAAATTTATATAAAATAGAGTTGGTCCAATATCCGTAGATTTGAAATGCTCGAAAGTAGGTAAAAAACCAGGCAATTTTAAATTATTTATTTGACAATGAAAAATAAAGGCCAATTATGCCATACATTTAGAGAAAAGTACTCCACTGTAACTCAAAACGAGGGCGGCAAGGCCGATTAAGATCGGACGGACAGTTTTTGCGTAATGCAATTATTAAATAACCTACCTCGAAAAAAGTTTTCTTTTTAGTTTTCTGTCAGTCAGTTTCAACATGAATATTTTTTGCGTCCGCACTTTTACGCCTTCTTGGATCCTTAAACTATCCTAAATTACTATATGGACCATTTTTCTATTTTTAATAACTTTGAGCGAAGTTCGAAAATTTTGACTTAAATAAGTAAATTAATTTGTATGATAAATAACTTCTGTAATTTATGTTAATCTAATTAAATTGTCAATATTTAACGATTACTTATACCTTATCTGCTGTTATTCAATGTACTATATAATAATAATTAAATCAATTTATAACATTATTAGGCATTAATTCTTCAATTTAATACTAATTTACAATGAACAATATCTGCTCAATAAGGATGTTAAACTTAAACTTAAAACCACTTAAAAAAAAAATTTTAAATCGGTGTAGAAGAAGGCGAGATTTAAATAAATAAATATAAAAAGCGCACATTTTCAAACTTTAGAACCGCTCAAAAAGTTAATAAAAATTGAGAAATGGTTAAAATAGCAATTGCCTATCAAAGTTAAGGAGCCAAAAAAGATTCATAATTTTGAGGCTGACATAAAATTAAAAAAAAAGGCTTTTTTCAGGAAGGGTATTGCAGTTAAGTAATTTTTTCTAAATGACACCATGCATTGGCTAATTTTTTCATTGTTAAATAAATATTAAAATTACGCTGTTTTCCACCTACTTTTTGCTACTTTTTGCAGAAAGCATTTCAAATCTACGGATATCGGACCAACTTTGTCTGGTAGACAATTTCATAACGAATAAATTTATACGCATACATGTTTTCTCTAAAATGTATACTTACCGAGTTATATGCAATTATTTGCGAGAAAAAATGCGATTTTACAATTTTTTTCACGTTTTTGATGTTTATGAAAATAGCACACCTCCAATAAGTTATCTAAATCACGTCACGTCAGAAACATATTTGAAAAATTTCGTCGTAATTCTCCTGGCCTCAATTGGAATTACATATTATAAATAAATGATTAAACGTGTTGACAAAATGCAACAGCAAATCGATGTGGATTTTTCAATAAAAACGTTTTCTTATTCTTCCTAGGAATGTTCATCGATCCGAGTTGTACAGATAATCAGTTCTTTGCCAATTGCAAACTGATCGTAAAGGCCAACTTCTGCAACCACAAATATTATGCAAAGTTCTGCTGTAGATCGTGTACAGAGGCGGGACAATTGCCCTTCAACACCAGCAAACAGAGCGCTCTGGACACCAACACCATCTAACACCGTAGATCGACCCTTAGCTGTACTAATAAATCATTAGCGCCAACACTTTTTATTTGCAGCTTTGTTAGCGGTTTCACGAGAGATTAGTGTTGTCGATCTTATCTAGCCAAGTAGGTAATGCTAGTCGGACGCGTTGTAAATGATAGAACATTATGGTATTTTTAATTATTGTACTTAAGGTTCTGTCCAAGTGGGCCATTATAGTAATAAGATAAGAATCTGGAAAGGGTCCAAAAGATAGACTAAAAAGCGAATTGACAATGACCTATGCCTATAAGCTGATGAGTTTTTCGGGGTTTTAGGCCACGGTGCGAAAAAAACCCGAAAAACTCCCCAATTTCAATCCATGTCCTCACTATATAGAACCGAGTTAACTGGATACACTAATAATAACCTACTGGAGTATTGAGTTTGATTACTTTTTCGCAGCTACATTAACAGTAACGAACACAGTCAAAGCGCGATTTTGTCAAATCTTCTGGTACCATATCGCCTTGTATAGTAAATTAGATAATTACCCAATTCATTACAATGCCAATTGAAACTGGTTCTCCGAAGACATGAATTTTCCCATCAACTTTCGTTTGGAAACTGTGATATTCACATCATACTCCAAGTTCTACCTGTACACTGTGCATCGCTCACTGATTAATATCAAAGCCTCCTCTCGAAATAGTGCAATTGCTGTCGTGTACATATAATTTTAATGTTAATTTATGATTGTAATGTAAAAATGTGTTCACTCCATTGTAAAATGCTAAGAAATAGTTCTTTTTAATTAGATATTTGTGTTTTTTTTTTCGAGAGATAAGCAGACAATCCAATTTTTCAAAGCTTTCAAACGAAACATGGAGCAAGAATAGTTCCAGGTACTATTTTACGGTAGTGGCACCCTAAAATGGTTTATGTCTAAATTAAACAAAGACGACGCGACGCAAGAAAAAGATGACGCGACGTGTTTTGGCACCGATAATATTAGTGCGCTTACCCCAGGACTGTCTTCGAGCGATTTCTTTCCCGGACCGTAATCTCCGCAAAAAAAATGGTTTTCGATGATTTAACGCGCGCGACACGCTATCTTCTAATATTTAAAAGCCATAAAATATTCTTTGATCAATGTTTCTTCAAAGGGGACATTGCCACCCTGTGTACCTCTAGTTATATGCCATCTTTAGAAATAAACCTTGATATTTTTCAATACTTCTTAGGAGCCATTTTTTTTGACAGCTGTGTAAACATCAGGATCAAAATTTAAGTTTTTTCAACTGCGCTCAATCTTAAGAATTCCACACTAAGGCAACTAACAACTTGAAATTTACACCATACGTAGAGGATGCGGATGCATCGTTCATCATCGAATAAATATAGGTAAGACGAAACAATATCAAAATACAAGTCAACAATATAGGCCTAAAAGCTCTAAAAAAGTAATGCCAAACTTACCGAAAGCTGTGTAATGCCACTCGGAAAGAATGAAGAAAATGAGTTTAGTACAGCAGAAAATCTGTCTAAAGCCAATTTATTTCAAAATATTAAAGCAAAAAAGCAAAATGTAAAGTTGGGGTTCATAGATTAGATCATTCTTATCAGCTTCCTGTAAGCTGGAGCTCCATCCCCCATTATCTATCCATTAATCTTCAAAAAGCACACACGACACTTGATCACGAAATGAAAATATCTTTCGAATTATAAACTTTCCTTAAGGGGTACAATGATTCTATATTTTCGATCCAATTTACTAAAAACTATAGCCCAAATTATACTGTTTTTGGTTTAAATAGTCAGGTTAGTGGTTAATTTGAAAAAAGCGAAAATTCGATTTTCGTAGATATACAAATACAGGGTGTCTGTCTAACGTTTTTGATATATGTATTCGAAATTTTATGTGAAAAAGAGAGATGCAGCCTCTCGAATAACTATTCTATTCAAGGGAATTTGTGCTACTTAATTTGAGTCGCATTTCTTGCTCAAAAGGACTTACTTTAATGGTATTTCGACAAAATTTTGATCACTATTAATACATAAAAAATTAAGCTTCAAAATAACGTTGAGAAAACTGCCCAAAATCATTTTTTTGATAATTTTATCTTATTCAGTATTAAAAATAAGGGTAAGTTTGTGTAAAGTTGTCTATTCCAAAATTGTTTAGTTGTCGAATTATTGTCAATTTAATGTTTTCATATGGCTATTTTGTCGCATAACAGACTGCATTACATTAGAACACAGTACGACATTCAAGATGCGGTGAGATGGCGCTGCAATAGAAGAAGAGAGTGGAGAGACCATGTCAACAGGATGGACATTACAAGGCTACAAAAAATCGCGAAAAAGGGACGCCCGGTATCGAAGCGACCTCCTGGAAGACCTCCAAAACGATGGCACGACAACTGGAGCTTGGCGTTGTAACTTTGAAGGCAAACAGGAGCAATCCTTCAACAAAGAAGAAGAAGAAGAAAAAGATAAGACTGACTTGAATAGTTTTCGGAAAACTGAAGTTTCTGTTTAGAAATGGTGAAATTCCTATAAACCTCAAAATGAAAGTTCGACCCCTGCATATTGCCAGTAGCGACTTATGGCCTGGAAACAATGGCAATGATGAAAATGACCACAAATCAACTGAGGGTAACGCAACGAGCGATGGAAAGAACAAGGATTAACATCAGTCGTAGGGACAGGATCCGACAGGAAGAACCAAAGTCGTAGAAGAATAGCACGTATTTCAGGCAGTGGGTGGGACAAGATCACTCGCGATGTACGCATAAGATTGTATACCGGATACAAAGACTGACAAGGCGCAGTCTAGAAAGACCACAGAGAAGATGGCTCGACGACATTAAGCAACATGTAGGAAAGAGGTGGGCCCAGGCAGCACAAGACAGATCAGTATGGAGGAGCATGAGAGAGGCCTATGTCCAGGAGTGGATGATGGAGGGCTGACTAAGAAGAAGAATCCGAATCCGGTTTGTCTTCATCAGTTCATGGTGAAGATCACGACAAGGCTGAATTCGCGTAATGCAATGCAAACAAACTGAACCTACATACACTTGGGGCGGTTATGATATTTTCTACTAATTTTGAGTCTTCTTAGTAAATGGACCATACCCGAGCCAATAAAAATATTTCTTCTTCCTTTTTGTAAGGCATCTGCCTTGTTCTCTACTTTCTTAGAGTTGTGTCTGGGATGATGAATTCCAGCTTTCATGCCAACGTTTGCCAACCAAAATCAAGGTTTTTACTGGTTGTTGAAGTTGAGTATTTGGCAAAAAGTTGGTTCTGGTACCGATTTAATTTCTTGTGATGTAAATGTACTGACTGCAGTGGTGTCGTCATGGCCTGGCACCAACACAATCGTTACCTCGGCACTGAAGATGTTTGTGAAGCGAATTCCGGTTACGGCGATCATACAGGGTGATTCTGAATCATGGAATTCACCTTCTAGGGATTGTTCAGTGCAACAATGGAACGTGCTATTTTAATACATTGGATTTTGTTGTTGACTGTATTTCTTACGGTTTCGTATTCATCCAGTGTTAAGGTTTGTGATCTGTATTTCAGGTATGCTTTGCGCTTTTCGGTTGCTAGTTCTTTGACTTCCTTAGTAAACCATAAATTTGTGATTGGTTTGGTAGATTTATACACAATGTGGTTACTTTCTATTTTCTTAAGTCTTTGTTGGTAGGTATAGGAGTTTTTTTGATGGGACTGTAAGTGATTCAATATTTATTTTGCTTACTTTAACGCGCGTTTGCTTCTTAGTGTATTGAACGTCGGCAGTTATTTTGGCCAGTACTAAGTTACGATTGGTTCTCGGGTTTGCAGATGTTAGACTCTGATGTCTTCGATTCTATTTGAGTGAATGTTTTTATTTGTAATTATGTAATCAATCATTGATTTTCGGCCTCGAGTATTTTCGAATGGAAATCTGTGCTGTGGTTTGTGAGGGAAGTATGTGGTATTATAAAATATTTGAAAATCAATATTAACAAATATGAAGAACTTTTTCAGCATTTAGTTAAAGTGAGTCACTATTACTTCTGAACGCTCAACGAACATAAAAAAATATCGATTATGAGTGTGCTCTTACTTTAAAAATTAAAAAAATTGTGAAAATTTAAAGGTTCCGTGGATTTTTCCATATGGGGCCAGCCCGGAATGGGGCTGGATAGGTATTTTGTACTATCGTGGTTTATAAAAACAATAAAAACCTAGTTTTAAAGTAAAAAAATGTACCAAACTGGCTCACTTGAATTTGGAAAATGTTCTGAAATGGTATACAAGGTAATGGAGGCAGTGAACGAGTCTGGAAAACCTGGAAGGAACAGAAAAGAGTGTGAGTGCAAGAAATAGCTGGGCGGTAACACTATCATCCATTTTATTAAAACCCAAATTTATACAGCATCATTACGTACTAAAATATGAATGTGAAAAGAACAGAAGCAGAAAAATAATTAAGTGACTTACATAAAAATATTTACAATAATAATGATACTGTGGTCACCTGGTCTCAGACCAGCAGGCTTAAATCGTTTCAACTAGAAAAGAACACGCTACGAAAGCATACCTAGTATAGTGGTGATACTTTTGAAAATTTTGAATCCACCAAACATAATACTTGGAACAAGCAAGACGGAACGCTTTAGGAGACTCTCCGCCGCACACTCATTGCCTGGCTAGACTTCACAGTAACGGCGATTTTCGTCCGAACGTTTATAAATATGATAATAGTTAGTCATGTGTATTGAGCACGACTGGTATGACAGTTAATACAATTTAACAACACAGTTACATCCTAGCTAACCTAAGTGTTGAAAGCCTAAATAATACTAAATCGTTTGTCCGAACGGCGCACACGAGTCCGGACAAGACCGGGAGAAGGGAGAGATGAGCGTCCGTTAACAGGCAACCAGGACGACGCCCACCCACACCCTCAGACCGCAAATGACTGACAGCACTAAGGCAACTGTAGTTTTCAAAAATGGAATGTATGAAAACGTTATTGCGGACAGCTCTGCTTTATCGGGGTAGTAAAGTATGCTCTGACTTCCTATATGAACAAATGGTACGTGACACTGTCGCAAAATCTATTACTCATAATATTAGTTAAATTATCCTTAATTATTTCATAAACTAGTTTGTGCGCAGGCGATCCGCGCATGCATATAGTTATAACCTATAAATATATTTAAGATCGACTCCGCACAATTATTATTTTATATGGCTGCGTTAAAAGCAGCAAGTGTTCTAGAAATAGCAACATGATTTGTACAACAATCGATAGAGAACGACGTCATTCAAAACCGGCGGGTTTTGCCCTGATCTCGGCTCTTTCTTGTTGTTAATATTGATGTTGATGTTGTGTGTGCATGCGATCTTAACACGAGGTCCCTGCTATCGAAACAACTAGACAGCGACCGGCGGCGCCCACCAGGTGGCAGTATAGGGCTAGCTGAGGCGATTAGTAGTAGGTCTCCTGCTCTAACCACCCTCCAGGGTTACGTCTTATGTAGAACCTTCTCACCTCGTCGTAGATAAAGATCGAGAGCATGAAGGGAATTGCTGGCAACCACCACACAAACCTGCAAATTCACTCATTAGCATCATATTTCTCCAGCTCACACATCATTACAACAACACGAAAACAAAAATCATCCTCATCCTGTAGAAATCGGATTTTAATATACAAAGTGACCCAAAATGAGTGTTTCAATAGGCTCGTTTTCCTGCGAAGAAAATTGCGCGGGTTGAGCGATTTGAGATTTTTTATAGGAAATTCTGAACAGTTAAGACTTGAACTTGTAGAACTTGAAAACAACTTTGCATTTTCAAAAAATCAATTTACATCATAGATTCCAAATATTTTTGCTTCAAATCTAAAGCACAATTTATCACAAAATATTCAGAAAAGGATTGTGCTTCAAAGAACATCAGCTTTCTGGCACAATGTTGAACTTGAAAAAAAATTTGTTTTATTTTAGTTTGATGAAAGTGGAACCTGAATTTCTCACAGAATAATCATAAAACTATTCGGGTTAAAAAAAATAAAATTCTTGTGCTGAACCTTGTAAAACTTAAAAAGCGAATAAAAAAAACAAGACAAATTTAGAAAAAATCCACCTATGTCGTAGATTTCAAATACATGTCTCTGAAATTTTTCACAGAACATTCAGAGCCTCAAAGGAAATCAAGATTCTTGTTCAGAACGCGAAGACTTCAGCCTGAAATTTGAAGGTAAATTTTTCACAAAACATTCCTAAAAGTAGTTTTTTTCAAAAGAAATAAATAATTTTCGCTGAAATTGGAAGCACAGGACATTAAAAAATATATTATGTTTCAACGGAAATTAAGATTCTTGTTCAGAACATTGTCGAACTCAAAAAGCGAAATTATTCATTTTGATCTATAAAAAGGTAGGATTTAGGTAGATTTACGAAAAATCAACTTTTGCGTTAGATTTCAAAGGCTTTAGCCTGAAATTTGAAGCTAAATTTTTCACAAAACATTCAGAACAGTGTTTTTTTTTCCAAGGGAAATAAATAATTTTCGCTGAAATTGTAGGCACAGAACATTCAGAAAAATATTATGTTTCAATGGAAATCAAAATTCGTCTGCAGATCCTTGTCGAACTTAAAAACCAATTTATTCATTTTGGTCCAGAAAAAGGTAGTAGGTAAATTTACTAAAAATTAACTTCCACCATAGACTTTAGTCTCAAATTTGAAGCTAAATTTCTTACAGAACATTCAGAAAAATATTTTGCTTCAAAGCAAATCATTTTTTTCACCCCTCAAAAAAGCGATTTTTTTTTATTTTCGTCTGTAGAAAGGTAGGTAAATTTACGAAAAATCAACTTTCCCAGTAGATTTCAAAGACGTTAGCCTGAAATTTGAAGCAAAGTTTTCACAAAACATTCAGATAAGTGTTCTGATTCAAAGAAAATGAAGCTTTCAACGCAAAATCTTATTAAACTTTAAAAACTATTTTTTTTTATTCCTTAACAATTTTTTTAGCGTCTTAAAATTCAAGGTAGGGTTTTTTCGCGGCTTAAGCGGACTACTAATTTTTGGAATAAGAAAACATTATTTGTCCTCTTAAGCAGCGAAAAAAATCCCTTCATTCGGACAAGTATTCTTCTTCAAAGGAAATCAATCTTCTAGTCCAGAATCCTATAAAACTTGAAAAACAAGTTTTTCAAAATTTTTGTACGATAGAAAAGTACATTCACAAAAAAATCGATTTTCGTTATAGATTTCAAATACTTCTGCCTGAAATTTGAAGCTGCTTTCCTGCATGTGACAAGAGTGCAATGTTAATTAAAAAATGTTCTTACTTTAGCGGGAACATGCGAAGTCCCTTGTCCATTCCTGGTGTGTAGGACAGGAAGCAAGCCAGAGCGGTTTCGAAAACGAGTCCGAAATTTAGAGCCCAGTTTCTCATGCCCTGATGCACAATCGAGTTGCGTCTGGTTTTGCAGACGATCAAATCTGCCCATTGCACAATCACAATGGAGACAAAGAACGCGGTATGGCAAGTGTATTCCAAAACTTTTCTATCCTTGTAGGTCTAGACGGAATGTAAATTTCCATCAGTTAAAGGATCTGTCTTTTAAGGTGAATATATCCGACTTACCCATTCCTGCCCATAGGAATCGGGCAAATCATTGATAGCTTTCGAATCCCACTGCTTTCTGATACCAAACAGTTTCATCGGCAAAAATCCATTCTCAGCCATAATGACAAAGTAGACGAAGAATCCGGCAGCTGCCTGGATCATTCCGATTTGTCCATAAGCCATTGAAATCAATCTAAATGAGAAAAACAAACACACCACATTAATATGAGTGAAATAAGGCCAAAGCCGCGAATTTTAAGCAAACTGATGATGAGTTTTCTTAAAACTCGCTAACACACATAAAAACAACGAACATTTGCTCATAAACTAGCATGCGACATGCAAAGCAAGCCCCAATGATCACTTTTCCGAGTATTCAACACTCGGCCTAAAGTTAGCGATACTTCTGCTTCAATTTTGTCGGAATCAAGTTGCGTGGACAATAATTCAATTGAGTGTTACTTTGAAAACAGCAAAAATCAAAAGCGCTGTAATATAAAACCAATAAAATAGATAGAAAAAAACGCTCCGTCTACTTGGTCAGTACTGAAAATCCAAGGCTTCGTGCGCGCAAAAGTCACAGAGACATGCTGCAGCCAGTAACAATACCTCTATACAGTGTTTTGAATCGTTCATTCAACTCAACATATTGAAGGTAAACAAAAATACCCTTTAGCAGAACTTTCTGAAACATACAGAGTCAACGAAGAAAGATATGGCGTAAGCGGTCGGTCTGCAAATGCCCCTATTACACAATGTGGTTCAAATCGAGGCATTAGAAATTGCAAGGCAGATAAAGCAAATTTCTTGAAGAGATTGAAAGTTCAACCAGAAAATCTTAACCACTGGCTCTAATTTTTTAGGAGTTAAATTTGCCAAAACTAGCATTTTGAAATGTTAATCTCACTTATGGAAACATGAGCTGTTGGCTGAAGGTAAATTCTCCTATAACTTCATTCCATGATTTTTGGTGAGTTCTGTACGAAAAGTTGCTTTTGCTGGAACGCGATAGAATGCACAGTTTTCGAGCAAAATTAATTTAGAAAATGCTAATTTTTCGCAGAAATATGGGTTTTATTGAGCAGCGAAACATGAAAAGTACTTCACTTAATAGAAATAGTCACACTGCCAACCAAAAATTCAATTGATTTTTGCGTTTAAGGCCAGATTGTTTTTTCGTAAACCCAAAAGCTCCAAAAATCCAGATCGTGAGCAAAAATTGGCTCTAATCATCTTTGCTGTACGTTTTTAATTTCTAAAAAAAAACAATCGAAATGTGGATGATTTTTGCACAAGAAGTTGCTTTTGTTGAAACAAGCCAGAATGCACGGTTTTTGAGCAAAATTAACTTAAAAAAAAGAGGAGAATTTATCGCAAAATATGGCTTTTTTGCTTTAAGCGAAACATAAAAAGTAACAGAAATGGTCACACTTTCAACTAAAATGTCAATTGATTTTTGCGTTTCAAGCCAGAATGTTTTTTTCGTAAACCTAAAAGTTCTAATTGGATCTAATCATCTTTGCTGAAAAAACAGCAATCCTAATATGGATAATTTTTGCACGAAAAGTTGCTTTTATTGAAACACGATAGAATACACGGTTTTCGAGCAAAATTAACTTAAAAAAAGCGAATTTATCACAAAAATATGCCTTTTCTTGAGCAGCAAAACATAAAAAGTTACAGAAAGTTAGAAGAGTTACACTTTCAACTAAAAAGTCAATTGATTTTTGCGTTTGAAGCCAGAATGTTTTTTTCGCCAACCCAAAAGTTCTAAAAGTCCAGATCCTGAGCAAAAATTGACCCTAATCGTATTATACTATTTATTTGCAATTTCCGAAAAAATGCGATCAAACCATGGATGATTTCCGCACGTAAAGTTACTCTTGTTGAAACACGATAGAATGCACGATTTTCAAGCAAAATTAAGCATTAGAAAATGCGAATTTACCACTAAAATTTAGCTTTTATTGAGCAGCGAAACAAAGAAAGTAACAGAAACAGCGACACATTCAAGTAAAAAGTCAATTGCTTTTTCAGTTTGAACCCAAAAAATACTGTTCTGGATCAAAAAATGACTCTAATCGTGTTATATTTGTTTGCAACTTCTGAAACAGGACAATGAAAATATGATACTTTTTGCACGAAAAGTTGCTTGTGTAGAAATACAATAAAATACACAGTTTTCAGGAAAAATCTAAAAAACCACATTTTAGCAGGAAAATATAAAAAGGAACACAATAATATACATTTTTAAATACAGAAGTGAGTTCGCGTTATTTGACTGCTCTGAGTAGCTCATTCAAGTTCATTTCTATCGACAAAAAGTCCCATTTCCAAATCAGACGTAAAATTACATTTTATCGGTTTTTTTCAAAAGTTCAGCGCTCCTTCTGCTCCATGAAACCTAGGACACAGTGAGAAAATGACCCTCACTCAACCACCTCATTTTCCAGTCACAATAATATTTTCTATTGCTTGAACATCAATTGCAAAACATGGTGCTGATATCCAGATTGCTTTAATTATCCAGAAATTTCAAATACTTAGATCAGAAACATTGTGTAGAGCGCAAAATAGAGTCGCTAAAACGAAAAAAGTATATAAAAACTTAAATTTTCGAATCCTACCATGGGAATAGTAGTAATTCGAAAGTTCCAAACCATCCATCCAAATTAAAATTAATGAAAAACCAGAGAAATTAAAAAAAAATCGATAATATCCCGATGTAACAAGACAAATTAATCCTAAAACAATCTACAGATTTACGCCTAAAGTCAGGCGAATGTTTTAGTGCAAAACAATAGAGATCATTGAAATTAAACAATCAAAAAAACCTCTTTTTTACTCAAGAGCATACCCTCATCTCTTACCATTGTGAGAATGGACACCCCAAACGACGGCGGAGTGTGTTCACATGGGATGCAGCTTAAATTTACAGCACATCTATAGTTTCTAGAGTCTAGTGAACAAGATCTAAGAGAACTGTCTACGGAACATTGAACAGAACAAGACCGGTGTTCTGCGATTCGCAGATTAAACTAGAACTGCTCTACAAAATGCTAGAACTGTTCAATTACACAAACTATACCTCGGCATTATAGAAATATGGTTACTCTAAAGACGTTACCCTAAGGGAAACATAGTCTAATGTTCTACTAAGTACCTACAATAGTGGGAATCATTGCTGATTGCTCAAAAGAACATTAATCGCATCGGTTTAATGGATTAATGTGTCGGCTGAACTGAAATGAGTACCCACCGAAAGGAAATCTGCGCGTAAAAGCCAATAAGCAAATTTGGTTACTTTGTCTTCTAATTTCACAAAAAAATAGTAATACTAAGCAAAACGTGAAGAATAGATAGTTAATAGCCGATCGACCTACAGTAAACTGAAAAATAACTCAAATTTGGTAGTTTTAATAAAGCAAGGTTTTTTAACTTTTTTTAAACTTTTCCACACGCTTGTACTATCACCAGGCTGATTTAGAACTATAGATCAAACTTCTAGGGATTGTTCAGTGCAACAATAGAAGAAATTTGAGTTTTAGGCACCTCCATGACCGGTTTCGAGCCCACTAGCTATCATCAGCTTCACTTCCTATAACGCTTGTTCATCAATTGCTTGGTCATCGAAAAATCGCATTTAGAACCTTACAAGGTGAGACACGGATTGCATGTGCATTTAGAAAGCAAAAATTAAAGGCAAAAACTGAAAACAGCACCAACTTGCTGCGGCAATGTTCAAAAATCTATCTGGAAAAAGGCTCTTGAATTAGGGTATCTAAATTTGCAGCATATTCAAGCTAAACCTTCCTTTATGGGTTCTGAATACCGCATATCGATTTTTGGTTTGCTAATCAAATAAACGCATTTAGAGCCTTGTAAAGCAAAAACCTGAAAATAGCCCTTAACGCGGAGAAATTCAAAAATGCACTTTGATAAAACCACTTCAATTAACGCCATGAAATTCACATGAGATGGAAACAAAGTCTTCTTTAATCGAGTGCTGAAGACGGCGACTCGATCACTTGACTAGTTATCGAAAAAATACATTTATAACCTAACAAAGAAACACAGCAGCAAAGCGACAATGCTCAAAAGTTAATTGTGAATAAACACTTGATCCAACGCAACGAAATTCGCAGGAAATTCAAACAAAGTCTTCTTTTATCGCGTGCTGCAGAGGGCGAGTCGATCTATTGCCCCGTTATCGAAAAAATATCTATTCACAGCACTAAACGGGAAAAAAAATAATTTTGAAAAAACCACTTCAATCGACGCAACGAAATTCACATGATACTCAGAAAAAACCTTCCTTTACCGCGTGCGAAAGAGGTCATGTCGATTTCATGCCCCGTTATCAAAGAAACAGTTTTTGACCCTTGCAATGTAAAAAAATTAAAACGGCACCAAACGCGGCAAAGTTGAAAAATTAATTTTGAAAAAACCACTTGAACCAACTCAAAGAAATGCCCATGATATTCAAAAAAAGCCGTTCTGCATCTCTGAATCTGAAAAAAAAAACGATTTTGAACGTTGCAATGAAATAAACTGAAAACCGCACCAAACAAGGCAACGTTCAAAAACTTATTTAAAAAATTCACTTTAATCGACGTAAGCGCGTGCTAAATAGACGAGTCGATTTCTTGCTTCGTTATCAAACGTTTTAACTTTGCAATTTAAAAAATCGAAAACCGCGCCAAACGCTCAAATTTCAAAAATCAACTCAACTAAATTTACATTATACTCGAACAAAGCCATCCTTTATAGCATACGAAAGAGGGGACGTCGATCTCATGCCCCATTATTAGCAAAACGGTTTTTGTACAGTGACTGTAGGTTTTTGAACCTTACAAATTAAAAAAACTGAAAACAGCACCAAACGCGGCAATGTTCCACAATCAATTTTGAATAAACCATTTTAATGAACGTAAATTCATACGATGTACAAGCAAACACCTTCCGTTATCGCTGGCTAAAGACGGCGAGTCAATCTTGAATTAAAGCATCAATGCAAAAAAAACGAAATTCGCACCAATCGCTTGAGCAACATTCAAAATTTAATTTTGAAAAAACCTCTCAAATCAACGAAACAAAATTCACATGTAATTAAAAAAATCGCATCTTTATCGCGAGCTAAAGAGGGAGAGTCGCTCTCTTGTCTGGTCATCTAAAAAACGCATTATGAACCTTACCAGGCAAAACCCCAAAAACCACACCAGACGCTACAAAGTTCAAAAATTAATTTTGAAAAAACCTCTTTAATCAACGCAATGAAATTCACAAGATATTCGAACAAAATCATCCTTTATCGCGGGCTAAAGAAGGCGAGTCGATCTCTTGTCCCGTTATCGAAAAATCTGGTTGTTAACCTTGCAATTTAAAAAAAGGAGATCGGCACGAAACGCAGCAATCTTCAAACATAAATTAAAAAAAAAAAAACAACTGGAATCAACGCAACGAAATTTGTACTATATTAAAAGAAATCCTTCCTTAATCGCTTGTTCAAGTCACTAAGTGGATCTTTATTATCGACAAAAAGGCAAGTCGAACATGGCAATGAAAAAAAAAACCGAAAACAGTATAAAACGGTGGAAAGTTCTAAAATTCATTTTCAAAAACATGATTGAATCAACGCAACGAACTTCACATGCTATTCAAACAAAGCCTTCCTTGATCGCATACTAACGAAGACAAGTGGATTTCTTGCCTGGTTATCAAAAAGCCATTTTGAACGTTGCACGACAAAAAACCCGAAAACAGCACCAAAAGCTACAAGGCTCAAAAAGTGATTTTGAAAAAACCGTCTCAATCAGCGCCAAGAAATTCGCAGTTTTAACAACTTAGAACACGAGAAAACAGATGTTCCCACCCAAACCAACTTATAGTCCGTACTCAGAAGACCTTTCCGGACATGACTTCTTATTTGCTTAAATTCGTTTTCCATTGTTGCACTGAACAATCCCTAGAAGGTGAATTCCATGATTCAGAATCACCCTGTATGATCGCCGTAACCGGAATTCGCTTCACAAACATCTTCAGTGCCGAGGTAACGATTGTGTTGGTGCCAGGCCATGACGACACCACTGCAGTCAGTACATTTACATCACAAGAAATTAAATCGGTACCAGAACCAACTTTTTGCCAAATACTCAACTTCAACAACCAGTAAAAACCATCAAAATGTTCATTTAAAAAAAATTACAATAAAATTAACTGGAGTTTGCAAGATTGTGATTATTTTGAATAGTGCCCAGACACATTTTATTGAGGTTTAACTATAGCAGAATGTTACTGAGAAAAAATGGTGAACAGAGCATCAATTTATCAAAATAAAAAAATTTCCAATTTGAAAAATTTGCACAAAAACGTGTTAAAAATACTCCATAGCCTGACTGGGGGTTTGGAAAAGCTCAAAATCAGCAGTCAAACCAGTGAAGTAACTTTTCATGCAAAACGTTAAGGCAAAAATTTAGCTCCAGTACCGAATGAAAAAATCCTTGTTGAGTAAATGTAGTTTTAGACCCACCTGCGGTTAACCAGGTTGTCCCTGTATGGGTCGCGAGGTTGCCTTTTCATTATGTCGCTCTCCGGAGCCTCGTAGGCCAAAGAAATAGCAGGCACCTATATAGAAGAAAACGCGCCAAGCGCCGCCAAACACACAGTTAGTAAATTAGATGGTCATGCATATTTTTCTTTTTTTTTGATTCATGGTTTTATTGGTTTCTGGTCAGTTTAGTCGAGAATAGTGTGTAGAGAGGCATTAAGGAGAGTGGTCGATCTCAACGCACGTATGGCTTGGTCCGGCTTCTGATTGAAACCAATGCAGCACGCGTGCGAATGATTCATTAGTCAAAATAATAACTGAAACGAAGCAGGAAATAAAAAAGCAATAAATCAATAGATATCGATCGATGAGTGACCAATGAATGAGATCAGAGCGTTGTGCTTGCTAACTACTCGCATCCAACACAACAATGCTCGTCTCGAATCGGTGTTACATTGCGAACAAAACAAACACACAAGCACTAATCAGTACCATGGAAATGTTTCGCATACGCGGTGGATTTACAAAAAGCGTATGTAAATGATTGTGATTTTCCACACTGACATCCGATTGGCACTGGGATGTAAATGGGAACCCGCGGAACAAAGCAGAAGTTATCGCCAAGTATTCAGACAAAATCTGAACGTTTACTTTACATACACACCAACACCTAAGTCGCCGTACAGCTTTTTCAATTGGTTCACCCAAAACAAATCACAAGGCTCTATAATACACTCGACCAAACCACTTTGATCACTCTCTATTTTAAAGCACTTTAATCTGGAACTGGAAATAGAGAGCAATCAAAGCCCTTTGGTATCGGCCACAATATCGATTACGAGCACATCATTTGAATGGTCAGCTCATTTCTTTACCAGGAGTAGGAAAAGACCACGAGCACTTTTCCATTACCTTTCATTCACTAATTTATCTTTGAAAGGATCTCGAGGACGCCTCTTCATGATATCAGTCTCTGCATTCTCATAGGCCAATGATATGGCAGGTACCTGTGTGTTGACCAAAAAAATAATTGAAATCCAAAATTCAACCATGACTACACCCATTAATAAGAGGACAAAGTCGTACAGTGTGTAGATAAAGTAAGACGAGTAAAATCCATTTCGTTTTTTTTTCCTTTTTTTGTGGGAACGGGGGTGAGCCTTTTTAATCGAGTGAAAAACAATTTCAAATGACTCGAAAAATGAAAACGCCGCGGTTAGTTGATATCTGAGATCTACAGAGTGTTTTCTCGTAAGCTGACATTAGAATGACCAAGAACTTTATGTCCGAAAACGGTGAATAGTGGCGTAAATACTAAAGTCGTTATTACTCAATTTTTTTAAATGTGAAGTTTAAAGGGGTAAATGTCAAATTTTAGACCCTATATAGGGTGTTTTTTAATAAATGTCCGATATTTTACCTGACTATTCCTTAGGTATTTTGAATATAAAAAGTCCATGGGTCCGCTAGGACTTACTTATCGAGCACATGATCTGAAAAACTGTTTCGAATTTTCGTTCGAAGTAAACTTAGTAGTTGGTGGTTTTCGAACATGAAAAATTTAAATTTGGTCTTCGTTTTGCTCTTACATATACAGGGTAATTCAAAATTGACGTCCTTTAGTTTCGTTCCTTTTAAAGGGTTTATAATGGCTCACCTGGCGAGTACGAGAAAAATATTGACAACATTCATTAAAAAATTTCTAGAATAAATTAACAGTTGAAAATGTCAACTTTGTTAACAAGTATTATTTTGAAATGGTCCCATGTTTGATTGGAATACTTAAACATTCGAAAAGAAACGTTACGATATTTTCTTCAAATAATGAAACTATCTTATGTTAAAAAAGTACTCTTCTATAATCTTTTGCTGAAAATTCAAAGCGGCAACGATGTTTTTCTCATTATCAGGCAATGGATCTATCTTAAAAAACATAGGTTCTTCTATTTAAAACAAGAGACTTAATTTCAGATTTTTAAAATTTGTGGGATAATAAACAACTTTTGCATTTACCAGTTTCCGCCACTTTTTGAAACAAATAATTAATAGTCAAACAAATGTCCTTAGTTTATACACAAGAAGTATTATTTAAGAAGAGATTAATTCCATAACAGTATCTGAAAGCCAATTTGGCAAAACTAATGGGCTCGAATTTTTCCAACAAAAAATTAGATTTACATTAAAAAATGATTAATCGAAAAAAAAATAGAAAAAGACTGGACTGACGTTGAAAATAAACACTCAACAGTGTACTTTCCGACAAACATGTATCGCAGTGATCAGCAGTGATCTAACAGTATGATGAAGAATCAGTGTCTATGGCGCTTTCCATATAAGAACACTAATTGCTAGGGTGACGTTACGATGAACTTTGAATGAATAAGTTGCCGTTATTGCAAAACCAAACTAAAAAGTTGCGCATCTAAAACGAATCATACCACTAGGAGTTAAATGGTAAGTGCTAAGCGATGCGAGCTACGCGATTCTGCGTGACTGAGGAAAGTATTTGGGTGTGTGAGTGTGTCGGATCTGTATTGATTGAACAATCACTATTCTATTAAATAAAAGTGGAATTTTTCGGTCGTGCAGGCATCAGAACCGTATATGATTAGTAAACGATCAATAGCTATGAGTCCTCGAACGGAAGCACCCATCACCACCCTTGATTATTATCAGCACAAACACGAAAAATTGTTAGTTGCCCCAAAAACTCCCAGATAACACACAAATAAATAAAATAAAAGAAACTACACCTAGCGTTGACGAGTTTATCGTAAAAAGGGTTTCTAGGCTGCCTCTTCATTATATCAGACTCAGCTTCCTCATATGCCAAAGAAATAGCGGGCACCTTGTCGGGAAAATAAAAAACAGAACAGTGAAAGTAAATAAAAGGAAACATACATATAAAGTTCTTTTCCCATAAGATTGCTTCAAATCAAAGTTTCTCCAAAAAATATATTCTCTACACAGTCAGGGTGTCCCAATGATAGAGTGAAAAAGTTTAGGCTTAACCGGTATTATTTGATTCAAAATTCAACTCAAAATAATTTTTCAGTTCTTATGTAAATTCAAATTTATTTTTGATACATAAAATGTGAGCGAAAATTGGATAGGTTTTTAGTCATTCGGCTCTAATCATGAAATTTTACATTTGTAGTGTATCATGATCATGATGATCATGATCATAGTAACAGTAAAAGTTACAGTTTGAAAGACAAATATTTTGCAAACCAAATGTTAATATAGGATCACTCGTGCCTCACCCAAATTTTTTTGTCTCTAAAGACGACGGAGAAATTTGCGATTTATCAACAACACAAAAATTTGAAATTTTATCGTTAAAGCCGAATAACAAAAAACTATCTAATTTTCGTTCGTATCTTATATAAAATTGTTTCCTACACTGCAACTTTCCTGACGCACTCTGTGTAAATGTAAATATTTTAATAATATGCGCGTTTAATAACTTTACAATATGACAATGACAATTTTGAAGCAAATAATATCGGTTAAGCGTAAACTCACTTTACTCTATTGTTGGATCACCCTGTACATACAAATGAACTTTATATGTACACAAACAAAAACACAGTAAAGTAAAAATTGAGTTAAGAAAGCCGAAAAAACTGAATAAAAGTACATTAATTCGGCATAGAAGAAATATGAAGTAAAAAGAGCTTTGTCATTGAACGTACCTGTGACTCGAGCGTATTTTAGATAATTGAGAAAATGCTACTAATACAGTATTAAATAAAAAAAATAATAGCTATTCTACTGATTCGAAATTAGGGAAGTAAATAATCGTGTCGCAAAGAAACATAATCCGAGCCTAGAATAATATAAGTGCAATTATGCGGAACAGTAGTTCTCAAAGTCTACATGCGAATAAATATAAGATGTTTATCTTCAATTTGATTAACTTTTTGGTACCTTTCGTTTACTAATTTATCGGCGTACGGATTTCGGGGGCGCCGTTTCATTATGTCCGACTCTGCTTTTTCGTAAGCTAGCGAAATGGCCGGCACCTTGTTACAATATGGTTGTGAGTACAAAAATATAACTTTTCATTTTGGAAATCTGATGCCTCATTTGCATTCAAATGGCAACGATTATCCCAAGAACACGAATTTACATTTTTCTTTTAAATCTCCATTCAACTTGGATTGCTTAGACGCCAATAACATCTTGGCATATCGTTGCATTTTCTCAAATATCACAAAAAATCAACTCAAAAAAATTAAATAAACGAACAGGTCAAAGACGCCTGATCATCAAACATTCAGTTTCAAATTTTCTGACTGTTTGAGCAAAATAAAACAAATGACATAACAAAAAAAAATGGTTTGAAATGGTACTCACCATGTCGGTTCCAAGATCAATGCAAAGGATGGTAACGGTGCCGAGTGGCAGTGGAATGTCGCACAGGATAAAGGCCAGGAATGGGGAAATTTCGGGAATGTTCGAGGTCAGAGTGTAGGCAATGGATTTTTTCAAGTTGTCGAAGATGAGCCGACCCTCCTCCACTCCCGTTACAATTGAAGCGAAATTGTCGTCTAGCAAAATCATGTCGGCAGCCTGTTTCGACACGTCCGATCCGGCAATGCCCATGGCCACGCCGATATCCGCCTTCTTCAGTGCGGGCGAATCGTTAACACCATCACCTTAAAGAGATGGAAATTGTCAGTTTAAACGATGAAAAAATTAATATTTACATTCTACGGCTGAAGGCGAATTAGAAACTACAAGTAAAGAAACAGTACGAAATATTCCAGCTATTGAAAGTAAATTAGTACGGCAAATAGATCTGAAAATCGGGACATTTCAACCCAAAAAGCTGCTGATGGCAACACCTAAAGCGGAACAGTGAACAAAATGGAAGAAATACTGCTGGATTTCTCGGTGTTACCAAATTAAAATACTCCCTAGAATCAACTTCCCATGTCAAAAGAAATAATTGAATTAATACCGCAAAAGATGATTTGGAAAACGTTTCATTCAATTTGAAGGTTCAGAGTCAAATTGGTTTTCTTGTGAAAACTGCCAAAAAATCGTCTAGGCCTGAGTACTCTAGCTTAATTTGTTTCAGAGAAATTGGCAAAATGTGGGGTTAAAACATGAAATTTTGGCTTAATTTTGCACCTAAATGTGTGATCTTAAAATGTCCCTTTTTGGGTGCTACCACCAGTTCTTCAATCATTTTCTTCTACCGCAATCAGGCGATACAAAAAGTAACTTAAATGATTCCTAAGATACACTGAACGAGGCGGAATCATTCTACTTCGCACTTTAAATGAACCGAGCAAAATCAGAAGTTTTTCTGAAATTTGGGCTTCTTCCGTGAAAACTGCCAATTTTTCCCAGTCCCTGTACCTGATATGGAGGCATGCATATTTCCACTCAACTGTGTTTTCTCATTAAAAAAAAACCGCGTCTTCCAAACTAAGGCAAACAGAAATATAAAGTTTTCATCATCCTTAGAAGACAGTTGACCCTAAAAATGATAAAAATTTCTTCAAAATCGCAACTGGAAATTCATTGATGCTAATGAGTCCGATTGAGTGGCGTACTAAGGCGGGTTTTTGTGTCTTAGTTTGAACAGTGCAGCAGATCTGATGGTCCTTCGCTTCACTTGCATGTTGCATTGATGCATAAGTAAAAATGAGGCGATTTGGAGGCGTAATGGACGTTTGAAGGTTGCGCTCTCTTTAGAGCCTGTGGTGCACGTAAGATTTTTTCTCCTGGATCAATCGGCGATTTTTTGGGAACACATCTGAACCTTTTAGGGCATGTATTTTGACCGTATCTGGCCTCCCCAAAAAAAGAAATTCAAAATTAAAACCATTTTTGTGACCCAAAACGACGAAGCTAGAATCTAAGATTTTGAGATAAGTTTTCCTTTTTATTTCTTTTCTCCTCATACCACAACAGACAAATGAATACCATCAGACAAACCACTCCAAGAAATAACATTCCCTTCGAAGCCTCAAACCCCTAATATTAAATTAAAAAAAACTTTTTGTTGCATTTAGCAAAGTACCTCAAAACTACTTACCGGTAACAGCAACAATGGCGCCCATTCGCTGACAACCCTCAACAATAATCAGTTTCTGCTGCGGGGACGTTCTGGCAAACACAATCTCAGTATGGTACCGCAAGATCTCGTCCAACTGATCCGAAGACAAATCCCTCAGATCGGAGCCGTGAACCACTGCAGCCTTAGCCTCTCTCGGGTTGACTTCGGAGACGGGGATGTTCAAACGTTGCGCAATGTCTTCAATGGTCTCGTTTCCTTCAGATATGATTCCGACTGATTTGGCGATGGCTTTGGCCGTGATGGGATGATCGCCGGTAACCATGATGACCTTGATGCCGGCACTTCGGCATTTAGCCACAGCGTCCGGAACGGCAGCTCGAGGTGGATCAATCATGGACATCAACCCAACAAATCGCAGTCCGTCCAAGGGAAAGTTGGCGTCGTCACTGTTAAATTTATAGCCAATTGGGTACTTGTCGGAAGGCATCATAAAATCGCAGAATCCCAGCACTCGTTCACCCAAACCGCCCAGCTCTAAATACGCATTGTTGAATGCCTCCTTCATCTCCTCGTCCAGGACTTTCTCCTTGCCACAGATAAAGATTGTGTTGCAGCGTTCCAGAATGCGCTCGGGGGCGCCCTTCATTACCAAAATATGACGTGGATCGTTGGGATCTTCATTCTCGTGCACAGACACTTGATACTTATTGGTCGAGTTGAAGGGGATCTCGCAAACCTTCTTGTTCTTGCGCCGAATGCTCATCACATCGCCCAACGCCAGCTCCATACATTTAAGCAGCGCGGCTTCAGATGCATCGCCATTCACTTCACGCTTCAGAATCTGAACGGCATCCTGACCAGGCTTGAACTCAGCACGATTGCAAAGGGTAGCGATACGAGAAAGCGCTTTGAACCCGGGACTGGTTCGATCGTATTGAACGCCCGACTGATCCTCAGTCGTGTCGGCCTCGATAATCTGATTATCAAACCACATGTGTGCCACAGTCATTCGGTTCTGAGTGAGAGTACCGGTTTTGTCTGAGCAAATTGTGCTGGTTGAGCCCAGAGTTTCTACAGCCTCTAAATTCTTAACTAGGCAGTTCTTTGAGGCCATCCGCTTGGCTGTGAGGGTGAGGCATACAGTGACGGTGGCCAGCAATCCTTCTGGAACATTGGCCACGATGATACCGATGAGGAAAATAACAGCATCCAACCAGTGATAACCCAGAATGAAGGCAATTAAAAAGAACGTGACTCCTAGGAAAACGGCTACGCCAGTAATAAGATGGATGAAGTGATGAATTTCTTTGGCGATGGGAGTTTCGCCGGTGTCGAGGCCGGAGGCGAGACCAGCGATTCGGCCCATTACAGTATTGTCTCCGCAACTAATAACAACACCTTTGGCGGTGCCTTCAACGGCGTTGGTGGAGAAGAAGGCCAGATTCTTCGTCTCCAGAGGGTTCTCGTGAGTGAATTCGGGGCTCCGACTCTGAGGCTCCGATTCTCCGGTCAGCGACGAGTTGTCCACTTTGAAGCCGCGCGTTTCAATAATCCGAATATCGGCAGGAATCCGGTCTCCGAATTTCACCTCCACGACATCGCCCAGAACCAAATCTTCGGCGCGAAGGGTCAACTTTTCGCCTTCTCTAAGTACAATTGCGAACTGAGGCACCATGTTTTTAAAGGACTCCATAATTTTCGAGCTTTTACTCTCCTGATAGTACGAAAATATACCTAAAACCAATTAATCACAATGAGAAAAAAAACTCTAAAAATCAACGAAAAATAGACGCACCAGTAACGATAACAACGGCGGCCAGTACGATACCCAAGAACAAATTATCATCGTTGGGTTCTTCAACGGTACTCGCCTGGATTCCATAGGCTATGAAGCACAGGATTGCACCAATCCACAATAAGAGAGCGAAACCTCCGAAGAGATTTTTACAGAATTTTATCCATTCGGGCGTTGTCCTTGGCGGGGTTAGAGCATTGGGTCCGTCCCGTTCCAAATTTTCTTTTGCTTTTGCATGACTAAGACCCTAAAGACATTATAAAAAAAACAGTCAAAAAATGGTCTCTTTGCCAAAACTATACTTACATTTTCTGGATGAGTCTGAAACCTCTGATAAAGTTCCTCGGGTGTGATTTTATGATAATCGATATCTAATTCCTGTTTTAGATCATCCAAATCTCCCGCTTTCCTTGGCTTTTTCTGCACTTTTCTCCGTGCCTAGACAACAAAACATATAAATTAGCTGTTTTACCTTGACATACCTAGTGAGTATACAGGGTGTCCCACCGGGAACTGTTTCGATCCCCAGTGTTTAATTTGCGAAAAGTCGCTCAGGCTCGTCCATTTTTGTTTATAATTGCGCGTTTTTTTATTTCTACAGGATGACCCAAAAAGTTATGATTTCAAGAGCAACTTATTTAAAAAAAATTCCCTGTTTTTTGTAATTTTATTCAGTGGTATAATTTTTTTGTAGCATTCCCTTCTTTAACGGTTTTCCGCAAATTGGCCATTGGCAACCGCATAATGAAAAGCTTCCTGATTTTACACCCTTGGGCTACTTCTGATGGGGTTATTTAAAATCCAAGGCTTATGTAAATCGGCTGCAAAACATCGAAGACTTAAGAGTTAAAAGCCAAAATACGGCAGAAAATTAGGTATATTGAGAGCACTATCGAATACCTATTGTCAAGGAACCAATAGTTTATAAATTGGGTAGCAATTTTTCATACGACTTTCAGACGCCAATTTTCCGAAACCCGTTAAAGATAAGTTAGGGTATGCTACATACAATTACTGAATAAAGAACTGAATAAAATTACAAAAAAGAGGGGTTTTTATTTGAAAAAGTTGACATTGGTATCATAACTTTTTTTATGGTCAACCTGTCTAAAAATTGGTTAAGGAAATGCGCAATTCAAAACAAAAAATCCACGGGTGCGAGGGATTTTTTGAAAAATAAACACCTGATTTTTAAAGAATTATATGCAATACATTTGTAAAATGGGCAAAGAATCGAGAATATTTTCCAGATGGTCGTACTTTCGGTTATATCGAAAGCAGGTAGTATATCCACTTGATTATTTTAAATCGAACACCCTGTATAGTTATCGAGTTTAGAACTGGCAAGCTAAGATATAAATTCAAATGTTGCTTTACGTAAGTTTCAATAAATTATTTTCACCTGCTCAACTACTTCAAATCCTTCTCAGAACGAAATCAATTGCTTATCAGATATCAAGGTTTAGCAATATTTAACAATCACTCAAACGAGACGATTTTAAACGAGCGATTAACACTTCAATTAGAGGATCCGCAAGCCGGTTTACAACAATAATTGTCGCGATCTATTTTGATTTTAGTATTTTAACTCAATATCAGGTCAATGTGCAATATTCGGGCCAATGGTACACTTAATTCATTCAGAATAAGGGATCCAATTTAATCCCAACGTTTCGCCTGCAGTTTAAGCATTGTCTTGAGAAATGGCTGTAGTGAACTGATGTGATATGAGCACAAAGCAACAAATTATCGCCCCTGAAAATGGTAATCACTCCTGCAGGGGAAACGTTGAGAAAAAATGGAAAAACTAACTGAGTTTATGCGTAAGGGAAGATTTTCGTTTCTTCTTCACAATCGATTTTTCTACGCTTTCACATCGTCTGCTCCCCACTCTTGAGCTGATGGAAACAGATAACAAATGAAAAAATAGTACAGTGTACCAAAAAAAATTCCAGTCCCCTTCATAAAGGGTGTTCGTCAAACAAGACTATATACTTTTTGAGATTATAGATTCGACTAGTTTCTGTTTTCTATAAAAACTCAGCAGTGTTTTTCTCTAACGCGATTTGGATAGATATGAAAGCAAAAGCTGGATTTATTTGCCAATATTTTTAGAAATCTACAGACTGTTTTTATATCTGTCCAAATCCCGTTAAAGAAACAAACAAGCTGGTTTCTATTAAAAAAATTGTATAAAGTAATTAAAAAAATACCCAGCCTACGCCTAAATAGGCGCTCGGTGACCCAAAAGAAAACTTCGTGTTCTTTCTCCACTTTTTGTTTTCGATTTTCTTTGACACTCTGTACATATAAAATGTAAACTCAAAACCACCACCAGAATACCACACTGTGTGCAAAAAATACCTTTGGTTGGCCGTCGGCTGTTTTGTTGTCGTCGTAATTGGTTGGAACGGTAGCGACCCGGTACGAATCAGAGCGGCCATGCTGTAAAACAAGCACAATCTAGCTAAGCTAAAATCGAGCAATATTGCAATGAACCATCACCAACCTTGCGCTGAAGATCTCGCAGCTGTCGTCGCCACTACAACGCTAAGCTACCGCCTCAGCTAATTTACAGCCAACGTTGCACACCGTGTAAACCGTAGCTTAGCGCTGAGTGCGACTTCGAGCATGAATGTATCAGCTACACGCTTCTCAACTCCTTAGGAGAGAAGAAGCTGTAGCTGACGCGAAATAATGATAGATGAGTCAGTCTAAAAATTGTTGCGAATATTCAAGAAATTAAATATTCTGAAGAGAATGAAGGCGCCATGCACCGAAAACAACTCTAGTGACTGGTAACTCTAAACTAAAGATACAACACAGGGTTATTAAACAACTGCTACTTACCAGATCTTTTAGATGGCTTTACGGTTAAAATGGACCACTGTGTATATACGACATTTTTAAACAGAAAATGTATACATATCCGTTTAACATCCGATATTTTTGGCAGAAAATCAACAACGCATAACTTTCCATGTAAGAATGAGGAAGGGTAATTCCATGTGGACTTTGGCAACGATTTCCCCAGATAAACATGAACTGGAAATGTCTGGCAACCATAATAAAAACGGCTAATGGCTTTGACATTCAAATCAAACCGCTACACACAATAATCCATTTCCAAATATCGAATAACTACAATAATTAAAGCTTTTGCAGTTGTAAAATAACCCTGTAGAGTCCGATCTAATGTGATACCATGGAAGAAATCGATGCCGTCGGTGAAGAACTAAATGAACCGTAGCGTTTCGATTACAATGCGTATCATTTTAGATCGGAATATTCAAAAAAATTAACGAACACTCTTGAAGGAAATAAAAAGACAGTGCCATAATGACTGGGTTGTACCACATGGTTAATGATTAAGACTATGCTAGACTATGTAAAACAAGTCACTGGTTTGCATTCAAAACCTCATCTAAAGCATTTTCAGCCGCGCTAAGAGCATGAATGTTTAAGTTATATATTCGACGCTATTCTAAACTTTTTACGCCAAAATAAAGCGAATTAAACATTTACCACCAAACTATATTTAAAGCGAACTGTTTTTAAGATTTTTCAAGCTGAGCAGCGCATTAGCGCTCACGTCGTGTACCTTCAAAAAAAAAAACAATCTCCGTAAAAGTACCTTTAGTAGCCGACATGCACAGGGTGTCGGAAAATTAGTGTGCAATTTTTCGAGGATCGTTTTTTCTGCAACAGTAGTTCTCGCTTGTTTATAGTAGATTTTCTTTAAATTATCTGGAAAAAATGAATCCAAAGCGTCTAAAAAAAAAGGATGTTTGAAAAAAATTGAAGACCTACATTTCGATTTTTGACTGCCGATATATCGAAACCGGTTGGTCTGAGAGCTTTCGACCAAGTATACCGTTTTTGCACAATATTAATAAGGAAACAAATGAAATCATGGTTCATCATCATTACAACGGTGTCCAAAAAATTAGAGCCACTTAAATGCAATCTTTCCTTGCAGGATCAAAAACATTAACAAATTTACGTTTGTCTCGCCAAAAATCGTTTTCCAAAATAAATTTCCGGTCTCTGAAGAAAAACCGCTAACAATTTTCAATTATTTTATCCAAAATTGCATAACCTTTTTTAATTAAAACTGATAAAGCCAGTAAACAAAATCACACGCTGATGGACTGGAAATGTAGCCTTGTTTCAAGGTAAGTTCATAAATAAAATAATTGTGATAATTGTGCTCTTGTTGTTTGCAGCGATGGTTCAATTGTGCTTAGTTCTCAGCCACACATAAAACTGCTCATAACCGAATATGCTAATAATCGCAACCTGTACGTTTGCTCAAATGTTTATCACAATTCTGTGGATAAGTGGTTGACTAATTTATTATTGGATAATAAGCGTAATATCCATTTCCATGTCATGCTTTTGTGTGCATCGAGTTCCTACCCATAATGCTAAGATGGACACATTTTCACTAGTGAAAACCATACATTTGGTGTCCGTGTTTTTTTGATAAAATTCTGTTTTGTATTCCTATTTGTTTGGGCAATTCAATTTTTTCTTTTAGCACTTTTAGGGTGGCTAAAAATTGGCATACATAAATAGTCGGCACCCAAACCTACTTTCATTCCCAATAATTTTTTATGCGAGTCTAAATTTTCAGTGACACCAAATGGACAAGTTTTTAATTGAAATACTCTAGGTAGGTACTTAAATTTTAGTGAAATGTTTTTCGGGTGTAAAGTTTTAGCAACAACAAAAAACTTGATATATAATCTGCAAGAAATAAAACAAACGAAGTTCGACTTGAACCACTCTGATTCTAATGATTTTCCACTTTTCCCGAGATATAAAAGAAAATCTTCAATTATTCACCCCATGAAAATTCAGCATTCAGCTTGAGCCCTGAGGAGGAATAGAAAGGGATTTTAGGACTCGATATATTTTCGACTGTTTTCATATAGCATATAAATGCTCTAAATGTTCCGGTTTGCTTATTTTTTCTTCTATCTTCTATCACGAAAATTCTGAAGAAACATAATGAGCGAAATATATTTCGCAAACATTTTCATCTAAAAA
Source organism: Dendroctonus ponderosae (assembly GCF_020466585.1). Taxonomy (NCBI): domain Eukaryota; kingdom Metazoa; phylum Arthropoda; class Insecta; order Coleoptera; family Curculionidae; genus Dendroctonus; species Dendroctonus ponderosae. The sequence goes on from NW_026018814.1 coordinate 14,685,724, forward strand.
GTCCTTATTTGTTTTTGAATATTTGAAATTTGTCAATTTCAACGAAACGCAAAAGAATTTGAAAATTATTTTAGACTTTACTGAATTTAAAATATTTCTTAAAGTGCCTAAATCAATACCGTTTCATGTTTGCTTCAAGTTTTTTTTTATTATTTGAGATAAATACTTCTTTCCGAGAGATTCCGATTTGGAACAAGTACACATTTTTTGTTTAGGAAATATCGCAAAACAAGATATTGTCAACATAAAGCGATATTTTTAAACTTAATTAAATTTATTTTATTTTAATGTTGATTCATCGATCTAAAAAAATCCCCAATGCAAATGTTTATGGTCATAGTAAAACTGGTTAAGAATCTTTTAGAAAAAAACGAAAATGTTATTTCCACTTTGACACCCTGTATCTATATCTTATATCTCGGAATCTATTAACTTTTGGAATAAATGTTCCCGAAACGCGATATTTTTACATAAACAATTTATCAGTGCATTTTGTCATATTCGTTAACAACCACCCTGTATAATAGTTTATATCTTTTTCTACATCCACTTGCCCAAGTGTGAATTTTAATTAAAGTTTCAATTAAAATATTACCTGTTTATGCTCTTCTTTCTTAATTCATTTTCTCTTTCAAGCGAGATTATAAAAAGCTCATTTGAATTTGTGTATTATGTTTAATTTTTTTATCGATATTCATATAGGTACTTTCCGCCGCTTCTTATTCGAATTTTTCATTGAACAATTAATTTAACTTTTTGCGCAAATGTGTCGAAAAATTGAACATGATTTGTCCGATAACTTATTTTTCGATTTTGTACTTTGAAACTATAAGGAATATCTGATAAAGCTGAATTCGGAAAATATAGTGCTCTAATTGTGCTAACGAAAAGTCTCTAAGTCCGCCGTTGCCCGTCAGAAAGATCTTTACAACTAATGCGCTATGTTCAACTGTTTCGGAGATTTAACGTCTTCCATCTTCAGACACCTGAATGGAAAACGAAGCCCTACTTTGATCGTCAACTTTATAAACCCACAATAAAATTCAACAAATCTGGCACTTGAACGCGCGATATTCGAAAATGGTTTGGGGCGTACTCTAGGGGCGTGCCAAACTTCCACTCAATATCCTGAAATATCGGTCAAACCTTTAAGTATTGGGCGTTCCGTTGCCGAAATTACATCACCCTTTTGCTTCATAAAGGGCCCGAAATTTGCACAAACGACCCCAAGAAAACCTGAATTTATTCAATAATATCAATGCAAACAAACAGCTAGATCTTGCATCCCAGAATTTTTCAAGCGCGTTTAAGGTTCTCGTTTGCATTTGCACTAAAACTAGAAGAAACGCATGACTGAAATCAACCGGAAAATGAAGAAAAAACGACCTCAAACTGATGAGGGTTTTCCCCCTTTTGGTCCGAAGTGGTATGCAATTTCTTGCTGACGTTTCGCAAGCACAAAAGCAAGTTTTGTTGGACGTTTTAGGCCAGAAAAACTCACCAGTTTCAAGCAAAGGCCGCAAAAGCCTACTTTTTTGATAATCTGGCGCTGAAGAAAATGTAAAAAACACACTGATTTACTAAGACAGTGGATGCGGTTATAAACATTGAGGAGACAGTAGTACCTACTGCAAATCATCCTGCAGACATCGACTAAAAGAAATTAACAAATTCTTGGGTGATTCAATAGGGGCGGTCCATTCTTGTACGAAACCTCCCTGATGGGTTTCGTTTGAAATGGACGTTTGCCCAATAGAAGACAAAAGACGAAAGTTCAAGGTTGTAATTGGGTCATGCCCATGTACCAGCAGGGCGCAAGACTGATATGGATTTTTTCTGGAACTTTGAATGCCCAACATATGAAACCCCTCTGCCTGAAATCCATAGCGTGTTGAAATGTCGTTTTAACCAGCCCCAGCTTAAATATTCTTGGGGTTGAGTTGAAGAACTCCCCCAAAACCATCAGCCAACTGGGAATTGGTTAGGCAATTAGATAACAATTAATAGAAAACAGCTTGCATGGATCCACAATTACACAATAGCCGAATTATAGAAATATGCAGGAGAAGATCGATATCGACGCCGACCGGGCCAGGACACCCACCAAAGACGCCGAACAAAATGCGGAAAAGAGCACTAAGAGCTACAAGCAAACGTACCTCCCCCATGGTGGCTGGCCCTCGGCAGAGAGATGATAATCCGGGGTAAAATTGGTGTTAAATGCAGAAACTCATATGGTGGCAGCTATCTTTGGACCTTTCACTACAAACGCACTGCTGGACGGGCGCGGACCCACTGAAAAGCGTCGAACGCGCTACTGACGCGGCGCCTATTGAGCTCTGACGTCACACTGCGGACCCCGCGTGTCTGCCAGCGGCGACGACGTCGGCGTCGAAGGAGAAAGGCGCACGAATCCCACAGGAACCTCCACCATGAGGACCCAGCGATGAGCTGGAGCTGGAACACCTAAATCCAATCGAGCGCTCACAACGGTATGAGCGCTTCTGTGTCTCTACACGGCAGACAATCACTTCCATGTCCACCTCATTTTCAAATAATTTTTGCATGAAAATCACACATTCAACTCAATTGAATGAATGAGCGGAATTCGCTTGAAAAATACAGGAGAAAACGTGCAAATCTAGGCCTGGTAACACTGTGTTGAGTTGTTGCCGCTCTTTTTAACGTTTTCCCAGCAACGGAACTGGGTGATTCATGAAGAATGGGAAATCCGAAAACTGGAGCTCGGCCAACGTGCGTCAAACAGACCGTAAATAATCAAATGCGGTTTGGCTGATTTTGATGCAAAATTTCTCAAGTCTCCAGAAGCTTTAGAACAAAACTTCCAAAGTTTCCAAATGGCTGCACCGCAGGACATTAAGCTTTTCTGACTAAAAGTTCTTTTTGAAAAATTCCTCATATTTTTGCAGCTTAGCAAGCAGGGGTGATCGGATTTTAGTCTAATTTCTAGCTATCGATCGACTTGAGACCAGGACTGAGAAGCAAATTTAAAATTATGGCATTTCAAGCTCAAAAGAATTTTTTCCTTGGAAAATTTACCGACACATTGAAAGAACGGAATTTCGCGCATAACTCAATTGTGGTTTGGACGATCAGAACTTAGGAGTTTTAGAATCACTGCTTTTCAAAGCGTTTGTGACTTGAGGACCTCATTTTTAGAAAACTTCTTATAGCATATTAATAAAATGGCACTTTGCAACTTAGCGGAGAGAAGTTGGATAACATTTTAATCAATTCGTTGCTTTTCGATCGACCTTAGAACGAGACGAATAAGCAGCTTTATCTAGCTGCATTTTACAAAATTGCACAGGTGCAATGCATTCAATTTTTTTCTAAATAACCGAATTTTATTTTATGAAAGTCAGCTAAAAGTTTAGAGCGGTTTGCCGGATTTTAAGCAAATTTGGAAGCTCCTATCCGCTTTGGAACAGGCTAAGAAGCACTTTCCGCATGGCCCGGTTTCAGACAATCAGGCATTCGGGGCTCGAAATTAATTTTTTTGAGAAACTTACTTATAATTTGTTAGAAAAAAATTACTATTATCAAGCACCGTTTAGTCGATCTTCAGACTAAACTTCAGCTCCTTATCGGTTTTCGAACAAAACCTAGGAGCAATTTTCAAATCGCCGCGTTTTAGAAAATTAAGTATTTGTCTGAATTTTTTTTTCCAAAAAGTTTCCGGTATATTGAAAGAATTAAATTTTGTTCAATCGTGAAGTGCTTACTTACAATTTTTTGTTGGTTTGGTGGACTTTTAGCTAGATTTTCAGCTCTCTATCGGCGTTAAAACCGGCCTTAAAGGCAATTTCCAAATCGCTGCGTTTCAGAAAATGAAGTATTTGGACCTGAAAAATTTTTTTTTACAAAAAGTTTCCGCGATATTGAAAGAATGAAATTTTTTTCAATCGTCAAGTGCGGTTTTGTCGATTTCAAGCCAATTTTTCAGCTCTCTATCGACGTTAAAACCAGACTTGGACGCAATTTCTAAATCGCTGCGCTTCAGAAAATTAAGCATGTCCCAAAAAGACAATTTGTTTCCAAAAGATTCCCGGTATATTGAAAGAATTGAATTGAATAAACCACATTTTTCAGCTGTCTAAGACCGTTTAAACTAGATTTACAAATGATAAGCAAATATCCGGGTCTCAAAAAATTAGGCATTTGAAGTTTTAAAAAATGTATTTTCTTATTATTGTTTTCTTTAAAAAAATGAAAAGTTAGCTCAACAGTCGAGCTGGCTTTGGTTGATCTTGGGACAAAATTTAGTTTGATAACAGGACTTATAAACGGCGTTTCAAAAAATGAAGCAGGTGGGGGCACAAAAGATCATTTTGTCAAAAATTTTATTTATTGAGATAATGTAATTTTGCGCAAAAGTCGATTGCAGTCTGATCAATTGTCTGCAAACATTTCAGATCTCTAACGGTTTAGAAACAAATAAGACATTTGGGGCACAAAAATGTAAATTTTCCAAAAATTGTCGTGCTTAATTTTGAAACTGTGCACTTATTCTATTAAACCCAACTCGAACTCAGATATAGAGAATTCAAAGCTGATCCTCACCTGTGCGCTTACAAATCATGAAACAATGTTAATTAGTTCAACAAAGGAAGCAATTAAGAAACAATTACCAAACGGGTGTAAGACAAATAAAAAAAATTCCTTTAAAGCTCATTCGTAAAAAGCGCCAGGACACGAATTAATTCAACAACCGAGCCAACTTGAAGGACGTAACTCTTGAAAACCCCCAATCCAACGAATTTTATTTCTGAATATATTTCATTTCTTGCCAATATGGCTTGCCTCTACCGATCTCAGGTAAACATATTTTCTCTCTGGTTCTAATCGAAAATAGCCTTTTCCCAGTCCGGACACAAATATTTCCAATAATTCCCATCAATACCTCGGAAATTGGCTGCCTCTAAGCAGTGAGGGCGTCATCCAAGCTCCATACAAATGAATAGCCTGTGTGGATGACAAGTTTTTAATTGACCCAAAAATCGATCCCAGCCTGGACGAGCCAGTAAACAAGAAGTTGGCAATGTAGGTAACAACAGTTTGACACTGTGTGGTAAAATTTATAACTTAAACCATTCACCGATCCCCTGTAAACATAAGCAATGAGGCCTTGAAAGCTTATTGGACCAGAGCCGCTGTATCTATGGAAACGAGAGTATTGCAAAGCAAACAGTAGAAATACGCGGGCTGTTTCCATAATGGTCGAGTAGTTTCGTAGACAATCTTCACTAAGCACTTAGAATATCCATCCCGTTATAATCGCACGAATGAACGGATTAGCTTGACAAATTGAGCAAGTGGAATTTCGCAATGTTCGCGCGCTAAAATATCAAATTCGGGTTAAACAATATCCTTGAGACAGCAAAATCATGTGAGTAATTTATGAGGAGCCACAAATGAGTTCCCAAACTCCCCACACATGAACAACTAGCGCATTTTCACGTATAAAGTACAAATCAACGGCTTAAAATTGTGCTGAATCCTGATTAAGGCAATTAACTTTGCACTAAGCCTTAATCTGATTAGGATATAAAAAGCGGTTTGTTTAAGGTTTAAGGTTTAGTTCAGGTCATACTTTTATTCAAGTCCTGACGGATACGGATAATAGATAAAAGGTTTTTGATCATGACTGCTGATCAATGCAGGTGAGTGTTCTGATTAAATAATCTAATAAATGAGCGACATCGTAAATTGTTTTACAATTATTTGGTTGATACTCTGATCTGAGGGAAAAATATTTATTGTAGATTATCTAACAGATTACATACTATGATTAGAAGAACTTAGAAAATTAGACAATATACGGGAGTCATTGAGGGCTAGCGATCTAATATATTTTCAACATGGCTTCAACTTCCGATTATACCGGACATAGGTGGCAACTTGCTTATTGTATATTATTGAATTTTTGAATTCTACTCTAGATTCTAGATAGATTTCATGTATTATGTTCTACACCTAAGTTCCGTTTTTGATATATTTGGAATTTTATATCAGAAATTACTGTTGCAGCCACTAGAAAAATTATTAATTCTTCCTATAAGGAATTATGTATGTGTTATTTAATTTCAGTTGCATTCCTTGATAAAAAGAACTTACTTTAATAGAATTTTGATAACAACTTTTGGAATAGACGACCTTACACAAACTTGCCTTTATTTTTAATGCTAAATGTGATTAAATTATCAAAACTGGAGGTTTCCATTTGGAAAACTAGATTTTGAGCGGCTTCCTCAATTTTATTTTAAAACTTGAATAGGGTTCAAATAATATCATTAGTTGAGGATTTTTTTCTGATTCATAAAAAATGGTTATAGAAATTAATGATTGTTTTTTGTTAATATTTGACGGGAAAATTGATTTGTCCCAACATAAGGCGGGAGAAAAAACAACCCGACGTTCAACTTGCAACCAAATGGCAAGTAAAATCAATTTCTAGTAATTTTCGATCACTTTTAATTCAAATTATGATTTAATCGACTTTAACTAGTAGTCTAAAAGTGAACAACTCCCGCTATATAGAAAAAGACCGTCAACCATTTGCAAGTACTTGGCAATAAGCCATTGTTTTAGAATGATATACTTAATAGATAAATAATCCAAGCAAAAGTTCATTTCGCGGAAAATTCAATCTCTTCATAACGGAGTCTCGAAATTAAGGCAGCTTCTTCTTAATTAATCTCTATAACTACAACCTTTTTAGTTTAATTAAGTTAATTAACTCGCATCGAATAAATAGGAAGTAACCTTGTAATCAGGAAAAGGATCGCGATCTGTACGTAATATGCACCATGTGATGTAATTTTTTTTAACGAGCAAATGTGTTAACATGATTGTCAACATAGGATGGTCGGATAATGCATAATTTATACAGAGTATTTGCACGCATCGCAAACTTGATAGAATGAAACTGGTCAATTTTATGGACTTAAAATTTTCTCCTGGCGTTTCGCAAGCATGAAGGGCTCGCATCTTCAGGAATGGTTGCTGGGCCAAGAAAATCAAAACCCAACCATTTTGTTAACTGATCGAATGTGTAGAAAACGTAATGAACAAAGCTCTAGTAAATAATCGGCATTCATACAGATTCATGCACTTGATGCTCTATAAAGACACATTACGTCGTTAAATTTGAAAAATTCAGAACTAAACCAACTGAAACAGTGATTTGGCGACATAATGACGTCGCGACGCTCGTCAAATAGCATATTTTTAACGAGCAATGTCACAGCGAGCTTTTTTTAGATTTTGCACGAGTATTTTCAGATAGGTCAACCCAATAATGGGCTAAAACGAGGAACGAGGACAAGTGGATAAAGCCGCACAAATACTCCACAGCTGACTGCTTGCCCATGGACTAGGAAAATTGCTTTCCATTAAACAGCCGAACCAAAACAACGCCATCATGTCTAAGCGAAAACGAAAATATTTACTATAATTAGAACAAAAGCGCGTTTAATCATATCGCACATTTGCCAGCATGTACAACCGAGAATGTGTTGGGACAGTTCAGGTTCTACCAAAACCAACCAAAACCAGTTCAACCACGCTGAACAGCTGAGTATAAACAATTGAAGCGATGAGTACGGATTTTCATAGCCAACTTGAACCGGTTTTCAATTTTATTTCTCAACTATTCAAAGCCGGCTGGACGAGATTTTATTTGATGGAAGCAAAGGTTATTCATGTGGACCAACACGCTTTTAAGACTCAAAATCACTGTGTCCAAGATTAGAAATAATAACTTATAAGTTGGTTAAATAAAATAAAACTTGGGCAATTAAAAATCTTACAAAATGGTGCTCTAAAATTTTTCATTAAAATTTTGGTTCCTGATTTGTCTGAAAAAACCCGAAATTTTCGAACTTTGCTTACAGTATTTTTTTATTGTCAGTTTTATGCTGTGACCAAGAAACCAGCATCAACTTCATTTATCAAATACGGCTCAGTCGGTTTAACGGCAAATTCTAAAACCTCCTTTATTATGAATTCAACGATGCATAACATGTTAAGGTTTAATGATGTTGTCGTCATTTGCTTAAATAATTGTGAAATTTGTGAACATTGTAGCAGACTAAATTAGTAAACATATTGCATTTGTTTTTTAATAAACATTTAACAGTTTTTTTAAGAGATTCCAATACATATCCTACACTGCGTTGAACATTTTTCAATCCAGCCAGAGCAAGTACGTACAAGAATCGAAGGGTTTGGATGGAAACTGCGCCATTACAAAAATATGGAGTTAGATTGCAGCTGAAAATCATATCACCGTGTTTGGCAGATAATTTTCGTAATTAAGAAAATTTTTTTAAAAATATTCTTCATACTAAATTCTCAGTTGTAAATTCGATAATGCATGTTATTTTAAAAGTAGATATTCATTTAAAAAAATGCACATCTAGACTTAGCAACTAGTGATCGAAAGCTTCCTTCATCTACAAACACGCAGCCATTTTCTGCATTTTTTTACCCAAATAAAGCGCAAAAACATCATCTATTGTAGTTCAGTTGAATGCGTCCCTCCACGTTACAGCCATTCATATGCAAATTACTTATTGTCCCTTCTATTAATTATTTGTGACGGATTCTATGAATAAACCAGCAAAATATATACAGGGTGTTTCATAATAGCCAAATAATAATGTTTTAGTTCAGTAAATGTTTGTTATTTGTATCATGCAACAACTTTCTATTGCAAAATTGCAAAAATAAATAGGATTGGTAATTGATTTTTTTGGGTTTTTCTGTCCAACGGTTTTGAAATATTTGGGTTGCTTTGGGTTCGTCATTAGATATTTTCAGACACTTTGAACCGTTTGCCAGATACCATCAAATTTGACATTTTCCCCTCCAACTTTGAAACAAAAACGAATTTTCGATAAAGACTAATAAAGAAAACATAAAGCTCGAGATGCTCTATGGAAAAGGTTCTAATGAGTTTTGCGCCATTTTCCATCGTTTCCGAGATATGAATGAAAATGTTCAGTAACAATAATCTACATATACAGGGTGATTCAAAATTGGCGTCATTCCTTTTAAGGGGTGATAGAGGCTCACTTGGGGAGTACGAGAAAAATATAAAAAACATTTTTTCGAAAATTTCTAGAAGATAGTTGAAGTTGAAGATCAAATTTCAACTTTGTTATTAAGCATTATTTAGAAATTGTTCCATGTTTAATTGGTAGCATATTGGAATACTTAAGCATTCAAAA
>NW_026018814.1:14695786-14701462 GCF_020466585.1 Dendroctonus ponderosae
CTCCAGAGGAATGACGCCAATTTTGAATCACCCTGTATCTGTATAACAAAAATGCCTATCTCTATAGGGACTAGAAATTTCGCTAACGCCTCACGATAAAAATAACTTCTAATGCTTACCAGATTTTTTGGCCGTTTACAAGATATTACCTCTTTTCACATTTATCGTTAACCTAATTTTGCTTGTATCTCTTTGGAGGTTAGGAATTCCCGACAAAACCTAATGAGCGAAAGACAGTTATCGTTACGTTCCACCTAAAACGTCCTTAGAGATAAAAGCCATAGGAAATTCAAAATGCCCGCAAAAGTTGACTTTTGCATCTAACTTTGAAACGGTAAAGAATTTCTGAAAACAGTAAATTAGGAAATGATGGCGTTTTGGAAACTAACGAAAACGTCTTAATGACTACCCCCTTTAATTTCGCTTGATGCCTGAGGATGAAAATATAACTTTCGAAACACTTAATCGAAAAGCGTCTTAAACCACATCTGAGATTTTCGACCGTATCCGAGGTAGAAGCTAATTAATGTTTCTGCCTCGTTAGAGGTTATAAATTTCTGATAACACCTAAATACAAAAAGCAGCTCTTCAGAATAGCAATCGAAAAGGTTATGAATTGCTAATGCTAATTGACTATTTCCAACCCTATGTGAGATATAGGCTGTTTTAGCCCTTAAGAAAACCCAATTTTTGACATTTTTGCTTCTACCTCTTTGGAGGTTAGAAATTCGTTACAAAACTTAATTGGTAAAAAATAGCAGTGGAGAAGGACTACCGAAAAGGTGCAACCAACTGATCGGATATGTTGAACCGTTTTGAAGATATGGCGATTTCCATCTTCAAGTACATGAATGGGGGCGAAGCCCTACTCTGATCTTCAACTTTTTCACGTCGAAACATAACCCCACAAATGCTCTTGCAACAAGGACAATATTTCCAACCATTCTCGATCTGATTCGGAGCTAAACAAATTTTCCAATCAATTTAAAAATAAGCGAAGTAAAGTGAAAGATGGAAGAGATCGCAAAATATGTGAACCCTTGAAGACGCAGCTGAAATTTAACTATTTTTGCAGTCAACTAAAGCTAGGGAAAACACTTCAATTTGCAAAATCGATTGGAACTAATCGTGAAAAATCCAAGTAAATGTTTAAATAAACTTTTCCAATAAATGTGACCTAAAATAGGGTTTCAATTGGCGGCTCCCCCAAGTATCGACAGCCCTTAAAGCCATCAGAGCAGGCAAACAGTTTCGGCATAACCGAATTATCCATTTGCCGATTAGTAGACCTGCCAGTTCGATAAAAACTCTCATAAAAAGTCCACGATTATGCAATTCGGATCGGCAGAGGGGCGAGGCTTTGTGCCGCCGTCCGGGGGTGGCACACGTATTGATCTACCCCTAGAGCCGGCACCGTCGCAATCGAGGTCAGGGTGGTTTTCCGACGTCGCTGACGCCACCTCGCAACAGCGAGGAAGGACAGAGCTGGGGAGGACTATGGGGCGGGCTGGGACAATGATGCCAAGGCTGGTGTGGGGGCCACGAACATTTTCCAGGATTATGTGCAATTTTCGTTTTTTCCTTTTCCCCGGATCTCTCCTCTAATTCAAATTTAAGGGATGCTGGAGGAAAATGTAGCTAATTTTTTCCTTGCTTTCATCGTCGAAAAACCGCCACTCATTGCAATCATTCACGGGCAAAAATACCATGCAGTTAAAATGGTATGGAAGAACCTCAATTGGCTCTCCTCGATTAATTCGGCAGTTTTCACTGCGAATGGGACTTTGGCCGTAGTTAAGATAAATGATTCCTCAAGCACGTTTGCTTAGCAACAATTACTCCTTGCGTCCTTGACTGGATGGGAATTGGGCATTTCCTTGTTCCACATTTTTAATGGGCATAAAAAATGCAAATTTGGCCAGAATATGCTCGATGACTCACTGCAAGAGCCAGAACAACCATTCAACATGAATGTTTCCCGCCTTAATAACCCCACATAAAAATTTATCTCGAACGGGAAACGAAAATCAATCCCCCTTTTGAAGTAAAAAAAAAAAAACGTTTGAAGGCAACGATTCACGCATGTTACTCTTTGGGCGATTTCATCCCATTAGCGTTGTCTTCATCTATTAGCATTTACCTCCGTCATTCAACTGATATTTGCCCCTTGAACATCTAGAAACCTTCAGAAGAAGAATAATGTGGAAGAATCCGCTGTAGCCAGTCTAGAAGATCAGAAAGTGTAGAAAGTTGGAAACGTATACAATGTCCCAGAAGTAATGGTAAAAGATTTAATGGCAGATTTGTGTGATAAAAGCATATGTCAACAAAGAAGAAAAGTCATCGGAAAGAGAAATACAGGGGGTCAAAGTTACTTTTTAATGCTATTTTTCAAACAACTTGAAGATTTTTACTTCATATTAACGACATAATTTGTCTTGGTTCTCATTGTTTTTAAACGATCCATCCGATTTAAATGGAAATTTGTATTGATATTTTCTACAAAAATAATTTTCTTGATTGTTTCATTCCGGATGGAGCCCCAGCCCATTTCTCACTGCAAATGAGGAATTAGTTACATGCAAATGTTGCGAATCGAATTGGTCGTGAAAGTCAAACACCATGGCCAGCACAAAGTCCTGATTTTAAACTACTAGATTTTTCTGTATGGAAACACTTGAAGTCTTAGCGTGTGAAGAAACGATGGACAGTCGACTATTAATTAATAATAAAAAATCAAAATGCTGTGGAGACATTTCGGAATAGAAACGTCAATTTTTTTTACTAGAAGATCGTTTAATAAACGCGTGATTAAATGTACAGGGTTATCGAATGAACTTTGGCCACCCGTTTTATCATCTGCTTTGAAATTTAGGAAAAAATACTAAATGCAAAAAAGCTGTAGATATTAACATCTAACTAATTTTAAGATAATATCAATTGATACCGGGTGTCGCAAATTCAAGTGGCAAACCAAACTTATATTTTTTAAATGGAATGTCGTACCTTTTATTGCTTATTCAATTCAAGTTTACGCAAAATTCTGGGCCTGTTTATTATGCCTATATATTATGAGTTAATAATCACTGTAGACCAAAGGAGCAGAAAAAAATAGGTGATGAAGTTGCATGTGCCGCCAAGTTAAATATAATATTAGCATCGGAACTACGAAAAAATAATACGAAAAAGTAATCGAAAATACAGTGTTAAACATTTTTCGAAGGCAGGTTTTTTAGAAGGCACCAGCAAACTTTCTCTTCTTTTCTGAATTCGGCATTAGATTTGCAATCATTTTTTACCTTACTGTCGATTATTTGCTTTTATGTTTGTCTGGCTGTTTAAGTGTTTGTGCGAAAAGTGACTTGTATCGAGGCCCTACGCTGATTTAAAACCGTAGATCATATTATCTATCTGGGCTGGAATAGGAATGACCAAAAGTGCAGTGATAATTTTCAGATCTTGGCTAATATTGCCCTGGACAATTAAAGCTGCGGACTAAAAAAAGCGTTCATACGCTTCCTTGCAGGAATCCTCAAGTTTTTTGGGCCACATTACAGGCAGAGATTACAGTCATCTGGAGAGTTTGATGGTTTCGGAAAACGTAAAGAAACGACGATCCAGAAGACGCTTTCCAACCCACTGAACTAATGAAATTCCAAAGGCCACCGTCACTTCGTTTTACGGTGCAATGAATAAATCCTGGAATCGAAGCCAATTGCGAGCCACTAGCAGCGCAAGATGTTAATGATCGCGATTCTCAGTAATGAGAGAACGACTACAGAGAGATTTGCCCTCCATATGGACAATGAAGGGAATTTAAAAATAATTGCCTTTGATCCGTCACAAATCCAATTAAAACAAACGAAAGGGTTCCAGACCGGAATACAAGCGAACGTTTTATTTTGCGTTATTTTTAAGCAACTAAAGGCTCGGAAACGGAATGAAACAGTTCAGCATTCAACAACAGAGTTGTTTTATATTCCAGGAATCAATCTTCCACATTAAATTCTACATTTCATACATTTTGGACAGACGCACAAGATTTTTCCCAAGTGGAAACTTGCCAGACTGAAAATTTCGTCTTATTCTATCATAAGGTAACAGTGATTGTGCTGCAACTGCGGATAATCGGTTATCCGCCTTTGAGGATCAATAAGTTTCCCAAGTGGAATGGACAACTCGTAAAACGCTGCCATATCAGCAAGGGAACATCCTCGAAATGTAATTTGAAATATTTCCGCATGACCTCTGGATATTTAATTCCACTTATATTGATTGGATGCGAGCGCTAGATTGGACGCAAGACTGGAAAACCATCCAGATAGGCCAACCGACTTCAAGAAATCTTCGAGTTTCGCAGAATTTTTCATGATTGTGCGAATGAATATTGCATGAAAAATGTACCCCTAAAAGTCGGAAAAAATGAACGGCGTTTAACCTAAATGATGGTTAAAAGGTCACAGGCACGTGTAATTTTGACTAATCTTCAAATAGATTAACCCGTAGTTCCATATGCATGAAATAATGAATAACTAAAAGCGGAAAATGAGGGATAAAGAGCACCAGTCAGGTTTGAGCTAACGAGAATTTGACGATTTCAGTTCCAAAGTTTCAGCAATAAATCCGCCTCTACTTCCAGTATTATACGAATTTGTTCGCTTTTTTCATTCATAGTCTTTTTTCAGAAGGCAATAAGATATTTGAATGTTGAAAGTTCTTTTAGCCTTTTCCCAATCTAAGCCTCAGTACAGATCCAGCAATTTTCGCAAACCTCGGAAAAAATCAGGGGATCGCGCTGGCCAGCCGATAACCTAAAATGGGCCTGGCCCAAAATTCGTTCAAGAATGCCAATAGAAAAATCCCTTTCTCCCATTGGCCAGCAGAATATTCCGATCTATCACCCATTGGGACTAGATTTAACCCATCCGAACAAAGGACTACTTTACTCTTATGTAACAAAAGAATGAACCACTATGCGTCAGTTTAGAAAGTTAGAAACGTTTTAACAGAAATAGGAAGGAATTCAATTTAATTTGGTTTTTGCGTCCCAATTGTAAAATTAAGTTTAAACCTGCTACCTTTCAACTTAATTCAATTTAATATTGAAAAATCGCCGAATATAAAAAAACGCAAATCGGTCGAAGCTTACCAAACTAATAAAGAGAAGCTTTCTCTATCAGATTACCTAAAGAGAAGTCGCCAAGCTTGACTGCACTTTTTGAAAAATTAAATTAATCTGCGGACTATCGCAAACAGAAATTTTTAAAAATCTGCCAAAAATAGACGAAATTAGATACAAAAACGACACTTACACGACATATAGAGCAAAGGTTTCTCCATGGAATGGCCAAAAAAGTACCCGTCTAGGACATCGAAATTTTTCGAAAAATAAAACTAAACTGCGTAATGTGGCAAAAAGATCAAATTGTCGGAAATGTATTTCCAGTATCATTCAACCATTAAAAAATTCGTAAAATAGACAAAACTAGAGGGTAAAGCGATACTTTCAACGCTCATAGAGCACAGGTTTTACTATCAAACAGCCTAAAAAGAAAAAGTCTAGATGGTCGGTATTCATATAATAATATAATATACAGGGTTGCTCATTAGTGCGTCAAAGTGCGATATCTCAGTAAATATGAAGTTTACAAGAAAATTCGTCCAACGAAAGTTTTT
>NW_026018814.1:14702461-14724152 GCF_020466585.1 Dendroctonus ponderosae
ACCCGATAAGCGTCTGTTGATTCATCAAATAATACTTTGCAAAAAACAAACGGGCTAGCCGCAAACGTCCGTGCCGTATAGCGTGAATAACCCTGTATAGAGCAAAGGTTTCTCTATCGAATGGCCAAAAAGTACACGTCAAACTAGTCTAATTTTTTTGAAAAATAAAGTTAATCTGCGTTATGTGGCAACAAGAGCAAATTGTCAATTCGAACTGTAAGAAATTCCTAAAATATACGATAAAGCGACGCTCTAGAATCTAGATGATCTAGATCTAGAAGACCTCAAGATGGTGTGAATTTTAGAACATCAAAATTAATCTGCAGAATGAGATTAAAAACACAATTTTCATATTAAAATTTACAATAAGCGCAGCTAGATAATAGAATCGACAATCACAGGACTAATAGACCAAAGTCTTCTCTATCAAATTGCCTAAAAATAAACCGTTGAGCTGGTCTACAAACGTTGGTCTGAAAAATGAAACAAATTTGCAGTACTATGTGGCAGAAAATTAAAATTCATTCAAATTAAAAAAATTACCGAAAATAGAAGAAACTAGAGGATAAAGCGACACTTTCAGGGTTCATACAGCACTTTATATAGAACGCTCAAAGACGCAGTTTTCACTATTAACCATTTAAAATCAAAACTAACCGACCGAATGTGGCAGAAAAAGCAAATTATATATTCAAATCCAAAAAAATTGCCAAAAATAAACGACTTTAGACGTTAAAGCGACACTCACGGAACTCAGATGAAAAAAGCATTCATTTTAATTTTATTGCAACAAAACTCTAACCCGACATTGTATCAATTTCCGGCATCTTAAAAATGCTTTTGCAAAAAAGCCGGCTATTTCTCGAATCAACTCATATTCGTGCGATTGCGATTGAACTCATGCGATTTTATCCTCCCTATCAACCCCCAAACCTTACAGGCAAATTATCCATTTAGTGATTTAGGAAACACCCAAGCCAAACTCAGGCTTTTTGCGCCTCCCTAAAGAAATCCTGAAAGCCTCCAGTAAAGCAACTGAACAAATACCTTCACAGGGAGAGAACTGCCTTCAGAAATCAGGACACCATGATGTAACAAATTGCACCAAATCCCTCCAGTAATTTATAGCGAGTTGGTGAATTTCCGCGAAATACTCAAACTTGCCCCCCATTAAAAAGATATACGGCCCGCAGCTCTAGAAAACTAGTTTAAAGTTCCACAGCGACATACTTGTAGTGTAACTTAGCTGCAGCATTATGTTGGAAACAAAGGCTTTGTTGGCTCATTTTTATTATGAGCTTTCATGTTAACTGGCTCATAATACTAAGTTGTCGAGAAAAACATAAAGAGGCCCGATTTATAAGTTTGAAGCGCCCTCATTCCAGACAAAAACAATCGCAAATGTCCTTATCTCGATCCATTTGACTAAGACTAAATCAAAGGGCACTTAAAAGCAAAGCGCAGAGTTCCAAATCTCCTCTCCATGTGATGTGGAAATGAAAGCAATTTTCCTGCCGCGAGATGTTGAAAGGAAACTGCCAAGTTGTGGAAACGCTGTTCGATCGATATGTCACCCCAGACAAGCCAGAAAATATCTTTCAGAGTGCTTTCTTTACACAACTATGTAATTTAGTTAATGAGATCCTGAAGACGGTTTCGACCTTTGGGCCAAAAATAGGCACAGGAATTGCGACGTAATCGATCAAACCAGATGGAATGTAGGCGCAGCTATAGCTCTTGGTAGCAGCTATAGTACTTTTGGGTCAAATCCCTGAAAAATGCGATTCATTATGGAGACCATTCACCCTGTTTACCATCCAAAACGGAAGTAAGTATTCTGTATCAGATCGCTCCGAGAGAAAACGCAGCCAACAGGGCGCCGCAGAAATCGACGTGATTTGATGCATCCAGACCTGGCTTAAGGCCCCAGAAATACTAACAGCGACGACTTTTGAGCGCTTTGAAACTTTCGTTGAAAGAGAGTTCAACGAGGCAAAAACTAACTTTACCTCATTCAATCACGCAATGGAGCAATTGAATATCCAGTAGACAATATTGGGGTCTAAAGTTCTTGGAATCGTTAATAACGGCAATCGTTTACAGAGTCTCGCTTGAGTGTTTTTCAGATCAATGGGTTGTTCTCCACCTAAGAGCCTCCTCAATACGCTTCTATAGAGTGCCGAGTTAAATATCGATGCCGCTCAAAATGCACAATAATTTTCGGCATTTCGGTTCAGGTCTGACGTTTATATTCCTGAACTAGACGAATTCCTCCTTATTTTATTAGTTAATATATTTTAAACGCTAATAACTGAGTAATTTTCCACTGCTATTTGTAAAACCTGAAAGTTCCATCCCTGTCCGAACTAAATAGGGTGCAGACGCGAATATAATTGATAGGACAAACTGGTGAAAAGCAGATTGATCTTGAAACTGGGGAGGTTTTCGGGTTTCTGGGCCGCAGTAGAAAACAATTTCTTCGTGACGTTTCGCAAGCATGAGTGGCTTACATCTTCAAGGTTTTCGGTTCGATACTCAATTATAGAATTTATTTGTGAATTTCTGTGTCCATTTCCATTACTTTTTGTTGTAGCGAGTTTTTTCGCTTTAACGGTGCTGATAAATCGACAATTCGAAAGCCATTCAGTAAAGTCGACATTTTTCGTAAACTATATCAGATGGGTATAGGAACTATTAAACAAAAACAAAAGGTATTCTAATCCTAAATATCCTAAAAATCCTAAAAAGTGACAATATACAGGGTGTCCCGTAAGCTCATGATCAAAAGGGTACTGCGATATTCTTTGGATCAAAAGAAGACGATCTGACATAACTTGTATTAACAAAAAATGTCTGGCTCCTCTGCTATTGCTGGTCAAAGTTCTTCAAAAAATTGATCTTTTTTTTAAATAGCGGGAGATTGGTACGATGTATTTCGGTAAAACTCGCTGTGAATTTGTTCTTATGTAAGACTCATATTTTGCCGAAACAATCGAGTTCAGCCGTTTTGGACAAGTGGTGAATTCTTGAGTGTCGTGGTACAAAAACTACCAGAACTTATTAGTTTGTTGATAAAATCAACTATTTTGTTTTTCGGTTGATGCACTAATCATGTATTCACAATTTTGTGCTCTTTGTAAAATCTTGTAGCATTCATAGTTTTTGCGAAAAAAAAAATTTCTGTTTCCTTGCCACTTAACAATGTTAGACATTAACTGCAAATATCGTGATACGAGGCATAAATTAATTGTCATCAATCTCACCAATTCGTTTTGAATTACCTTTTCTGATGAAGAAGAGACCGACATGGTCAAAGTATTAGGGTTTTGCGACGACAACTTGCGTGAAAGCGTACGCATTCACGCAGCGCATATTTGCAATTAATGTCTAAAATTGTTAAGTGGTATGAAAACAGATATGTTTTGTTGGCCAAAAACTATGAATGCTACAAGATTTTATAAAGAGCACAAAATTGTGGATAAATGATCAGTGCATCAACCGAAAAAAACTGAGTTGATTTCATCCACCAACTAAAAAGTTCTGGTAGTTTTTGTACCACGACACTCAAGAATTCATCACTTGTCCAAAACGGCAGAACTAGATTGTTTCATCAAAATATGAGTCTTACATAAGAACAAATACACATCGAGTTTCACCAAAATACATCGTACCATTCTCCCGATATTTCAGAAAAGATCTGTTTTTTGAAGACCTTTGACCATCAATAGCAGAGGAGCCAGACAAATGAATCCTCTCTCCTGCCAAATTGCAAAAATATGTGCTTAAAGATGACGGCGAATTTACCGATTTACCAGCACCATGAAAATGCGAATGTTTATCGTTACTGCCGAAGAACTGAAAATTTGTCCAATTCTCCCGCATATTTTTATAACAAAAAGTAATTAAAATTTACATAAGAATTCAAAAATCGAAAGCGTAAATAACCGACAAATCTAAAATATATCTCCCTTTTAATAATTCCCAACTAAGAATAAATTAAAGAACAGAAGGGAAAACAATGCCTGCAATGAATTGTCAAAAAAATGGCAAGATCAGTTAAACATACTCTAAAAGAGTCAAAAAAGGAGATAATTATTCGGATTTTTTTCTTTTTTCTAGAGCAAATCCCAAAAACCGTAAAAGAAATCAAAATGAAAACGACGATCAAATAAAAGCTTTCTTGAACAGATAATTCAAAAAAATTACGTTGTATGTACTAAAAAAGACGTTTGATTCGTGTTCATGCAGTATGGAGGGTGGTTCAGGCGAACGATTTCAAAATTATTTATTTATTTATAATTATTAATTTGTAATTGTTGGTTGAAGTGTTAGAAAACACAGATTTTCACTTAATTAGCTTTTTGATATTTTGAATCAGTTTTTCACAATTCACAACTTCTACAAAAAACTTTGTCAAGAATAATTAGATGCTAAATAAATCAAGCAAAGTGTTTGTTGTTTAGTTGCATCGAGGCCTTCGGGCACGATACTGTTTTAAGTGTAAAAAACGCTGTTTTCCTCTTGTTTTGCTATTTATTAGTAATTAGTAGTTAGTAAAGTAGTTTACATAAGAGCTTACATAAGAAAACATCAGTAACTCCCAAACAACAACACGTTTGAGGGTGGAATTTTCCCAGCAAAGTTTATTAAGCCTTCAAACTTGGGCTGACAAAAAAGTTGGAACATGCCGCTCATAAAGAAACATCTGTAACTCCCAAGTTGGGACAACTTGAAACTTGAAAGTTTCACTGTGAGGTCTCACCTGGCATAGTTCCACTTTACCAAATTATCACTCGAATTAGGAGAGCGGTTTATTTTTCAGAACACTTCAAACTACCTCATTTGTAAAAGACGCTGAATCGTGCGCTTAAATACCGAAACCTCTGCAACTCTTAATCTGGGAAAAGTTTCGACACGAAATGTTCAAACTAAAAAGCCACAGATACAATTGTATCTCAATCGCAATCGAGCTGAAACTTCGAAAAACCCTCAAACTTGAACTTGAAAAAAACACTAAGATGCCGCAAAAAGGAAATATATATAGCTCCTAAACCAGGATAAGTTTCCACATTAAATTTTCACAGCAAAATTCCAGCACATGTAGCATTACCCTGCCCGAAGATAACTTTAATGGCAGCACTGGCAGCAGACCTTGAGTTTTTCAAAACCCCCAAACTTGAAATTGAAAAAAAACTACCAAAGAAACTCCCAAAGTTGGACAGTTTTGGAATTCACTTTTTTAGAGCCAGCACTCAAGATCTGGAGCTTCACTTCAGGTTTGATCCAAGCAAAAATTGATTTAAAAAAAAAACTTTAACTCAGTCAAACGCGCTGCTAAGTCCTAAATTAACATATTGAGATTCGAGTAGTTAAGGCAGTGAATTTGCTTGCAAAATCCATCAAAGAATTTACTTTTTGCTGATTTCAAATAGTTTGCTTGCCAGAAGAAGCAATGGAAACCTTCAGTATCAAAAAGGTTTTTTGGAAAATGGGCATCTAAGAGCTCCCTACCTGTCACATGTTCTCTAGGTGAAAGAAACATCTCTAAATGCTCTAAATTTTGACGAAAATTGCAAAAATTCGACACCAACAGGCCTCAAATTTCAACGCTCATTCTATTAAAATTCGTAAGAATTTTTGTCCCCACATATGGACACTTTCCTGGAGATTTTTATTGAAAACACTCACAATGTGCATAAAATTTCAATTGAAAAATTCTCCTGTCCTCCGTCGTTCCAATCTTTGCCGAAATTGGTGAGGTGCAGAGGCGGCTCAGCCCAGGATTATTTTCATCGATACGACCAGCTAAATGCAATTCGACGTGAATTCGATTGAGATTGATCATGGAAGTAGTTAAAGCAGTGAAGTTAAATTGCGATTTCGGTTATCAAAAGCTCACTTACTTTCTCCTTTCCATTGCTACTCATACCGATATCGACCGATGGCGGTTCGATCCAGACGGGTATCCAAAACTGTGCACACCAACCAGGACACTTTGGACCCAACAGGAAAATCGGAACGCGAATCGTATGGCAAGCTCACGGGACTGACTGGGCCTCTCGGTAGTTCCGTGCTCGTAATTATTCCCGCTTTATTGTTAAATAACCACCTAATGACGGCTCTTCATTGTTAAATGCATTGTTTGGATGATTTTACTTGTTGCGAATGCGAACGGCTCAGTTTTCAACCGGATCGACTTTGATAAGATTGGTTTAGAGCAGCTTGGCTGCATATTAACACCCCATCCTGAAGTGTTAATCCGTATAAATTCGAGAAAATCCGGCACCAATAAAATCGGCGTAAAAAGACAAATTCGACGATTTCAATTTTCCACTGCCTGCCTGAATCCATAAAATGCTCATCTATTTATTTGAATGGTCTCGGGCCGTTCGTAGGGCAGAATCTTTCAAACTAGCTCAACTTTTCCAAGGGAAAAGGGAAAGCTGATGGAAGCCTAAAATAGAATCGAATCTGAGTTTGAGCAAATTAATGTTTAAAGGCAGTAACTGAAGTAATTTCACCATTACAGTTGAATTAAAGTGAGGTGTTAGATATTTGAGGAGCCTAAAACCAGCGCCCAGTTCTCTAATGCCCCATCAATTTGCCAATATAAAGCAGCCTTCACTGCTCAGATGCAGATTAAGTCGGACCCGGTTGAATTATCTTTAACTGAATAAACCATAAGTCCGGCTAATAATGTTCGAGTTGAGGAGAAACTGCTGGAAATGTCGCAGAAAAACCACTGAAACAACATTCGTTCAAGATCAATGCCAGATTGCTATCATCTAAACTCTTCCTGAAGAGACATGCTCCATAACGTTACGTGTTGAGGAAGTGGGCCATTAAACAAAGTACATTTCGCGACAGTAATTCGAATTTGGTATGAGACATCTTGGGAATTACAGAAATTACCAGCTGGGTAGGTGGTTGAGTTTCCGGAGGATGAATTAAGGTCGGCTCGCAGTGCACACAGGACCAGAATTAAACATGTCTTTGTTCATTTAATTTGGCGAGAACTGGACCGATCCGATTTTATTGACGTCAGACACTATCATCGTAATAACGATAAAATTCAAGAATTTACTCCCAACAAGTGGCATTATTCACTTAAAGGAGTTTCATGATTTTGAAAAATTGCTATAGGAAATCTTCATTTATTATAAAATTTTTATTGAAGAAACGAAGTTTTATGAAACCGGTAGGCCAATGACGAATAACTCTTTTTGAATAACTAATTTGAAAGTTGACTTTATACCTAATACAACTGAAATTGTTTGTGACCGAGAAAAATCAAACAGCAAAACTTCCTCATGCTCGCTGTTACAAACTCATTAACTTAAAATTTCAACAGTCCCTTTCTAGGAGATATGATATTGTGCAACTTCAGACACCTGAAAGGGGGCGAAGCCCCAGTCCGATCTTCACTTTTTTACACAAAAATAAAATTCCAGTCTTCTGAAAAACACTGCTTCCATCACACTGAAAAGCATTTTTGATTTTCATCCCTGAATAAATATCGCACCCGCGAGTAACAGTTAATTTTACTTTGGGGCCCCTCACTAATTGAAGCTTACGGCTGCCTCTCTTTTGAGGTGTTGACCTCAAAGTACCATCTTTTGAGATCTCAAACATTTTTTGTTAAGTTGTAAAATGTCCCGCCGTTGAGTCCGTGACGCACTTTACGCGTCCGGTCGCCCCCTCGCGACGTCATAAGCCTACAATAAATGGACGGTCATCAAGCCGCATTTATTCCATTGGGGAATAATGTGATTCATTTAATACTTAAACTAATATATGTTAGTGGAGCGTTCATAATGAACCTCGTGACCGAAATTGGGGCCTCATAAGCACATTCTGAAGTACTTAGTATTAAATAATGCTTCAGCTTCATATTCTTCTTATGGTCTTTACGGCTTATGAAAAAATCAAGGATTTGCAGTGCAAGGACCACTTGAGCATAGAAATCGCCCCATACAATCGCATAAAGAAAAGAGCATTAAAAAATCTGCAAAAGAGATAGTTTACAAGAGAAATGCACTATTCAATAAATCAATATCAAATTGACGCAGCCATGAAGATACAAACGACCCACAGAGTTTATTAGCTTTACAGTAGACGGTTTACTCGCCCATGTAACTAACCAGTAGATGGAAGCTAAATAAAGATTGCAAAAAATCTCAACATGAAATGTTCAGAGTTCCATCAATGTACAAATCATGGATCAAACATAGCCATTTCATAAAAATGGGTGTGGAAGTGAATTTGAAAAAAAACTACAAACTTTTAACATAATTCTTGCTTCTAAAGACCTTTACAATCCTTGAACTTGTGCCATTGAGAGGAGTATAACTCATTCAAGGAACAAAATGTCAGCGCACAGACTTAGGAAACTGAGTTAATTTTGAACTCAAACTGGAGAGTTGAGAGAAATTTTAAAAAGTGATTGTGCTCTTTATTTGAATTTCAATGCAAATGCCCCCCAGAGATAATTCAGATTTCTTTAATATAAATCCTTTCCAGTCATCTTAGTGAGGCCTAAAAAGATAGTGTTTATTTAGATGCATTTCTACTTCAGTCTTAGATGAGAGTTGTTGGGTGAAGACATGGTCTGAGTGTATTATCAGAAGACAACTGCTGAATCCATTAGCGTGAACACGCTAAAAATTGATTACTTCTAGAAGAGAATCAATTCTGTAGCAATCATCTTTCTATCGAAATCAATGTAGAATCCCATATAAAAACCCTGTCTTAGAGAGTACACATTGAACTCACAACTTTATTCACCCAGAATTGGAACAACCAATTGATTTCATGTGGCTTATTGTGGTCGATTCCTGCTCGCTAATTGTTGTTATATAACTGAAACGTCCAATGCTAAAAGTTGTATGAATATGACGCATAAATTCCACGAGCATCTACTGAATTAAAGTGTCAACAGTGAACATTTTGTGATTGAAAATCGCAATGTTTGCAATCGCAATGTTTGCAATCGCTGGAGCTGATAAACAGCCACCAAAAAGGCGTGGCCTTGTTCAACCTTCCGGTACTTATCTTATCAATTAATTTTCAAATTTTATCAATGAATAGCATACAACCCGGCAACTTGACACAGTTTTTTCAACGGACATGCATTCAAAAACCAGCAAAATACAAAAAAACTGAGTAGAACTTACCTCGTCATTCAGGTGCCCCTTTGAGGACATTTCTGGACAAAAGTTAAGAACACTCACTGACAATGGCAACTATTTGGTTGTAGCAAATTCGAGCACACAAAAACGTGTCAATTTGATAATTTACTGACTATGATTAGGAATGTTAATCATTTTTCTGGCATTCAAACAATTAAATCGGAAACTCTATAGAGTTGTCAAAATTGATTATAGTCTTGACGTAACATAACAAACTCACCGGCGTTGCCATGCCGAACCTAAAACCACATATTTGACTTAAATTGGAAATTTGAACACAAGAAAAAGTGCTGAAAACTATTCAATTCAAATGTATTGCCTCACACTCTTGCAATTTTGCTCCTCATTTCCACCTATAACAAGTCTCAGCCCTGTTAATAGCATAATACTGGAGATACAAGAGAAATGGCTAAAGTTCACCAGCAAAGCCGGCAACATCACATTACCCTTAATCACAATGCGATATTAACCTCAAATATTTGATAGCTTTGTTTACCTTTGATCTGGTATCAATAGTTTTCACTTTAATCAAATATTATGGTCAATAACCAAGATTCCTCACCCGCAATCCACAATGTTTATCCTCCGCTATATAACAGCCAAAGTGTGGCTGTTTGTAATGTTCTTGAATCTGGGGCTTCGCCATGTCTACATCCAGAAAAGTCGCAGTGGTAAGTGAATTTCAATTTCCCCGATAAATATGTAATAACACCCGTATTCCAGGTTACTGGCAGCAACAAAGGCATTGGCCTTGCCATAGTTAAAAGCCTGCTGGAGAAATTCGACGGCGATGTCTTTCTAACCGCTAGAAATTCCGCTAAAGGAAAAACTGCAGTTGAGAAGCTCAAGGCTTTGGGGTTTAAGCCCCAGTTTCATCAGCTGGATGTCGTTGACCAAAACAGTGTAGACACTTTCCGGGACTACATTAAGCACACATATGGGGGGCTGGATATTCTAGTCAACAATGCTGGCGTATATGCCGATGTAAGTGCTCATCACTGGTTACGGCCTAAAAGAAGCGAACTAAACGCTTGAAATATTTGAAGAAATCACTCCCATTGGGGGATCAAGCTGAACAAAACGTGGGAGTCAACTATTTCGGCACGCTAAAAGTAAGCGAGGCTCTTTTACCCCTCCTCAGAGCGAATGCCAGAGTTGTAAACTTATCGAGTTCAGCAGGTCGCTTGAAACGAATTCCCTCCACTGATCTTCAGGCCGAATTCAAGGACCCAAACTTGACCATTGAAAAACTGAACAATATGATGAAACAATACATAAAGTATGTGCATTATGTGGCATGTTTTAATCCATTGAAATATCAGTAAATTTTCACATTAATCAAGTATGTTCTTGCATTGCTTAGGGCGGCAAAGGAAAACAATCACATGGCTGAGGGCTGGGGAGACAACGCTTACGTGGTATCCAAAGTGGGACTCAGTGCTTTGACTCTCATTCAGCAGCGGCTGTTCGATCGAGAGAGCCCGAAACGCAATATTTCCGCCAATTTCGTCCACCCAGGAGCAGTCATTACCGACATGAACCAAAATGGGGTTTTACAAGTAGATGATGGGGCAAAATCCGCACTGTTTGCTGTATTTCAGCCGAATTTGAAGGGAAAATATGTCTGGTACGATTGCCGAATTATTGACTGGGATGGACCTTTGCCTCAGTGATTGACTGTTGGCATTGATAGACTCATGTAAATAAATAGTTCAAGATGAGTTGAAGATGATTTGTTTGAAAAGCTGAATAAAATTGCCGTAGTGTTCGATTATAACATTTTTGACGCCAATACTGGGAATGGGGTATATGGGAGCTTTTGTTTTAACATTAAATAGAGTGACATTTCACGAAATTAATAACAAATTTGGGTCAAAATAAAATTTAATCTCCAGTTGACAACCCCAATTGCAATTAGCAGTAAACTGATAAAAGACGTTAGTAAACAACAAAACTGGCCTTAAACAAATTAAGTAACAGCCTGATTCTTACCTTGCATAGCTTAATTAATTAATTCTGGCTTTTTTCGTTGCGCGCTCATCAACAGAGGGTATTTCTGGAGATATCTTCCTTAGAATGGGATTCTTGCTATAAACACCGAAAAGAGTCGTTAATAGGGATACGCCATACCCAGTGGCTCGTTCTCCCTGCAATAAACGCGAATAATTGTTGCAATTACTACAGACCCTTAAAAGCAGAGAGATCAGTAGCTTACGCTATGAACAGGATAAGCCATATCGACATGAATCCAAGTGCCGGGATGATCAAACCCTAAATGTGCTTCAATAAAAATACCGGCGCAGCTGGCTTGAGCATTATGTCTGTCTGTTACCGAATTCTTCATATCGGCAAGTTCGGAATTAAACTCTCCTACATGGAATTCGGGACAGTAGGGTAGAGGAAATACCAGATCTCCCGACAGTAATCCTGATTTCATAAGAGCATCGTCCCAACTTCCGTTGTTGGTCAGATAGGCCGCGTGGTACTTTCCAGTAGCGATACCCTGAAAAAGAATCTTGCTAAGCACCGTACAAACACTGAGAACTGCAAATCCCACCTGGGCTCCAGTTAATGTGGCCATATCCAGAATGATGTTGGCTTTGAGATCTTTGCTGGCATAAAACACACCGTCAGACAACACTAGCCGGCCTTCCGCGTCCGTGTTGTTGATCTCTACGGTACGTCCAGAGTATAAGGTGAGAATGTCGTCTGGCCTGAAACAGAGCAATAATAGAGCTGGAGCACTAAGTCTTGTTTATTTAGTACCTGGTGGCATCCGGACCGATGCCGTTTTCTGCCAGGCAAAAAACTGCGTGCAAGTTTTCAGTAAATCCCGATTTAACGGCGGCATAAAATGCGCCTAGAATTCCTGCTGCGCCGCCACAGTCTCGCTTCATTCCAGGCATAGCTAACTAAAACAATTAGTTTAGAAATCGAATCTAGACATGGATCACTTATACAAAAAAGAAATAATTTAACGGAAATTAATCAGTCTTTTCTAGAGAATTTCCAAGAATATGGAACAATTAGGGTGAACCTACACACTTGCAACCAAGACGGGGTGGAAGATTGCGGGTCCGATTTTTCAATTCCTTTAAAAACTCATTTAAAAATTATTTTTCAGTTAGTGGTAATCTACCACCGCGTTTTGGTTGCATTACCTGGTATAAAAACAACGGTTATCAATTAATAATAACAAAGAACGTGAGAAAAATAGGGTATTTTCGCAGCTCGATAGCTCTAACTGTGGAGGCGAGATACTGAAATAAAATGGTTTTTTTATTGATAATTCTTACCTTGCCCTTAAGACTGAGACCACCAGTGTCATATACAATGCCTTTTCCCACCCATGCCACAGTTTGAGTGGCCCCTGTAGGAGTGTAGCTTAAAACAGCCAAAGCCGGAGGCACTTTTGCCGCTTTTCCTACTCCGTAGATGCCACCGAAGCCTTTTGCGGCCAATTCCTTGTCGCGGATAACAGTTGGAGTGATGTCTAGTTCTGCCCCGATCTTTGTGACCTCCTAAAAATCTCAACGATTGGAAGAATTATCGCTAAATCAACAGAAAATTGCTTTACCGTTAAAAAGCTATCCACGTTCATTTCACTGCAGGGGGTATCAACAATCCGGGCAGCGAGTCTGACGCCTGTAGCAGCATTTGTAATGCAGCTGATTTCGTCTGTAGTTAGTTCCACGTAGGGATTAGCAGATCCCGAGTCATTCCCCCTTACAAGAAACTCTACGGAAATCGTAGCTGCGGTTTTATTGGCTTCCGACTTTTTTGAATAAAGCGGAAGAGCTCTTGCGACCGCACAAGCGCTTGCATAGACATCAGAATGTTCGCAAACAATCTGAAAATAGGAAATTTGTTTTGAAAGAACTTTCAACGCCGCTCGACCAATACCACAATATGCTCGTCAGTATCTCCATAAACCGAACTCTGAATAATCTTCGTGATAGAATGGGCTCTGGATGGAGTGTTGTGCCGACTGCAAATGACTGGCAGGGCAGCAACAGAGGCCAGATTCACGAAAAGAGACTTGGTATCAGTTGGGGATGGATTTAAACTGGTGACTGCCAAACCATACGCCTGCTCAGTGACTCTAGAATCCAGTTTCACCTTTATGTCCTTAAACCGAAGCTGAGTCAAGTGCTTCAGCTGGCCAATGATGAGAACTGGGATGCATAGATGACCTGAGCTAGTCAGGCCTGACCTGAACACCAGATTGGCCATTTTGTGGACCTGCAAGTTCTGCAACTGTAGCAATCACTGTTTGTTTCGAATGATCACTTTTAGGACATAAACCTGTTTAATCAGTATGTTATTGTATTCTAACGACATTTTATCAGCTTTACTAACTATCATTACAATAAATATCAAATACTTTCTCTGATAATGGTTGATTAGATATAGCGAGTAAACAAATCTTAAAATACTAAAAATGAAAAACGAACGTTTATAATATACCTATCAATAGGGAATTGAAGTGTTAAATGGAACACTCACCTACAGACCTTGTATCCTCTAACAGGGAGTGAGAAAAGGAGATTCCTCTCTCGTTTGAGGAGTAATAAAGCTCGTAACATAAATACAAAGCAACTTGAATATTTAACTCAGCTGACGCTTAAGTCACATAACCTCAATTCCCTTCCTCCTCTGTTCCTCCACAGGTTTCCTCTTCATTTAATTTGTTTGGAATCTGTATTGAGCCTGTAAAAAACTTGTGGGCGCGACTAGAACATCCCTCGTTTCTAAAAGAAATCTACTTGAATTGAATGTTTAGCGGGAGATTTGAATTTACTTTAATATCTTCACAATTTCAGTTGTTACAACAATGTTTCGGGAGTCCTAATCTCTTAATGATGCGAGCAGAAAAAAGCAGTCTCAAATCATGACCAGGTTTGAACGTGGATCTGCTCTTTAAGCATAGATAAAATAGAATCATTATTTTAGTTACTCTGTCTTTAAGCCGCTCTTGCACAGCATATCAAGCTGCACAATCACAAAGTCGCATAAAAATTGGGCAAATCGGCTAATAATGATGTGAGCAGATAAAAGCATTCGGGCCGCAGAATTCATAGAACATCCCACTAAAAAAAACACACTTCAATAGCAACATAGAAAAAGTGATTGATGATTGGGATTTTTAACTGGCTTTGAATTTACTGCATCTATAGAAACATGCACTGTACAAACCAGTTAAAAACTCTAAACGGATAAATACAATGAACTCCACTAAATACCGATACATAAAATCAGTAACAAAAAATTTATTCAGTCTTGTAATTATCATACAAAACGGACAAATATAAAACAAACGGATAACAAACATTCAATCAATAACAACAATAAAATCTGCGTTAAAAAGCCCGAAAACAAAAGGGAATGTAAAATAGTACCTACCCAAGAGCAAACTGAAAAACATTTGCACAATTGATAAAAACTTTGTTAACACTACACACTAATACATACTGTCCTTGGCAAGAACATCGTTCATTATAATACTAAAACAGTCATTAAAACTACAATTTACTTTTGATGTGCACAAAAATATCAAAGCTTTTAATAACTTGGAACGAGGGAAGGTACGTTTCTGCAACAGAAAAACGGGAATTAGTAGAGTAAAGGCGCAATTCACTGAATAGAATTACCTAGATCACTTTTGAGGCCCCCAATCGATTCTCTGTTGATTGATAACATGACTCGTCCCTCTCTGGAAACCGCAATGAAAATTAAAATAAATAAAACAAAATCAAGCAAATGCATTTTACTCACCGTCTGCGTTTTACTGCAGCCCCCATTCGCACCAAAGTACTAAGGCAATTGCCTAAAGTATCCAAAGACATTGCGTAGGGATGGATGAATATTTTCCTTTCACTAATTGCCTCTTCCAGTAATTTTTGCGCGCTTGCTAGTACTAGTTTTTCCTCCACAACCTCGGGCAGTGTCTAAAGCATATTAAAACCGTGAGGATTTTCTTGGACAGAACCAAATAACCCAACTACCTGTAAAATCTCAGCAACCACATAATACGACAAAATAAACGGTTGAATACTGCTGATCAGCACCTCTTCGAAGTAGTTATTTTCGAAAATCTCATATTGCTCGTTCCTGCGAGCAATTATTTTCTGGCTACTCAGTCTATGTAGGGCTTCTTCGAAATACTAAATAAAACAACATTAAATCCACATTTTCTTGAGAAAATCAGCAAATAGAGCTTAAAGTACTTTAGAAGTAAACTAGAAGCAACTGACCCACCTACCGTTTTATACCAAGTTTCCAACAGGACAAATTCAAAGGAAAATATGGCTCGAAGATTGCGGAAGTGTTTGAATAAGTCATCTGGGAATAAATCATTAATTAGAAGCCAGTAGCCAATTCATTCTAATCAACATTTGAAACTTCCGGAACAAGTAAAAAGCTTTTATCAAATCTGTGAAAATGGGTTTACCTAAAAGTTTACGAGTAAATTTACAAGAAACAAGTGACAATTAAAAGCGGTTTCGCATCTTTAGTCCTCATCATAAAGTCTGCTACTTGTTCAAAACAGCTTTTATATTCTCTAAATGCTAATCTTCCATGCGGTCTGCAATTACTTATCTAGTCAAACCCTAGTCAATTAACTGTTTTAGACGAATGATTTATTTGGACTTTCGTTGCCTTATTGAATTTTTTTTCTTGGGTGTGTACAGGGGCGGATCCAGCATTCGAGTCAGGGGGGGGGTCAAGTAGTAGAAATTTTGTTGTCTATGAAATTAGAAAAATTATCGTTAGTTGTTATAGTCAGCACAAGGGAGGGTCATGACCCCCCCCCCTGGATCCGTCCTTGGGTGTGTAAAGAAAATACAGATACGAATCCTAAAACTACGCTACCATGAAAAAGGAGGATTATCAGTGAAAGTCCAAACATATTATTTAAAGTTCAGTAGACCACTCAAACATACAGCAGCTGAAAATACCGCGCTTCTACGAGCTCTCAAACTTTTGTAGATGAACACCCACATCTTACCTTCATTAAGCCTGCCAGTGCTTCTCAAGGCGACAACAATCAAAGCTCCATCAATGAAATAATGCAAAACCGGATTGGCGTAGATTTGCAGCATCATAAAAGGAACTGAATAACTGATAGTTGCCTCGCTCAGGCTGTGGCCTTTTAATTTGCGAGCATCTACCGCCCCCATGGAAATCTGATTGGTGACCAACCCGATCTTCCCGTTTTCTCCTACTGTGATCAAATTCTGATGCACCTTCAGGCTGTCTTTTATTGCACTGTGAATGTCCTGTTCGAAGATGGTGGCTCCCCAACACCTGAAAGTACCTCTGAGGATGCGTATTTCCTGAGCCAATTCTTCCATCCCGGTGAACTCCTGTCCTCTAGTAATATTGTTGTTTAAGATCAGCGCTATTAAGTTGAAGTAGCTGACCACGCTGGATATTTGCTGACGCCGCACGATTTCATAAGCCAAATGCGGAATGAGCCGCTTTTCTTCTTCATTAATCTCGTGCAAGTGTATGGGCCCTAGGCTGTGCTTGGATCTATCGAATTTATCTTCAAAGAACTCCCTGGTGGAAATCGGGTCGCCGAAGTGGAAGTAAATGCTTCCGAAACTTTCCTTCACCAACTTCCACGACCTGAAGAAACCCTAAAATAATTCTGTTTTAGGTGATTCACAGGGTTTTAGTTAGGTACATACAGAGGTGCTTTCTCGTGGCTTAGGAATGCCCAATAGTTCGAAAGAAAACAGGTTCTCTTCTATTAACCGGTCATAGTTGACGCTAACAGGCACAAAAAGAATGTCCGGGACTTGGGACAGGAAGTACGACTTAAGGATCATGTTGATTAGCCCTAGAATAAAAAAGTGAGGAGAAAATGTGAAAATGGTCACTAATCTAGGTTTGGATTCAAAAAGTTCCTTCATATTCATTGAGTCGCTCTGCTGTTCCTAAAAATTAGTGGGTATATTTGTCGAACACCCTGTAGTGCTGGTGCCGCTAATCTCTATGTATTATTGGCATTAATTAAGAGCCATTTCGGATGAAAAATCTCTCAACAGACAACAGACTCATTTTTTCCCACTTTTTAAGGACGCTAATGTAGGTACGCATAGTAAAAAAACTCGAACAGAAAACGTATATTTTTACTACATGTAAATAAATATAGCCAAGTCGCCTACTTGGCACACTTGTCTATAATAGCTGCAATGACTTCGATCTCCACACTGGCGCCCATGGGCAATTTGCCCACTTGAAAAGTGGATCTTGCCGGAAAGTCCTTGCAGAAAAACTCCTTGTACACTTCGTTGACGCCCGAAAAGTCGTTGATATCATCTAACATTATGGTGCTCTTGATTATGTTCTCATAGGAGGTTCCTGCCTCCTCCAAAATGTGTCCAATTGTAGTCAAAGCCTGTCTAGCTTGAGGGCAGACGCCTCCAGGCACCAGTTTCATATTTTCGTCCACTCCCAGGACCCCCGATAAGAACACGATGTTATTGAAAGACACCGCTTGGTTGTACGGGGAGCCTGCCGCTGGTTTAGGGGCCTTGGCCGCCATTATCACTTTCCGCACCAAAGACCCGGCCATTTTCACTCCTTAAACTAGCACAAACCCAACTGAGAAGATTGTTCGATTAAACGAGCGAAGTTCAATGCGATATCAGCCCAACGTGAACGTTTGACCCCGATGCAATCGGAAGTCTGCCCCGAATTATAATTTCAATGTCATAAAATCATGCAAAATTGCAGGTACAAATTGTCACCTGGCTAAACTAGAAAATATTAATCGGAGTGCTCTTACCATATTTGGGCACCATGCTCTTATTACTGCGGCTTCTGGTGCCTTCTATGAAAAATTCGACGGGCAAATCGCCCTTGCAGACCAACTGGTGGACGTATTCTTTAAAGGCTGCCCAATACAAGCTATCGTCACCGTAAGATCGACGCATGAAGAAAGCCCCGGTATTGCGAAGCATCTCACCAACCCCCATCATACCTTGGAAGTCTACAAAAGTTATCAAATGAAAACCGGGAAAGTTGTCAAAGTTTTCCACAATCTCCAACATAAGGAGAATACAGATAGATTCAAAAACGACTTAAAACCCAAAAAATTGTTCTTGATTGCGACCATAGCTTTAGATGCAATTTCATTAAATTTGTATAGTCGCCTTAGAAAATTTGCACCGATTTTTGAATCACCCTATACTTACAAAGATTTATCGTTTTCCGCTTAAAATTCCAAAGGTAAAATTGACCGAAATAGTGAAAATTGATGCGTAATCATTGGAAAATAAACTTCTTGGTCGATTATCAAGCTTGCGAAAAATCTATTTCAAAAAGGCAACTTTTGTCCCGGAAATGTGAGATTTTTCTGAAACGAAAAATGCTAAATAATTAAAATTTGGTTGAAAGTTAGTGAAGTTCTCGATTTAAAAATGTTGCAAGTTGTGTGTCTTACAATTCAAAGGGTCTTCAAAGTCAAATAATTAAATTTTTTAATTGAATACCAACTTTTTTCCAGCAGATGTGCAAATCAATTTGCGCATTTACGTTTCTCCGAAACATAAAGCGGTAAAGAATTAAAGCTTGGTGGTAATATAGCGACGTTATCGACCTAAAAAAGTTGTGTGTCTGGAAACTCAAAGGCCGATTAATTGGAATGTTTTAAATTGAGGTCTAGGTGAGGCGAAA
Organism: Dendroctonus ponderosae; assembly: GCF_020466585.1. Classification (NCBI taxonomy): domain Eukaryota; kingdom Metazoa; phylum Arthropoda; class Insecta; order Coleoptera; family Curculionidae; genus Dendroctonus; species Dendroctonus ponderosae. Next base: position 14,721,337 of record NW_026018814.1, read on the forward strand.
ATGCGAGAAAAATACCAGTGAAGCCAAGCTATAGATAAATTCACATAAAGATACAGCATATAATTTCAAATAAACAGTAGCGCTTTATCTAAAACATTTTTAATTTTGTTTCTTTGTTGTTTGCTCAGATGTTCAAACCCCATGAATTTGAAGCCGACATTGAAGACTCTAAGCGGAATTTTCAAGAAGTCACACAACATGAAACAAGCAAGTAATCGAACCAATTACTGCTCGTTTGAAGGAATTGTAAGCCCGTTTCGAACATTTCATTCACGCTTCTCACGGGAGTGAACATTCATTAAGTTTGAATTCGTTTCCTTTTTTTCTGAAATAAGTTCCCAATCTATTCTGATCGTATAAATGAATCAATTAAATGAAAATTCATGACTCCTTTTTAGCTGTTGATTATTGAATTTTGATGTATTTTCTTCTCTCTGAATAATCTCTCTCTGATTTAAGAAAGTTGGATCCGTAACTTTTTGTCCATTTATTTACTTTTAGTTGATCTGTCCCTGCCGCCATAAATCCCATATTTTAGCCCTGATATGATCGGAATAAGTTTTCCTAAACATTGAAACTTGAAAAGTTTTCTAAAAATTGACTCCTTATTTTGGCCACACTTTATCAAAGAACATTTTTCAAGTAAACCCTCATTTACTCATAAAGGCTCTGAACTGAATTTAGTTCAGTTGATTTTGACGAAGATTCATGCATAAAGTCGTTAGGCTATTACCCATTCCGGCTGCAATTGCAGGAATTTCTATGCCATAATGAAAGAAAACGTAAGAAAAAATGACGAAATCCGCGTAGCTTCTGTGGGACGGGACAAATATCACCGGACAGTTTCCCATGGTGGATTTGATCTGAAACAACCAGAGACAACCATTGGTGATGAAATTGAATACCTTAATTGAAGAAAGCTCAATCCAAATACATAGGTACTACGAAAATGAACTTGTAATAGTAATACAATGACCTCCATTATTACAATTTTAAGATAAAAACGCCAATCTTATGAGGAAAATTTCTTATCTCAAACTGGACTTGAACCCGCATATTAAAGGGCAAAGTTATTAGGATTTGTTATTCTCAAATACCTACAAATAACTTGACTAGCATGATAGAAAAACTTACCTTGAGCAGGCCCTGATAATTCACATAAACCCCTGAACATACTTTCAACAGGAGTTTACTTAAAATATATGACAAGTATCGAATCACCTTCAGGCTTTTAGTATACCCAACTTCGTCAAGAATTAGCATCAACTGTCTCTCAATCGCCTTCCTGTCCATGTTACTTTTAGCACCTATCTAGAAAGTAAAAGTCCATGATTACATATAAATCCATGATCCATATAAAGGATTTTGAGGGAATTAGTCGCCTTACCTGCTCAATAATTTCGGAGATTTTTAAGGAGTTCAAAACAGCTAGTTTATGATCGTCAGGATTAGGCCTCGGTCGCATCTTCACCGCAACCTGGGTGTTTAGTGCCCTAGTAGACCAAAGCCAGATGTTAAAGTCATTTCTTCGGGGCTCCAGCAAGTCTTCATAACTTCTATTAGCCATTCTTAGCAGAAAGCTGGTATATCAATCGACTCTAATCAATTGCCAAGTGGTTACTGTGGGATTCGGTGCCAATTGATAAAGATTCAGGAGGTAAACATTAGAATTCACGTAGAACATTAATTAAGTATATGATACTGGAAATCAAAGCCTGAGGCATATTTTTATTCATTAGCTTGAAAATGATTTGGAACTGTTCTAGTTTCAACTAACAACTGTAGCTATTTTGATAATAGTAATTAATAATTGCTTTTTCATAACGCTGAGGTTAGATTTATAACTGATTGAGGTTAGGAAAATCTCATAATTGGTGATGGGCGGGTCGGAACTGACCCGACTCCGGGATCCGGATCTTTGAAAAGACCCGACGGATGCGGATCTTGAAATTGTCCAAATACGGGTCTCGGATCTTAACAGATCTTTTATATGTCTAGAAATAAAGCAGCGTGTATCTGTAGTTCAAATTAGTTAACATATTATTTCAAAACTTAAGTGAATTGAATTTAATAAAATGAAAAATATCTATGCCACCTACTTTACATTTATTTTTGAAAGCGTATATGCCATAGGTAAAGACGAGTACATGCGGGTCATGAGTCATGAATATTGGCAAACCCGATTGTCGAATCAGTCGAGACCGAGTGGATCCGAGTGGATCCGAGCCGAGATTCGGACCCGAAGCCCGAACTATTGTTCGACGATGAATTCATTGTGATACAATCAATTCATTGTATGAACAGTACATTCATTCATTCTGATACAATTAATTAATTATTTCGTTTGGCTCAACCCTTTGAATATAAAACTAACTTTATATTCAAAGGCTCACCCAGATAGCATTTGATATTCTATGAATATCCCAGAATGTCCAAAAAATATACAGAACATTGCGGGAATATCCTGGGAATATACATAGGTGAACATTCTTAACATGAATGTTCGTGGAATATACATGCATGTATATTCATCAAAGTTCATAAAACGTATATCCTAGGTATGTACATATATGTACATATTGGCTATATGTGCAGATGAACATGCCAGGTATGTACATATTGTGTATATGTGCAGATGAATATACCTAGTATGTTGAAAACAAATATTTCGGTAATATACATGCATGTATATCTACGGTATATTCCAAATTGGTTGAATAGAAATTTTGCGTGCCCGCAGCAGAAAAGTAAGGGCATGTAAAAGTAAATCTTCTTACTACTAAAACCTGAGACCCTTATGAAATACTGAAAATATG
>NW_026018814.1:14725151-14728309 GCF_020466585.1 Dendroctonus ponderosae
TCCATGGTGAATGTGAATGTCTGATTATTCCTTGTTCAAGCATTTCATTTATTTGTCTGTGTACTTCTTCTTTGTGAACATATGGATATCGATAGCTTTTTGTATCTACTGGGATCTCATCAGGTATTGATCACATGCTTTACTTGATGAATGCTTTACTTACGTGAATGTTAATTGAGAACCTGGTTTATAGAATACCTTTGGAAAATCTTTTAGAAGTTTGAAAAGTTGATATTTTTCTTCAGAATTTAAATGTTCATGTCTGATCATGAAATTGAAATCAATTTTTATTGATGTTCTTTTTTGAAAAGATTTGTCAATTTTAAGTTCAATGTTGAAGATTTTATGATGATTTAATTCGAAGGGTTCCAAAAGTAATTGATCGTTGACGTCACATTGAATGTTAATGGTTACATTCCGTTATTGATCGTAACTAAAGTGGGTTGAATTTCCATTTGTTCATCACGATAATAAGGGATTATCCAAGATGTGTTATTGGGAAGTTTTATTTTAAAGAGTGTATTTTGAATCGTTTTTGGGGGAATTTCAATCTTATATTTATTTAAATTTTTCGCGCAGTAGAATGGAATTTGTAAAAATCTATTTTTTAGTCATTTATTATCCAAATCAATGTTTAACTGTAATTCAGAGAGATCTTTAATTCCTATTATGCCATCAAAATAATCATGAAAAGAATACAAAATGAATTCAATTGGTTTTGAAATGCCGAAATGTAATAAAAGCGGAATTGTCGCTTTACTTGTATTTTTTGTCTAGAACCGGTACAGGTTTGAAGTGTACTAACATAGGGTATTATTGAATCTGAAAAATATTTTTCTGCGATTGAAGGTCTTAGTAAAGATGCATGAGAACCTGTGCCTATTAATAATTTAATATTGTAGTTTGGAATTTTGAGGTAGGAAAGTTGGTTAATTTGGAAACTATTTAAGTTTGACCATGATTTTGTTGTTCCGATGCTCGTCTCCGACAATTTTCGACAATATCAATTAGATCTTCTTCAGGGGAAAATTCAGGGGGGTAACTGTTGTTTTCCGATTCAGGGTAATAATTTTCATCGTCATTTTCTCCGTAGTTTTCGCATTCCGATTCCTCATTGCCTTTTTCTAAATGAGTTATTCTTGCAAGGTGAAATTCGGTTTTCCCGAGGGTTGCAAATGATTTGGTCTACTTTGATGTTGGAAATTTTTTTGAAAAGGTTGCTGTTGATGTCTTATTTGAGAATGTCTTGTGGGAATTGTGCTTACACCAGACATGGGTTGAGGGTAGTGTTTATTTTGATTATGGTTTTGAGGTCTCTGTTGATTGGACTGTGTTTGTTTAAATTGATTTGTAAAAAGTTTAAATTGTTTTGGATTGGGGTTTTGAAAACATTTATTTAGAAAATTGTTTGGTTGAGATTAAGGCTTGAAATTTGCTTTTGTTTGATTTTGAAGAAAATTGTTTTTGAATGAACTTTGGATTGTCAAAATTTCATAATTTGTAATTATATCAATTGCCGTATCAAGGTTTTGAGGATTTTGAACTATTAAAAGGGTTCTTAATTCAGATGAGATGTTTGCCAATAGATTTTATGTCGCGGTTAATTCGTTTTGTACTTATTAAGATTGCACGCATAAGGCTTTGAGTTTTTGTATATAGTCTTGAGTTGACTCGTTCTTTTTGCTTAGGAAAATTAATTGTTGATGAAGATTAGCCCTTGTGATAGGGTCACAGAATTTTTGTCTTAAAAAATTATTAATTTTATTTCTGGCCAATTTATTAAATTTGGTCTCTTAAGAAGGAAATCTTCAGCGGAGCCAATAATTTTTCATTTTATTGCCAGCATTACAAATTCTTGTTGAGAAGAATCTGCATTCAAATATCTTGAATAAAATGTATCAATTTGATTTAAAAATTATTCTAATCTGGATGGGGTTCCATCGAATGTTTTTAGTAAAGTTGCGATCTCGATTGTTGAATTTAAATTAGTTTCAGATTTTAAATTTTCTTGCTTAATATCTAATTCACTAATACTACTGTTTTGACTAGATGAAACTCTATGTTTCGGATATGTTATATCCCCTAATGTTACTTTAGAACAATTTTTCATTCAGAAAGAATTATTAATTTTAACAATTATTTTCGTTCAATTGTTATATTTGTTTAATTCAATTCAATCAGTTTGATCTTTTTAAATGTATGCAAAATTGGAAATTACAAATCTTCAATGCTTGTATTTCTTTGTTTCTTAATTAACAGGCTGTTCAACTATAAGAAATAATAAGTGAATGCACTTACAGTTATTTCTAGTCTCTTGCCTGTATCATGCCAACACTTCGCTGAGCAGATACACTGGACGGGTCGTTGCTGCCTGTAGTGGAGACTAGCGCTGAGCCAATTTGTCCTACTGGGGCGATCGTTGTGGCGGACCAGAATACGATGCCTTGGATTTGGTTGTGGTTCTTGGTTCTTCCTTAGCTGTTGAGACAGAAGGGTGAACTGGTTTCTACTGTTCGAATCACTTGCGCGATGCACGTGATATTCCGAATTTTCGAAACACTAATTACACTCCGGAAGAAAATCCGAACGACTGCGCCAATTTTATTGATTAATTTGAAACTCGCGTTTTTAAAATCACTTTATTTCAAAATTAATTGTACATACTTTCCTTAAAGTTGCTTAAAGTAGCAACAACGCTACACATGCAAGTAAAAATAATTGAGTATCTGAACAAAGAATTCTAGTCTCTTCCCAGAATTGATTGTCCTGACTAATCACCTGTTAGGCCTAATTAATCTTAGAATGTTTTAAAGTGTTGCAATTGTGATGTATTTTAGTGTGTGATATGATGAAGCTATTGACGAACTGTGATTGTTTTTTAAATAAATAGACAATAAATGACTGAAGCCCAGGAATTGATTTTGATTTGGAATTCAAAATTAATACAATATTTTTATTATGTGGATTTGTAATGTGTTCACCGAACCTAACCGTAGGCTATCTTTGAACTTAGATTAAACGGACCTGACCATAGGCTGTCTTTAACTGAATTATCGTTTCTACCGTGGCTACTTTTATACTTAAATCATGCTGATCATAGCAGAAACGATACTACGTCTTATTTTAATCGTTTAGTCGGCGTAAGTGGCCATATAATT
>NW_026018814.1:14729308-14733630 GCF_020466585.1 Dendroctonus ponderosae
TAGACGCTTGTCATATGTAAGTCCAAGATAGGTTATCTTGGACCTCCATGGTAGCTGCTGCTCTGCAAGCTCTAGTAGGCCTCTGGGTGGATCTTTCCTGCCTCTGGTGAATATGATGGCTTGAGTTTTTGCTGGGTATACCAGGATATATCCATTTTACAGTCCCTGCTCCATTTCGCGACTTTGTTGAGCTGTCTTTGCAGTTTGGCTTGGCTGGCAGGACCCTTTCCGACGGTAGTGAAGGCTATATCGTCAGCGTAGATGTAGCCTTCTGTGTTTTTGTTGATTGGAAGGTCCGCCATGTAGATATTGAACAGGATAGAGGCCAGAACTGCCTCCTGCGGTTCTCCTGACATCATTGGCCTTCTTGTAGAGAGCTGCTCGTCTGCTCTGACTTGGAAACTGCGTCCAGACAAGTAACTGCTGATGACCTTGGTTTGGTACCCTGGAAAGCCTGCCTTGATCGTCTTGGCAATCAGGGCCTGGTGCCAAACCTTGTCAAATGCCTTAAACATGTCCAGGAAGATAGCTCCTAGGCTTTTTCGGCGAATTAACGTTTGCTGGATTCTCGTTGTTAGCCGGGCGGCAAGTGTGCTTGTGTCATGTCCCCGCCTGAATCCATGTTGCTCATCAAGCACCACTTTCTAGTCCTCTATTGTATCCTGGATTTGGTACAGAATACACTTTTTTGATACTATACAGAATACACAATTTTGCTCATCATTGGTAATAAGCTGATGGGCCTGTAGAACGTAAGCAGTTTCCTGTCTGAGCCTTTCTTCGGAACCAATACCACAATTGCCTTTTTCCAGATGTTCGGGCAGTATTGGAGGTCCAAGATTGAATTTTTCACTGTGGTTAGATCCTCAATTGCTGTTTTCGGTAGCTTTTTGAGGACCTCATTAGAGATTTCGTCATGTCCAGGCGCTTTTCACCTCTTCGTCCCCTGGATGATGTCCTGGATGATCTCCTTCTCACTCCTTTGGCTTTGGTGGTCTGCCAGTTTTGGATGTGGGCGGCTACTATTTTATCCACTTCCTCTTCTTTCTTTGGGTGATCAACCAGGTTTACTCTGTATTGGAGCTCTAAATGATTTGCAAAGAGCTCCACTTTCTCTTTGGCGTCCACAGTGGTAATTCTTTCTGGTTCTTCCTGGATCGCAGTCTGGAGGCGGTTGACTTGCCTTTTTAAATACGGGTCTTGCGTACGCATGGATCTGCGTCGTATCCGGTTTTTCTCCCTGATTTTGGCTTTTAACCAGGGAGGTATTTGGTCTATTTGGTTGGCCGGTACGACAGTTTGACTTGTTGAGGCTGCCAGGGCGTTTTTAATTTCCCTGGTGAGACTTTCTGCAGCCCGGTCTAGGTCGACCTCTATTGTGGGCTAAGGGATTCTGCTGGAGCTTTCCATTATGCTCTGGAAAGTCTGTTAGTTAGTGATCCTTTTAGTCGCAGTGATCTTGTTGGTTTGGTTCGGTCCAATTTGCAAGAGTATCGGCAAATGGTCCGACGGCAATTCCTGAAGTACTTCGGGGCTGGATAGTCTTGGGTGATGTGCGTAGGTTCTTGCGGCGCAGCTATCTGAAACGAGTTTTTGCGGGCTTCGTTTAATAGCATGTTGCCTTGGGCGTTGTTGAAATTGCATCCCCAATTTGTGTTTTTGGCATTAAAGTCCCCGCTATGTTTCATTGGTCTATCGTCATCTGGGAAAAGCCTTTGAACATCCTCGGGACATTGGACTGACGTATATGGACCCGACTCTGATCTCTGACTTTCTGCTCTGTGTGTCTGGTAATTGCGAAGTGTGAACCTATCTCCAGGTTTTAGCATGGCTTCCTGGATTAGGCACACATCGACGCTATATTTGTCCAGGAAGTCTTGGAGCTTTATTTTATTATTCTTCACTCCGTTGGCGTTCCAAGATATGACACACAGAGACCTGGGCCTGTGCCCAAAGTGCAATCATTTGTGCTTGCATGGCGGCCATGAATGTCTGCATTTGATTCTGCATGGCCTGGATGGGTTGGGCCAGCTGTTCATGGCCGTTTTTGCCACCTTGTTGAAGTTGGGGGGCTTGCCGGGGCGGCAGGTTGCTTTGGACGGCCCTGCTGTAGCTCCTGCTGTTTTGAATGACTGATGGCTGTGATATGGTGACAGTTGGTTCTGCCCTGCGAGTTGGTGGAATTTATTTTATAGTCTGCTGCTTCTGTACAGGTTTCGCAGGGCATCCGGAGATGGAAGCTGGATGTGCGCCTCCGCAGTTTGCGCACTTCGCAGCCCTTTTCCGGGGAATTGGACATTTCCGGGATTCATGTGCTGCCGCACACTTGACACATTTTGCCGCGGCTGTACACTTTGATTGTCCATGTCCGTGGAGCTGACACCGGCAGCACTGTGTCAGCTGACTCTTGGCATGCTGCGATTCCACTCTGACTCTGAGGTTTCCCAGCGATCTGACATTGAAGATCGCCTTTTCTGTTTTTGGCAGTAGCACCAGGACTACTGCTATTGTCTGGCCATTATTCTTCCGCCTTACTATGGTTGTCGGATTGAGTCCTAAGGCAATTAGTTGTTCCCTAGATTTGCCATTGCTCCATGATTCGATGACGCCTCTAATGACCACTCTGAGCTGCTTCTCCTCCTCCAGTTGGTACGTGTGGTACTGATATTTGTATGTATCCAGTCCCCGAATCATCTGCCTGTAGTCTTCGGCAATTAGTGGGTGCGTTCTGACTCCCTCCTTGGTGGTCACTCCACATCCATAGTTAATTTTGTTGGCCATCGGTCGTCGAGGGACTTCGTCGTATTTGTCCTTCTCTCGAAGGACAATTGGAGGCACCTTTAGCCTCTTTTCACTTAGCTGCTGGGCGGCAGGGCTGGCCTGCTTCTTCTTCTGCTCGGCATCAAGCTGCTGGGCGGCAGGGGTAGCCTGCTTTTTCTTTCCGTTGTCACTGTCTCTGTTTTCCGGCTGGGTCGTCCTTGGCTGGACTGCTCTCCGTGGGTCCCTCCTCTGTCGCGGACCTGCGGACAAAAATGGGGCTTTAGTACTGTCCTCACTGGAGGACACAGGCCTGGCTCGCTTCCTCCTTCGTCGGCGATTTGGGCTTTGATAGCTCTCGCCGTCTGAGGAGTCCGGCACCGGGCCCCAGCCCTCCTTGGAGGCAATTAAGGGAGCTGCCGCCTCAGCAGGCCCCTCAACGGCCTCACTATCATTGGAGGAGACTGTGCTCTCCTCCATTTCTTCCACCGCAGCCATATCCGGCACTCCGAAGTCCTTGGCGGCTAGCAGCGTTTCCGCTTTCACCGCCCGGTCGCTCCAAAATGCCACCTCCAGCAACGTGGACAATTTGGCCTCTTGCGCCTTAAATCGCTTCAGGACCTTCTCTGCTAGGACTGTTTTGGACTCCTCCATGTCCTGCAACACACATAACCACAAAAAACTTTAGTAATTTCAGCACTAGCTGTAGAAACGTGCTGAAAAGCACACTAATATCAGGGTAACATAAAAACGTCGAATGGTAAACCCTAGTAAACAGTTTTCACTGTGAATTGACAATACTGTAGCTCTGCAGAGATAAAATTCCAAAAGCGGACAATGCCTAATTTCATCATTCAAAATGTTAAGACGATTTTTAACGCGTTATCTAAAACAAAATTAGGGGGAATGAAAAGTGTATGTGTTTGATTATGGAATTCGATAAGAATACACGGAAGACTCTAAATTATTTTATTGGAAATTTTCTTTTCAACATTTTTCACTGTTGATATCTTTTCCTAGAAGAAAAATTGTTAACTCGTATCATCATCTTTTGACGGCGATTTCAGGTTCTAACTTTAATAAGATTTCTAAAATCCAACAAAAACGACGATTGGGAGCTGGGAAGATATTTAGCACGTTTACTTAGCGTGAAAAACACGATTGTGGTGTTTGGCCCACTTTGTAGTTAGCGAGAAAAACACTTTTGTGATGTATAGACCAAGTTTGTATGACAAAGTTAAATTTCCGAAGAGAAACCAGCTGTAAAACAAATTTGCAGAAAACTTCCTAAAATCCAACAAAAACGAAGATTTGGAGCTGCGAAGATACTTAGCACGTTTACTTAGCGAGGAAAACACGATTGTGGTGTTTGGCCAACTTTGTACTTAGCGAGAAAAACACTTTTGTGATGTATAGACCAAGTTTGTATGACAAAGTTAAATTTCCGAAGATAAACCAGCTGTAAAACAAATTTGCAGAAAAGTTCCTAAAATCCAACAAAAACGACGATTTGGAGCTGCGAAGATACTTAGCACGTTTACTTAGCGAGGAAAACACGATTGTGG
>NW_026018814.1:14733730-14735125 GCF_020466585.1 Dendroctonus ponderosae
ACGATAATTCAGTTAAAGACAGCCTATGGTCAGGTCCGTTTAATCTAAGTTCAAAGATAGTACACGGTTAGGTTCGGTCACACACATTTCAAATCCACATAATAAAAATATTGTATTAATTTTGAAATAAAGTGTTTTTAAAAACGCGAGTTTCAAATTAATCAATAAAATTACCGTAAACACCTTTAGGTTAGAATATAACAGTCTAGGCACTGAACCACGGTTGAACGGCCGATTTGAGTCGTTCAGCTGAACTGGGATTTGATCTGCCGTTCAGGCTTGAACGCGACCATAGAACAAGGCTTAGACAACCGAAAATTTTCGTTCACCGCTGAACTGTCGGTGAACTTGGATTGTGCAACCGGCCCTAAGCGGGTAATTTGAATTTGTAATATGCATTTTAATTGTTTGAATTTTATAGGGTGGGAACTGTTATCTCCGGATAAATGTATTTGAGTAATATAGAAATTTTATAAATATTGACCCATAAAATTGTAACGTTGACGCATTTAAAAAGAAAAGTTCATATAAACAATGTCCGAAACAGGTTACGCCATGTTCTTCCACAGAGTGCATTACAACTTTTTCCACGTTTCCACGTGCTCTCAAATACCAGTTTTATCCAGACTGCCCCTGGCCATCCAATCCACAATTTCAGTGGTAAGACTCTCCACTCGGGAACCTGAACGCAGCTGAAGATATTTCTGGAAAAATTCAGTCGAGTGGAAAAATCTAAGATAAGCAGACAAAATGGTCTCTTGTCAATGGTAGTAATCACAGAACAACCCAAGAAATCAAATAAACCAGGCTCGACGAAAAAAACCAAAAGCACCTAAACCGAAAACTGCAAAATCGCCGAGCATAACAAACGAGTATGTTTTTTCCTATCTTAAAGTAGGAACATGCTTAATCAAACACAAACCGGTTCTTTTCAGAACCACAATTTTTTTCCAAATAAATAACTAGGATAAGAAGAAACAATGCAAATAATTTGAGAGCACGTACTATTTTTCAATTTAAGGCTAAACATAAATAAAATGGTAATTTATGTATCTAAGGCAAGAAGTAAGCAGTAATATACCGAGTACACATAAATACATAGCGAGCGAGGTATTTAATAGGGTTCTGTACCGATCATTAGTATTGACCTAGACAGAGAAATGTGAATTCTCAATAAGGAAAAGAATTAAATAATGGTGACTCAAGTTAGAAGTAAAAAATAATTAATTTGTACGTGCCCTTACTTTTCTGCTGCGGGCACGCAAAATTTATTTTCGACAAATTTTGTGAATCTGGTTTGTTTTCGACAAATTTTGTTAATTTGTTAATCAAAACACCATATTTTCAGTATTTCATAAGGGTCTCAGGTTTTAGTAGTAAGAAGATTTACTTTTA
>NW_026018814.1:14735225-14736258 GCF_020466585.1 Dendroctonus ponderosae
TATGGCACGACCAAATGGCAAACACCATCGCCAAGGCAAGATTCCTGCTTCATGCCTGCTATCCTCTGCTGTTCGGTAAACTCTGCTTACGAGCTAAGGCCAGAGTTTACAAGCAAATAATACGCCCGGTGCTGACTTATGGATCTCCAGCGTGATCCATAGCCAGCACCTCGCGAAAGCAGAAACTGGAAGTATTTCAGAATAAAATACTGAGGATAGTGACAAAGGCCCCATACTTCGTCAGAAATACCACCCTGCGAAGCGACCTGGATACAGAAAACCTGCTGGACCCATCCGGAAACTAACATCAGGGTAAAGGCCGGCAAAGGAAGAATCCCACCGTCAGGGTTTCTTGCACCAAGAAGTTCAATTGTGACTGCAGACCTCTCCCTGCGGACACAGTCTAAGAAGCAGACGTGGACCACCAGCGATGACCAGTTCCTGCACCACAACGAGGACCATGGGCTAACTTTAGGTTAACTTAGGAAGCATTAGAAGATGTGTTAGGTTAGGCTTAGGTTTAGGTTAGAATAAGTCATACGATGTCACTTAAAATCACAAGATGTTAGCACTAAGGATCCGTAGAATAAGTAGCAGTAAGAAGGATTGTAAAACTTGTCTGAAATGAATATGTTCAAAAGCAAAAAAAAAGTTGAAAGCATACTTACCTGGCGTAGGGGTTTACCGTGATCAATAAGGCGGTTCCCCGGGGTGAGGCCCTTCCATTGCACCACAGTTGGGCTGACCAATGCGATTATTCCTCATACGAATAACTCGGGCGCATAATTTTTGGTAGTCGGGACCAGTGTGACCAGATTGGGCGATTTATCGCAAATTGGGCTACTTTTCGGAGAGTTTTGCGACGAACATTTTGAGAAAGTCGCCAAGCGACTTTTGAGCGATATTTCACAATTTTCACCTTACTTTGGACGATTTGTAACTGTATCTTTTACGACTTTTTAAATTATATGATCATATTCGATTTATACAAATATCTTTATATGCAGTTTGTATACTTTTATAAAATAAATTA
>NW_026018814.1:14736358-14737717 GCF_020466585.1 Dendroctonus ponderosae
GGCTTCCATAATTGAAAGGTTTCACTGAATCTACTGAACTAAAGAAAAATATATTTTAATGCTTATACGCTTCAATCAATTCAGTATCAGACCATAGAACAAGGCTTATATCGTATCGGACAATGTGCATGTGGTTCAGTTCTAATATGCTGGACCATAGATGAAGACTGAAGAAGGATGTGCTGGACTGACAACATAGTAGCCAATCAAATAAAACCAAATATACCGCATTTTACCGACATTGGGAAGTGCCAGCCCTAGGAAAAAATTGAGTATAGTATTTATAGTCCAAGTGCCAAGTGGCACTTGAGAGACACTTATCGAAGAACGACTTGAGTGACTTTTGACACTTGAGGTAGAAGCCATTATATAGTTCCAACTCGAGAGTGACTTGGAAAAGTGGCTGTTAAGTGACGGACAATAGGTTTCTTATGATCGTCCGGTTGGTACCATTGGCATTTATCATAGATAACTCGGTAGTATCATAGATAACACTCTTGTGATTTTGACTAAATCTAATTTTCAATTCTCTGCCAAAGCGAATTCTGTGGCTCAAATGGGGCCTAAGAAACTGCCAAAAAGGCAACGTCGTGTTTCAGTCAATTTTCAAACTGAAAAAAGAACACGCAATTCTAAAACTTCCTGAAACCAAGACTTTTTTGAGAAACTGCCAACATTTCCTTATTGATGGTTCACTTTCTAAAAAGGCCATTTAGTTCTTTCTGTAATGATGTAAAGATGAGCCCTGGCTTATTTTGCTTTCGAGAAATGAGCAAAAACGAGACGGAAAACATGAAAGTTTTTCATAATCTTTGTACCTAAGTGTTTGTTATTGAAATTTCGCTTTCTGGGTCAAAACTACTCGCATTTTCTCACTCATGTGATTATGACTAAATCGAATTTTCAATTCTCTATCCAACCATGCGAAAACGAATTCTGTGGCACAAATGCGGCCTGGGAAACTGCCAACATTTCCTTTTTGATGGTTCACTTTCTAAAAAGGCCATTTAGTGCTCTCTGTAATGATGTAAAGATGAGCCCTCTGGCTGAGCAAAAACGGGACGAAAAACATGAACATTTTTCATGATATTTGCACCTAATTGTCTGATATTAAATTTTCGCTTTCTAGGTCAAAACTTCTGGGCTTGTCTTGACTAACTTTGCTGGTGAGGCGATTAACAATAAATTGCAGTTGGACGTAATAATGACTGATTGCTCAAAGGCCTTTGACATGGTTGACCATGGAATTCTCTTATGGAGACTAATGGCCGTATTTATAGTCCAAGTGCCAAGTGGCACTTGAGAGACACTTATCGAAGAACGACTTGAGTGACTTTTGACACTTGAGATAGAAGCCAT
>NW_026018814.1:14737817-14739119 GCF_020466585.1 Dendroctonus ponderosae
CTCAAAATGCAGGGACAGGGTCGCGATTCCCATTCCGGGGGAGAGACTCCGGAAATGCCCTCCGCTCGCAACTCGAGCGAATGGAGGGGGGATCTGCGCCACACTACAATTTGTTTGTATAATGCATTGGTGAGACCACCCCTAGGGAATGCATCAGTCATATGGGCGCCTCAAGCTGAATCAAGCATTAATTTAATTGAAAAAGTACAGAAAAGGTTTTTTAGACACTTGTATCTTAAACGATACAATCTCTATCCTTACCTTATGCCAACAACACAGTTGCTTATGGTCTTTAATATGCAGTCGTTGGAACAAAGAAGAGCCATGCATTGTGTTTTATTCCTGTATAATGTTGTCAGTGGTGTTAGATATACATCGTGTAATTTGATTAACTATGTAAGATTTCATGTGCCAAAGTTAATTTGAGAGCAAACACTTGTGATCTTTTCTCTTGCAGTCTTTTTAGTATATCCCGTATAAGCCACATGCAGAATCAGTGTAATAAATTATTGAAAGATTGTTGTAATTTGAATTTTTTTAACTGCAGTGTAAGGGACTGCATTGACAGTTTTTAAGTGATTTTTATAATTAATGTCTAGCATATTGTAAATGTATCTGTTTTTAGGTTATTTAGTTTGCTTAGCAGTGTTAGATTAGTATAGATTTTTGTTAAATGTTGTTATTGTAGTAATAAGCGCTATATCATAGAATTACTGCTTAGGTGGTGTTGGTTGGAGTATTTCAATAAATAAATAAATAAATAATTAAATAATCTTGGTAGTGGTCTCACCTCTAAATAAAGTTTCATGCTCCCATTGTCTTTTATGTTTCCTTGAATATTTCCCCCATTTGCCCATTTTTCTTTCTATCTCAAAAAATTCAATTAAATTAAAAGTAAATCTTCTTACTACTAAAACCTGAGACCCTTATGAAATACTGAAAATATGGTGTTTTGATTAACAAATTAACAAAACAAACCAGATTCACAAAATTTAGCAGAAAAGTAAGGACACGTACAAGTACAAGAGTTTATACGAACTTTTCTTTTTAAATGCGTCAACGTTATAATTTTATTGGGTAATATTAACAAAATTTCTATATTACTCAAATAAATTTATCCGGAGCTAACAGTTCCCACCCTATGAAATTGAAACAATTAAAATGCATATAACAAATTCAAATTACCCGCTTAGTGTGTACACGGATTACATTCGAGAGTGACAATGAGAGCGGACCAATGAGAATCATCTTTCACGCAGTTCTGCTTGGCGGTAACGCCAAAGCTCTCAGAATTTCTGAAAA
>NW_026018814.1:14739219-14740981 GCF_020466585.1 Dendroctonus ponderosae
TTAATCGATGCAAAAAATAAATATGAGTCAAAATATAAAAACCGTGCTTGTGCCTCAGTGTTATGATGTGTCTTCAAGACGGAAATTACGGTATACTTATGGCTTTGACCACTATGGATCAAGGAAACTATGCGGCTTTGGTGCATGCTCTTCAGCTGAGATTTGGCAACGAACACAAAGAGACCGTGTTCCATGCCCAGTTGAGAATGCGGCAGCGGAAATCAGGAGAATCATTACAGGAATTCGAGGGCGATATTGAGAGACTAGACTAGACTAGTTCCGGTCAATGTCCGGGGGCAATTGACCGGGCCCATGAAGACCCCCAGGATCATCAAAATTGAACACCGCTCAGGAAGACTGCACGGAAATGCCGACGCTCTATCCAGAAGACCGTAAGCATGCAAAGAGGACTGTAAGCATTGTCAAAGAGTAGAACAACAGGCAGGAGTCACCTCAATACGAAGAACCAAAGTAGAACTTTGATGAAGGGTGGACTACATAGGAGCTTAAACGAGAACAAATGGAGGACCCAATAATTGGACCCATTCTCAAAGCGAAAACTGAGGATAAAAGGCCAGAGTGGAAAGACATATCTGATAAGAATCCACTCGTGAATGCATTGTGGGCACAGTGGGACTCTTTAACACTGGAGAATGGCTTATTGAAGAGAGCCTGGGAAAGGTCCGATGGCAGGTCTGTCGTAAGCCGATTGGTTGTCCCTGAAAACAAGAGATCAGGAGTTCTTAAAGAAATGCACAATGGAAAAAGTGGAGGACATTTTGGAATCAATAAAACTCTGACCAAAATTAAAGAGCGATTTTATTGGGTAAATTATCGCGAAGACGTAGAGTCCTGGTGCCGTAAGTGCGAAGCATGTTGTGCCACCAAAGGTCCACGCACGAGATCAAGAGGTCCAATGGTACAGTACACCGTAGGTGCTCCATTTGAGAGGATTGCGATTGATGCAGCAGGGCCGTTTCCGCAGACCGAGGCCGAAAACAAATACATTTTAGTTGCCATGGATTACTTTACTAAATGGCCTGAAGCTTACGCCCTTCTCAGCCAAGAGGCAACCACCGTGGCAACAGTACTTGTGAATGAGCTCTTCAGTCGTTTCGGCGATCTTCTGGAACTTTATACTGACCAAGGCCGAAATTTTGAATCGGCTGTGTTCCAGAAAGTCATGAAAACGTTTGGTATTCGAAAGATTAGATCAACTCCATTACATCCACAATCCGACGACGATGGTGGAACGATTTAATCGGACTATGGAGCAGTATCTTTCCAAGATGGTGGCGGAACATCAGCGTTATTGGGACGTACATTTTCCCCTTTTGCTAATGGCCTACAGAAGCTCCGTGCATGAAGCTACCGGTTGCTCCCCAGCCAAAGTGTTGTTTGGAAGAGAAATACGACTTCCAGGGGATTTGATGTTTGGAACACCAGGAGAGGAACAACCTAACACGCAGGACTATATAGAGGGACTCAGAAAGAGACTGAATGACGTACATGAGCAGGTCAGGAATAAATTGAGGATTTCCAATGACCGTGCGAAAACGAGTTATGACTTACTAGCCAATTCAAAAGGCTTCCAGGAAGGTGACCTTGTTTGGTTATACAACCCAAGGAGGAAGGTTAGGAAGTCGCTC
Source organism: Dendroctonus ponderosae (assembly GCF_020466585.1). Taxonomy (NCBI): domain Eukaryota; kingdom Metazoa; phylum Arthropoda; class Insecta; order Coleoptera; family Curculionidae; genus Dendroctonus; species Dendroctonus ponderosae. The sequence goes on from NW_026018814.1 coordinate 14,740,869, forward strand.
AAATTAAGCCCGAAGTGGGAAGGACCTTACACCGTAATTAAGAAGATTAACGACGTAGTCTACAGGATTCAGCGAACCCCCAGAGCTAAGATGAAAGTTGTTCATCTGGACAG
>NW_026018814.1:14741081-14743073 GCF_020466585.1 Dendroctonus ponderosae
AGAGACAATAAATGACTAAAACCCAGGAATATTATTTAATATGAAAATTCAACTAGACAAATCCGAATTTTTGCAAAAATCTGTCGAATTTTTAGGACATGTCATCACTCCCGATGATATCAAACCAAATCCTATGAAAATAAAAGCAATTAAAAACTTTTAAATTCCCAACACTCAAAAAGAAATAAAATCTTTTCTTGGTTTGGTAGGTTATTACAGAAAATTTATAAAAAACTTTGCAAAAATCACAAAACCTTTAACCGACTGTCTAAAGAAAAATGTTAAAGTCACTCATTACAAAGCTTTTCAAAATTAATTTAACCTTTGTAAATCCATTTTAATAAACAATCCGATTTTACAACATCCTGATTTTACAAAAGCGTTTATTTTAACTACGGACGCCTCTGATTACGCTATAGGTGCTATTTTATCTCAAGGACCCATTGGATCAGATTTACCAATCGCTTATGCAAGTCGTACCCTAAACAACGCAGAATGTAATTATTCTACTATTGAAAAAGAATTACTCTCAATTGTCTTTAGAACAAAATATTTCAGACCTTATCTTTTCGGTCGAAAATTTACCATTGTCACAAACCACAAACCATTACAATGGCGTTTTTCCATCAAAAAACCAAATTGAAAATTAGTACGATGCGATTAAAATTACAAGAATTTGATTACACAATTCATTACAAAACAGACAAACAAAATTTGAACGCGGATGCTCGTTCAAGACCACCACGAGAAATCAATCCAATAGAAGCAGCGAAACCACCACCAACCCACATGTCTGCAATTTGTGAACAGAATCAAGAAAAAGAAGATAACCAACAATATCTATGGCATGATAGAATCAAACACTTCTTTGAATCTCAGGAAAATCCCTTCGAACCAATTCAAAAGAAAAAAGAGAAAATAAAAATAATTTCAGACATTCAAATTAAACCACCTCTTCAACAACAAAATATAAAAACTCCTCGTAATCACCCAAGCAACTCAAACACAGATACAGCTTCTGAAAAAGCCCAATCATTAAGTCCCAGTAAATCCGGAACAATTCACACGTTAAAGAAAGGCCCAATTTTAGGCGCACCTTACGTGAACAAAAGTGTAAACACTTTTTCAAATGGACTGCTAAAGAAAAATCTTACATAAATATCAATAAAATATTTCACACAAAGAAAAGGATTATCATGTTTATAACACAGGAACCAACAACTGAAGAAATTAAAAAACTTCTAATAGACTATCTACCACCCGATAGCTATTGTCTACATTTTCCTAACAAAGAATTGGAACCATTAATAATTAAAGTATTTCAAGAAACTTTTAAAAATAATGCTTACAAACTTGTCATTTCTAACATTCTACTTGAAGATATTACTGATTCTAATGAACAGAAGCAAATAATAGAAAGATATCACGTAATGAAAACTTAACATCGCAGAATTACTGAAAATATAAAAAATATCAAGCAAACTTATTATTGGCCCACATTAGAACGAGACGTAATAAATTACGTAAATACCTGTGAAACTTGTCAAAAATCTAAGTATGAAAGACACCCATACAAATTGGTGTACAAACCAACCCCAACTAGCACTAAACCTTTCGAACATATCTATATAGATATATATATATACTCTGACAGGACAAAAGTTCCTAACAATAATTGACAATTTTTCAAAGTTTGCAACCGCCTACCCTTTAAATGAAAATTCAATCGAAATATGTCAAAATCTAGTAAAGTTCTTTTCATATCATGGAAAATCACCATAAAAAATCACGAGTGATAATGCTTCTACTTTCAAAAGCACTCTAATTCAAGACCCTTACAACTCCTTACAACCCAAATTCGAATTCACCAGTTGAAAGATTCCATTCAACGCTCAAGGAAGCCCTTATTTCTTTAAGAAGTAATTACCCCTCTAAAAATGTACAAGAACTAGTTGACATTGCAATACTAAACTACAATAATAGTATTCATTC
>NW_026018814.1:14743173-14748569 GCF_020466585.1 Dendroctonus ponderosae
TCACCAAAGCCCCTTGGTTTGTGCCAAATTGGGTCATCCAACAAGACCTTCAAGTACCCTCAATACAAGAAGAAATCAAGAAAGTCAGTATAAAATAACGTAGTAGACTCGGAAAGCACCCCAACGCGCTCGTTGCCAACCTGCTCAGAAGCAACACCACAAGACGCCTCAAACGATACGATCCGTTGGAATTACCGGTTAGATTCCAATAGAATGCAATCCTCCATGCTCCAGGACAATGTAGGGATACCTACCGAAAACTTAGAAAGTGTTGCTGATGGGCAACATCTTGTGCATGTCAATTAGTGTAATATATAGCTTAACTGTTATTATTATTTACCATAATATTTACTCATTATCGTTAGATAGATTGTAAATTATAGAGGAGCTCACAAAAAAAAAAAAAAAATTTGGTGTAAAGTTTGGAGGGTTGAAATTAAAATTTTGATTTGGTTTAAAATTTGGTTGTGATTAAACAAAACTGCAAATTTGATTTTTAGTAATAGCATGAGTGCGATTTGTATATTGTATAAAGTTTTCTTCCTCTTTTGCAAACGCCATTGCTTGTTCTAAGGAATTTGGGTTTTTTTAGTCGGACGACTAACTGCATGTGGTAGTTTAAGTTGTTAATAAACGTTTTTAAGCATGAATCGTCGTACTCGCTTATTTTTAGAATTTTTAATTCTGTGGAATCATTTGAATTATTAATTTTAGTAAATAGTGAACTTCTAGAATCTTGGAGTTTTAAGCCAAAAGTTAAAGGTGTTTCGTTCTTATCTATTTTCATCGAAATTATGTCTAGTACTAAACTTTCATTGAAATTATGTCTTCGGATCTTTGATCGGAAAATGTTATTATTAAGGCTTCTTTTACTTTTTTCCAGCAATTTAGTTCTATTCGAGAAGCGATTAGGTCTGCTGCTCTACCTACTAACTTGCTGATTACAGTATCAAATAAACAGACGTTGATAGGTACATTTGCATCCCTGTTCTGATGCGCTTGTAAGAAATGTTCACAAGAAGTTAAAAATCTACTTAAGGTTTTCGAATTTCCGTCAAACCTAGGAATATTATCGGCTTGATACCTAATCAATTGATAATTTGGTTCTGACATTTTGATTTTCTTTAAATCTATTTTAGTTTGTGGTTTTCTTAATTCCAGATTGTCTAAAAGATTTACCAGTTGGTTAATATCTTCCAGATTGAAATTACAGGTTTTCTCAGATATTTATCAATGGATTAAATTGGGAAATTAATGGGAAATGCAATTTGATGTTGTACTTACAATACTAATATTCGTTTCATTGCCAATAGGTTGCGCGATGATGTCTTCCCCCTGGCCTTATCTATGGAGATTTAGCGATGTTTGTCCTCTTCTCCGCACCAATAGGATTCGGACGATTATTGTTCCACTCCCTATCTTTTTTTTAAGTCTTACCACTAGTTGCATGTGATAGCTTAAGGTTTTGATATTCTGATATTTTTAATAGTTTGATCTCTCGAGTTTTATTACTCATATTGATTTTTGAAAATAAGAGACTGCGTACGTCTTGTAAACGAAAGCCAAATTTTTGGGCTGTTTCGTTTTTCGAGGGTTTGAGGGTGATTATATCTTGCACTACACAATCAATCTTTGGTCTGCAAATGTGTCAATGATAACTTGTTTAACAAGTTCCCATGATTGAAGTTCAACACGAGAAGCTATTAAATCAGCGGCTCTGCCTACTAATTTGCAAGGGATAGTGTCAAAAAGACCAGAATTTATGTGTGCGTCCTCATTAGTTCTATCTCGATGGTTTTTGAAAAAATTGTCGCAAGCGTTTATAAATCTGCTGCTTTGCTTAGCGTTGCCGTCAAATAGGGGAATGTTATCTGCTTGGTATTTGATCAAAGCAAAATTAGGGTGTGCCATTGTTTTTATTTTTTATCTTCTTAAATTAGAGCTTAAAATTATGCTGAGCGAAAGAATGTATTTGCTTCTTGTGCAAACAAAAGCGGAAAATGCGCAATATTTCAATTGTTCAAAAAAAATGGAAATTGGAAAATTGGACTTACAGTGATAGAAGTACCAATGTTGTTTTCATTTCTTTGATTTTCTTAAAGGATATTTATATAGTTTTCGAATCTTTCTCCATCGTCGGCGTCTAGACTTCCATAGAGATATTTATTGAATTTCCCAATGAAATTAAATAATCCTCTTTTGTTCGTTGAGTGGTGTAATGTGACACAAAAGATTTTATTGTTTTGATTTGATTAAATAAATAACTTGTTTTTTCAAGTAAAAGATTCGAAACAGGATTCTCTATTGAAGAATTTTTTATAACTCGTTCTGTTTGCAATAGTGTTTTTTCTGTTAATTTTATACTTTTTCCAATGTTGGTCAGATTCAAGTGATAATAAATGTGATGATAATTCGTTACAACATAGCTTGTTCCTTCATTAACGGGAAGTACTGGATTATCATTTTTTTCAATTTTATACTCTCCTACAACTAGAAGGGGTAGTAGCATCAAGATGATCATTTTCTGAAATTAAAAATGTTTTCTTTTTACCTTAACATTTTTCTTTAGACAGTTGCTTAGAGGTTTTGTGATTTTTGCAAAGTTTTTAATAAATTTTCTGTAATAACCTTCCAAACCAAGAAAAGATTTTATTTCTTTTTGAGTGTTGGGAATTTTAAAGTTTTTAATTGCTTTGATTTTCTTAGGATTTGGTTTGATATCATCGGGAGTGATGACATGTCCTAAAAATTTGACAGATTTTTGCAAAAATTCGGATTTGTCTAGTTGAATTTTCATATTAAATGATGTTAGTCTTTCAAAAATTAATTTTAAAGAATTTAAATGTTCTTGAAGGCTCGTTGAATAGATTATTATGTCGTCCATATARACTAGACATATTTTTCCTTGTAATCCTCTTAAAACATTATCCATTGCTCTTTGAAAGGTTGAAGGAGCATTTTTTAATCCGAAGGGCATACGGGTGTATTCGTAATGTCCATTTTCTACATTAAACACTGTTTTCGGTATGCTTTTAGGATCCATTTCGATTTGGTGAAATCCACTAGTAAGATCTAGGGTTGTAAAATATTGAGATCTTCCTAATTTATCTAAGATATCGGATATATTAGGTAGCGGATAACGATCATCTATTGTTTTCTCATTTAATTTACGATAGTCAATTAGAAGTCTCCACTTTTTCTTGTGAGATGAGTCTTCTTTTTTGGGTACAATCCATACTGGTGAACTCCATGGTGAATGTGAATGTCTGATTATTCCTTGTTCAAGCATTTCATTTATTTGTCTGTATACTTTTTCTTTGTGAACATATGGATATCGATAGCTTTTTGTATGTACTGGGATCTCATCAGTTGTATTGATCACATGCTTTACTTGATTTGTGAATGTTAATTGAGAACCTGGTTTATAGAATACGTTTGGAAAATCTTTTAGAAGTTTGAAAAGTTGATGTTTTTCTTCAGAATTAAAATGTTCATGTCTGATCATGGAATTAAAATCAATTTTTGTTGATGTTCTTTTTTGAAAAGATTTGTCAATTTTAGGTTCAATGTTGAAGATTTCATGATGATTTAATTCGAAGGGTTCCAAAAGTAATTGATCCTTGATGTCACATTGAATGTTAACGGTTTCATTTGAATGATTTAGGATATCGACCATGTACATTCCGTTATTTATCGTAACTAAAGTGGGTTGAATTTCCATTTGTTCATCACGATAATAAGGGATTATCCAAGATGTGTTATTGGGAAGTTTTGTTTTAGGAGTGTTTTTTGAATCGTTTTTGGGGAAATTTCAATCTTATATTTATTGAAATTTTTTCTGTAATAGAATGGAATTTGTAAAAATTTATTTCTTAGTAATTTATTATCCAAATCAATGTTTAACTGTAATTCAGAGAGATCTTTAATTCCTATTATGCCATCAAAAAACTCATGAAAAGAATACAAAATGAATTCAATTGGTTTTGAAATGTCGAAATGTAATAAAAGCGGAATTGTCGCTTTACTTGTAGCTTTTCTAAAACCGGTACAGGTTTGAAGTGTACTAACATAGGGTATTATTGAATCTGCAAAATATTTTTCTGCGATTGAAGGTCTTAGTAAAGATGCATGAGAACCTGTGTCTATTAATAATTTAATATTGTAGTTTGGAACTTTGAGGTAGGGAAGTTGGTTAATTTGGAAACTATTTAAGTTTGACCATGATTTTGTTGTTCCGAGGCTCGTCTCCGAAAATTTTCAACAATATCAATTAAATCTTCTTCAGGGGAAAATTCAGGGGGGTAACTGTTGTTTTCCGATTCAGGGTAATAATTTTCATCTTCATTTTCTTCATAGTTTTCGCATTCCAATTCCTCATTGTCTTTTTCTAAATAAGTTAATTCTTGGAAGGTGAAATTCGGTTTTCCCGAGGGTTGGAAATGATTTTGTCTACTTTGATGTTGGAAATTTCTTTGTAAAGGTTGCTGTTGATGTTTTATTTAAGAATGTCTTGTGGGAATTGTGCTTACACCTGACATGGGTTGAGGGTATTGTTTATTTTGATTATGGTTTTGAGGTCTCTGTTGATTGGACTGTGTTTGTTTAAATTGATTTGTAAAAGGTTTAAATTGTTTCGGATTGGGGTTTTGAAAGCATTTATTTAGAAAATTGTTTGGTTGAGATTGAGACTTGAAATTTGCTTTCGTTTGATTTTAAAGAAAATTGTTTTTCAATGAACTTTGGATTGTCAAACTTTCATAATTTATGATTATATCAATTGCTGTATCAAGGTTTTGAGTATTTTGAACTATTAAAAGGGTTCTTAATTTAGATGAGATGTTTGCCAATAGATTTTGTGTCGCGGTTAATTCGTTTTGACTTATTAAGATTGCACGCGCTTACTCACTTCGGTACATATTTTTGTATTTATTTGAGTAACTAAGGATTTGAGTTTTTGTATATAGTCTTGAGTTGACTCGTTCGTTTGAAGATTAGCCCTTGTGATCGGGTCACAGAATTTTTGTCTTAGTGCCAATTTTATTTCTGGCCAATTTATTAAATCGGGTCTCGTAAGAAGGAAATCTTCAGCGGAGCCAATAATTTTTGATTTTATTGCCAGCATTACAAATTCTTGTTGGGAAGAATCTGCATTAAAATATCTTGAATAAAATGTATCAATTTTATTTCAAAATGATTCTAATCTGGATGGGGTTCCATCGAATATTTTTAGTAAAGTTCTTCTCCTTCTTCTTTACTCAAATTGCGCAGTTCCTCTGGGCTATTTGCCAGCTCATTAGTGGAGAGATCTAAGATCTCAGGAATGTATCGTCTGTTGTTTTTACTTTATAAAGTTCTTAGTATATTTATCGGAGCGGGGACAGTTAAACATATAGGGG
>NW_026018814.1:14749568-14757629 GCF_020466585.1 Dendroctonus ponderosae
GGACAAACCGTTGTATCGGGGCAAGTTGTCGCATTAAGACAACATGCCCCGCAAACAATGCGACATATAACCCCAACCGCTATATTCTAAGATTTGACCAAATAACTTCTCGGTTTCAGAACAGAACCCACATACAAAACTGAGAAGATATAAGAAACATATTAAACTATCATAAAATATGCATTTTTCTTACCTTCAAGCTTATTTTTTTGTAGAATCACACGAAACTAACTCAGGGCAAAAAATTACACGTGTATCAGATAATAAGATTATTCAAACTGCAGTCTCGCCATATAATGGAATCAAATACACTGCTAGAAATTAGAGATGTGGTAACTATATCGATTCAGAAAATGCTAATTTGGAAAACTTGAGTTCCCTAGTTTTGGCAATATATCGATTACGACAACTTGCCCCTGCGACAACTAGCCCCGGTCTCCCCTACTGGAGAACAAAAATATACATCTGACATATTACATGGAGCAGGTTCAGGTGGACAGCATACAGGCGCCCGAGTTTAGAACTGAAATAAGAAAATTTGGTTTGTTATAGTTTAATTTTATTTTTGTGGAGAAATAATCTAAACAAGGCTAGAGTTTTGTGATTAAGATGATTACCAAGTACATCATTCAGCGAGAGAGGCAGGGGGACTCAATTCTCATTTAACTCATCGTATAGATCAAAATCATCTAATCGATTTATGGGGCATTCAAACAGTAAGTGTTCTAGGCTTTCTATTTGACCACATTCACAATTGGGGTCGTTCTTAATACCTATCCTATAAAGATGGGACCCGTTGCAACAATGGCCCGTACGCATTCTAATTATGGTAGAGATGTGTCTTCTGTCCACGTATTCTAGTTCATCAAACCATCGCTTAACAGGGAATTCATCTATTATATTAGTAAAACGACCAGATTTATCTTGTCGCGTAAGTTGCCATTTATCAGCGAAATCTCTTAAAATTTTTTGTTTAATGATTTGAAATATTTCATGTTTGTCTATATCTACTTTCATTGGTATATTAAGGGAGGAACCAATCTTAGCCAATTTGTCTGCCATTTCATTGCCCACAATGCCCACGTGACCCGGAATCCATGCGATGTGTATGTCGAAACCATCATTAGTCAAACTCACAATTTTCGCTTTAGCTTTAATTGTGTGTTGTAGTCATTATTAATATTCAATGTAGTCCTGCGAAGTCTCCCGATTGCACTCAATGAGTCTGTTAAAATAATGCACTTTTTAAGTCTTTTGATCGGACTATGTCAAGAGCATGACTGATTGAAGTTAACTCTGCTGAACAAATGTTCAGTTCGTTAGGTAATCTGGACGAGAAACTATACTCTATTTAGTAAAGTTACTGTTGATCTCAAAGCGTCAGCCATCTCTATTGTTGAGTTTAAATTAGTTTCAGATTTTAAATTTTCTTGCTTAATATCTAATTCACTAGTACTACTGTTTTGACTAGATGAAACTCTATGTTTCGGATATGTTATATCCTCTAATGTTACTTTAGAAAATTTTTTCATTCAGAAAAAGATATTGATTTTAACAATTATTTTCGATCAATTGTTATAATGTTTGTTTAATTCAATTCAATCAGTTTGAATTTTTTTTGATCAGTTTGAGCATAAAATGTATGTAAAATTTAAAATTACAAAGCTTCAATGCTTGTGTTTCTTTGTTTCTTAATTAACAGGTTGTTCAACTATAAGAAATAACAAGTGAATGCACTTACAGTTATTTCTAGTCTCTTGCCTGTATCAGGACAACACTTCGCTGACCAGATACACTGGACGGGTAGTTGCTGCCTGTAGTGGACACTAGCGCTGAGTCAATTTGTCCTACTGGGGCGATCGTTGTGGCGGACCAGAATACGATGCCTTGTTCTAGGAGTTAAAGGTGCCTTGGATGGGTTGTGGTTCTTGGTTTTTCCTTAGCTGTTGAGACAGGAGGGTGCACTGGTTCCTACTGTTCGAATCACTTGCGCGATGCACGTGATATTCCGAATTTTCGAAACACTAATTGCACTCCGGAAGAAAATCTTACCGATTGCGCCAATTTTATTGATTAATTTGAAACTCACGTTTTTAAAAAACACTATTTCAAAATTAATACAATATTCTTTATTATGTGGATTTGAATTGTGTGTGACCGAACCGGACCTAACCATAGGCTGTCTATGAACTTAAACTTTAACTGAATTATCATGTCTGCCGTGGCTACTTTTATACTTAACTCATGCTGATCATAGCAGAAACGATACTACGTCTTATTTTAATCGTTTAGTCAAACAACACAATTTCAAGCCACAACACCAATGTTCTTAGAATTTGGCATACATCATCAAATAAATTTCATTCTTTTCGATTTCCATGACTATTTCAACGGTGTCATTGGACTCACCGATTTGATTAGCATGAACTTAAATTTAGACCGTACCTATTTGGCTCCAAATTCACCATTTTGACCGACCACAAACCACTAGAATGGGTATACTCTTTGCGAGAACCCAATGACCGCCTTGTCCGATGGTGATTGAAATTGGAAGAATTCGACTACAAAGTTAAGTACAAAAAAGGAAGATCTAACCAAGCAGCTGATGCCCTATCGCGCAACCCCGTTACCGATATAAACGCTCTGGAAACTCAATCAATATGTAACAATGCCGGTGATAGTGATCAAATAATTGAAGAATACCTAAACCACCCGGAAAATTTACCTCCCATGGATCAAGATACAGCCTATAACAGCAGCGAACAAATTAAACATAATATTTGATATACAAATAAGGCCCCGAAATTCTGAAAGAAATTCATTGCGACCAAATCTTCCAGGCCAACCCAAAGACTCTGATACGGATACTGACTTTTAAACTGTCCATTCTTCACAAGAAAAGCCAATTTTTAATCTGCCAATAACAGAAAAACCTTTAAACATTTACAAAAATCAGCTCATCTTACTCGCAGGCGAAACTAATAAAGCCACATTTCCGTATATCCGTTATCAATTATCCAGGTTATCAGGTCCTCTCCTCGTTTGTCGTTTGTATGTCCACCACATATCTCATTATGTGCGTTGAAATCCCCACATATAAGGTGTCGTCTTAGTTGTGTAGCCCGTACTCGTTGTGCCTTGTCGAATTCCTCTAGTCTTGTTCTTGTTTCCTCCCGGTTTGTCGTATATCGATGTCATGTACGTGTTTTCATCTTTGTTGTTTATCCGTATGGTGGTTACGTTGTCATTTGTGAGTTCCGTTATTGTTGTGTGGTCTATGTTTTTTCTAATCCAAATCTCGGATTTCGATCTCGGGCCGTTGTTGATTTTGTTCATGTTCTTTGGTCTGTATTTAGTGTATGGTTCTTCTATGAGTACTATGTCTATCTTGTTGTCTGTTACGTGTTTGTCTAATAATAGGACTGTCGCGTCCTTCCCCCTGTCAACGTTAAATTGGAGACGCCTCATGTCTTGTTACTGTCTGTCTGTGCTCCGGTAATTTACGCTGGGCTGCTGGTACTGGGCCGCTTTTTGTTTGTAAACGGGGCAGTGTATGTCCCTGGCTGTGTGTCGCCTGTCTTCCCGCGCCGTGCCTTGCGTTGCGTAGTTCGGGCAGTGTGGGTTTGCTTTCCTGCAATCGCGTCCAGCATGCGGTCCTCCGCAAACGTGACATCTTGGGCGGTCTTGGCAGTACTTAACGACATGCCCAAAGCGCTGGTAGTTAAAGCACAAAGCAAGCCCTATCTCCTCTCTTATGTGCACCCCGCTGAAATCTAAGTAAATTCTTTCTCTTCTTACTAGCGCCCGAAACACCTCTGGCTCCGCCTCCGCTGCGATGTTCTCTTTCTTGGTGTTCAGGCACGTCGTCCTCCGTAGGATTCGGAATCTTTTCTTAGGTTTGTCTCCGAAGACCTCTTTCAATTCCGCTTTTTCTAATATTACAGCCTCCAGCAGCTCGTCATCCGAGTATCCCTTCATAACCCCTGTTATTGTTAGCCTCGGGTTTCTTCTTTTAAGCTGCTGTATTTGTAGCTCCGGTCTGCTGCGTATTTTTTCATTGATCAGCCCCTGTTGTGTTTCGTCCTTGTAGCTTATCGCTAGTTGTCCCTGGCGAGTCATTGAGAAGCCTCTTATTCCCCCTGTCTTCGTGCTTCTTCCTGTGCTGTGTTTTTGATTGTTTTAATGACGTCCGTGTTTTTTCTCCCTCTGGTATTTGTATAAGCGTGATTAACTTGTTTTTTCTTTCTGGTGTCTTCCATCCTTCCGTTACATCTTTAGTTTGTGTTCCCTGTCCTGTTATGTCAGCGTATGTTTTTTTTTCTGTTTTTATTCCTTATTCTTTGTGTCCTCCATTCACCTTCCGTTTCAGTGTCAGTCTGTGTTTCTGCCTGTCTGCTATCCAAGTGTTGTTGTCCCTCAGTGTGCCTGTGCGATGGCCCCGTTCTCGAGCGTGTACCGTCTATTGTCCTTTTGTTGCTGTCGACGTTAATGTTTTTGTTTTGTCTGCTCGCAATGTCCTCCCTCTTTAATTCCCTTATCTCCCTGGTCAGCGCTTGTAATTCCTTTTTTTGTTCTTCGATTTGTTTTTGAATTTGTGAAAAGGATGGCTTCGGGCTTGAATCCCTCTTTGCCTCCTCGTAGGCTTCTCGTAATAGTTTCAAGACGATGTTCGTCATCTCATTTACCCTGGCGATCACCGTCTCCCTGTCCTCTCTGTTGAACTGCACTTTCCCCGATGAATATCTGCTGACCGCCTTAAGTATGTCCTTTTTGCAGGCGATGACTTCGCCTACCCTTTCAGCTCCTCTTGTTAAAGTTTTGTAATGCTCGTATTCGTGACATTCATAAATGCCTTGCAGCGACCCACCCGAGCTTTCGTAATTGGGCCCAAAATTCCCCTGTCCAGCAAAACCACTACCAAAGAAACCGGCCCGGAGAAACCAGCGACTGAAAGAAAGAATTGACACGCAGCGTGTGTCAGTTTCAGTTAGATCTATGGGAGATTAGTTTATCCTATATTAATTTAAACACACAAAAACAAAGGAAACTTATATTTGCACGTTGAATTGAGGGGAAGCGGAAGCGCGACTACTGGTCGAGAGTGAAGTGGTGGCAACCATACTTTTGCGGCCGTTTTATTCCTCGTTGGCAACTCTGCCTAAATCTGGTGACTTTCTTGTCCTCAGCTTATTTGCTAGACAGTGTTGCCAGAGGTGCACCACAATACTCCCCCCTCAGTAACGGAGTGGTTGAAATACTTTGACTGACATAAAGATATTGTTTACAAAAATGCATGTGAATAAAATGATAACAGAAAGTGCTTAACGATGCAATGAAAATATCACTAATATAAACTACGCTAATACTAAGTTAAATATAAAACATATAAAATAAAACACACTGTACACTTAGAATTATTGTGGGCCTAAGGCTGAAATGCAGTTTTTAATTTTTTGCAACCTCTTTGCATTTGGTGTACCCATGGTCATGTGATGTTGGGTCACTCGGTAGCAGGAATGCTGGCTTAAGGCGATCGAGGGATAAATTGACTTCCCTGTTTTTTATTTTCACAGCGAAGTATTTCGGATGTCTTTTGTGCACAAGGAAGGGACCATCGTAAGGCGGTTGCAACGACTTTTTGACCATGTCCCGCCTTACGAAAACAGGTGAACGTGTATCCAGTTTGGGGGACTGAAAAATTTTATGTGCCGAATGGTTGCTGTTAGGTATTGGTCGAAGAAGTTCCATTTGTCTTTTTAATTCGGCTGTAAAAGACAGTGGGTCGCTTGAGAGTTGGGAGGCTTCGAAAAATTCGCCATGGGCCGGATATCTGTCCAGCAGTAGTTGACATGTGCCATGATAGCCGCTTTCAAAGTTCGATGCCATCGTTCAATTTTGCCATTTGACTGCGGATGGTACGGCGAAGATCGAACTTTGTTACAACCCATTTGAAGTGCGAGGGATTTGAAAAGCGAGCTTTCGAACTGCCGACCCTGATCTGTAACGATTTACGCAGGTGTTCCGAAACGACAAATCCAGTTTGCAAAGAAAACTGAAGCGACAGTTTCGGCAGAAATGTCTTGGAGTGGAAAGGCTTTGGCCCAACACGAAAATCGGTCGATACAGGTCAGACAGTACGTATAGCCTTAGAAGAGGGTAGTGGGCCTATTATATCGATATTGACTACTTGGAAGCGTTCGTCAGGAATAATGAATTTCTGGAACGGGGTGCGCGTTTGTTTCTGCACTTTGCACATCTGACAATTTTTGCATGATCTAGACCATTCACGGATGTCCTTGTTCATGGAAGGCCACACAAAACGTGATGCTATTAGTTTTGTGGTGGCTTTGATCCCTGGATGGCTGAATCCGTAAAATTTGGTAAAAATTTGTCTCCTGAAAGAAAATGGGTTGAAAGGGCGAGCTTTGGTAGTACTAACATCGCACCAGATGAGCGCCAACGAATTGGGGAATGAAAGTTCCTTGAGGGCAAGAGAGGTGGTGTCCGGATTATTCAGCATGCTTCTTAGTTCCGGATCGTTCGCTTGGTGCTGTTGCAGGGTATCATAGTCGATGCCCTGGGGGGGTTAATTGCCTCTAAGCGGGAAAGAGCGTCGGCAACAACCTTATTTTTTCCGTTGATATGTATTATATTGGTGGAAAATTGACCAATATAATCTAGGTGGCGGGTTTGTCGGGGGGATGCTTTGTCGGATTTCTGAATGAAAGCAAAAGTTAGCGGCTTATGATCCGTGAAAATCTGAAATGGTTTTCCTTCAAGCAGGTGCCGGAAGTACTTGATTGCCGAGTATATGGCGAGGAGTTCACGGTCATAGTGCTATACTTAGCTTGGGCCGGGTTGAATTTTTTTGAAAAAAAACTGAGCTGTTTATCCCCAATTATCCCCTTGCATTTGTTCTACAACTGCGCCCATGGCAAAGTCTGAAGCGTCAACCGTCAGCGCGATATGCGCTGAGGGTGAAGGGTGTGCCAGAAGAGTGGCATTTGCCAGATCAAATTTGCATTGGTTGAAGTTTTCCAGTGTTTCGGGAGTCCATTGTATGGGGGTTTTGTCGCTTTTTTTGCAGTTGTTGTGCAATTTGTGCAGTTGAGCCTGATGAGGTGCGGCGTTTGGAATAAAACGTCTATAGACGTTTATTATTCCAAGAAACCTTCGTAATTCACCAGAACATTTGGGGACAGGTTGCTGATCGTGGCTACTTTTTCCGGTAGCGTGCGGGATCCTTTGGCTGAAACATCGCATCCTAAAAACTTAACGTGCGATTTTCCAAAATCACTTTTTCGAGGTTGATAGTGAGACCGTATTTATCGAGACGTTTGAAAACCTCCGTGAGATGTTCGCGGTGCTTTCTTGATCTTTTGAAGCGATCAAAACGTCGTCAATATGGGGAAAGCAAAAATCGAGACCATTCAAAACTTCATGAATAAAGCGTTGAAAAGACTGAGCAGCTTTGCGGAGACCGAACTGCATGCGGGTAAATTCAAAAAGACCAAAGGGAGTAATAACAAATAATAACGAACACTTGGAGGCGGTTGTCCTATTTAATCGTGTGGCAGGTATGCAGATGCCAGAACTAATGTTCGGTCCCCGCCCTTCGTATTAAGTCTTATTTTTATACACGTAAGGTCCCTACTACAGGAGGGCGGCCGAAGCAGCCCGGCAGTAGTGAAGATTTTTTTGAACTATCCGCACACAGGCGGTCGTCCAGCCAGTCAGGTTTTGCTTAGAAGTGGCGAGGTACCTACGACCAGTGGCCCCTGTTCCACAGCGGGAATGGGTGCTCTGGGTTGCTGCCCCTGCGCCTCCGTGGCGGTGGCTGTAGTGCCAACCAGCGACAATTCCGGAGGAGCCACTTCCGGCTTCCCCCGGTACTAGCGGGTACCTTCCTCCCCTCCGTTTTTGAGGGCTTTGTTGCCCCCTGTTTTGTGGCCTCTTGGGCTTGTTTAGGTTCCTTGCTAGAGGAGATTGGGCTTGTTCAGGTTCCTTGCTAGAGGAGAGGGCCCTGAACGTAACCCTCGAGAAGTTGTAGTGTAGTCTGTA
>NW_026018814.1:14758237-14762505 GCF_020466585.1 Dendroctonus ponderosae
ACCGTAAGAATTGGGAGGTGTTATAGTGACCTCATCACGCGATCCAGGTAGTGAAACCGAGATTCCCGTGCCCCCTGCAGCACTTATCTCGAGGCCGAAGCCACGAGAGTCGTTGCACTGCAGGCGGTTTGCAGTTTGTGCCACGAGCTGGTCCGCGGCGACGGCTTTCGATCCAGATCCGTGGATTTTATACCACGACTTTCACTTATGGCCGTCGCTAACCGGTCAGACGTATCTGACCGGCCTTCCCCCTATCCGCTACCTGGGGACGCGCCCGATGGGTCGTTCAACCTGCACGGGTCCGTCTGGGTTACCGTCATCGTTTGGTTTGGTCACGCTGGTCCTGTTGTCCGTCGTATTTCGTTGCTAGGAGCGTTCTTCCTCTGTTCCGTTTGTTTACCCTCCATTTTCATATGCCTGATTTCCTTGTTCAGGTTTTGCATATCCTTTCTCTAATCTTCTAGTTGTCCGTTTATTTTGTCCAGTATAGTCCACGTGCTGCCGGCCTTCACTTTCTTCCCTTCCTCCTCCCTGTTCTCTCCGATCACTTTCAGCCTGATATCCGACATCTGGATCACACTCGAGATGACCATCTCTCTATCCTCCCTGTTGAATTGGATTGCTCTGTCCAATATCTACTGACCGCCTTTAGTATATCCTTCTTGCATTTTAGTATTTGTCCGATATTGTCCGTTTCCCTTCTTGTAGATTCTTGTTCATGTCCTGTATCCGAGTCGTCGTCTGTCCCCGTTTCCATTATCTCTTCGTTTTTCCCTTTCCAGATTCGTCGTCTTGCTGTCATCGGTGAGTCTGTCGTCGATTGTTGCGAGTGTTGCCTGCTGTAAGAGGGTGCTTTCCTCTTCTCAGCCTTGGTCGGCCTCTTGTCTTCCGAAGCGTCTGAGGAGCTTCCTTCGTGCTCCATCTCGTTTGTGGCCGCCTGCTTCGTCTTCTTTTTTTTTGTATTTTCAACAAAGGAGGAATGTTGGGGCGATGTCGCCGAACACTTTTCACTTTCTAATTACCTTCGTCCGATGCACCGTTTGTCCGAAATTCGTAGAAAAGTGTCTGTCGAGGGAAAGTTTATTGGGCGATGTCGCCGAGCACTTTCCACCAAAAAATTGTCCGATTCGTCGAAGCGTTTGTCCGTAAAAATGTTATACCAATTTTAAATTTCAAAAAAAACTCTACAGCCCTTATCTCATTCCCTACTTACCCTTATAGGGTTTGCAGATCCTTGACCACAGCTTGCAGTTTGTTTGCTGTACTGCTTTGCTGTGTTATTAATTTTACTTCCAACTATATTTATTTATATCTGAGTAGCATTCCGGGGAACAGGATAATCTATAATGACCGAAATTTTATCAGGGTTCGTTCGCAATCCCTCATGATCCACAATATAGCCCAAGAACTTCAAAGAAGGTCTACAGAATTGGCATTTCTCCAAATTAATCGTTAAACCAGCATCTTTAAGTCGAAGAAAAAGTTTCTTCAAAATCCCACAATGGGTATCAAAATCCGGCGTGACAATAATAATATCATCTAGATAATAAAAAACATGGTTCCAGGGCAGGTCCTATAACCATATCCATCAATCGGCACATACTCTGAGGACTGTCATGCAATCCAAAAGGTAAAACACGATACTGGAACATGCCTCTTCCATGCACTGCAAAAGCGGTTTTTGGTCTTGATGCTTCATCAAGAGGAATCTGATGAAAAGCTTGCTTCAGATCTATGGAGGACAAGAATCGAGCATCTCGTACTTTCGTTACGATTGAATCGATTAATGGCATTGGATAAGCGCCAGGAATGCTAACTGAATTCAACTTCCGAGCATCAAGACATACTCTGAACGAACCATCACTCTTCTTGACCAACCACATAGGTGAACACCAGGGTGAATTTGACGGTTCTATAATTCCCATTTGCAACATTGAATCGACTTGCTCATTAAGGCATTTCTGCATTGCATAAGATAAAGGGTACTGTCTTTGTCTAAAAGGTTTTTCATTGCCAGTATCAATAGAATGTTTAACAAGGTGGGTTAAGCCCAATTTATCTGCTGGTGCAATGGATTTATATAGTTCCCTCATATGGTCTAATTGATCTAATTGATTGTTAGTTAACTCGTTAGGAGACTGCAATTTATTGACTATTGACACTGAAAGACTTGTCGAATATGACAAACTTTGAAAATTCACTCTAATACCGAACTCTTTCAAAAAATCGATACCCAAAATTAAATTCTGTTTTAAAGACGGAATTACTAAAATCTTAATTGGTCTAGTCATGCCATTCAATGTTACAGAGACCCAAACAAAACCCAATACACTCTGCGCCTGGCCATCAGCAGTGGTAATATGAACCGGTTCATCCGTTGACAGAGATAGGTTCAATGATTTCAGCACATGCAAACCCTCAAAACCCAAGATGGAAGCACAACTCCCGCTATCAACCAATGCCAAAAATGAATGCTCAAGAATCTGGACATCCAGATAAGGGCGCTCGTCAAATTCCTTTTTAACAAACAAGGGATTTACTGACATTGACGGATGAGACAAATGAGATCCCACAGGGTGAGGAGTTTGAACAGGAACATTCTCCTTGAGACAAAAAAATTCCTTAACCACATTAAGCCACTCATGCCAGTCAGGGAGACTAAATCGGTAGTCGTTCACTGCTTGGATTTTTGGCCTCTGGCAGAAGCGGGAGTTGGTCGGGAAGTTTCTCTGACGAGGAAGTTGCCACTTCTCTCGCCAGAGCCGCGCTCGTTTTTTGAACAGTTCGGACATTTCGGATGGGTAACGTTCTGAAAACCACACCCGTAACAGTACAAAGTTTTCGGAGACGAACACTCCGAATGCCCATGACCAGACCGTTGACAGTTCCAACAAGAGAAACTTGACTCCACCACATTGACATGACCGGAGAAACCGGGTCTACTCAAGTCAGGTTCCATCAATCTAGCTCGAGTAACAGGGGCCCTATATGTTTCGGAAACCTGGAAAGAATTTTCCAGTCTTTTACAGAGCTTGGTTAGAGGCAGCAATGGATGATATGTCCTGAAGGGCAAGGGCCTTAACATAGTCGGGAAGCAAATTCTCCTGAATAATCTCCACAATATCCTTCTCACTGGGAGCTACAATGAGGCGATTAAATAGACCCTCCATGGAACTAATAAACATAGCCACCGGTTCTTTAGAGTCCTGTTTCTTCGATTTAATTTCCTCCAACAAATTCCTATCATAATGATCTCGCAAAAACGTTTCTTTCAATTTTTCAACCAAATCCTCCCAATTAACAAATCGATTTTTAAGGTGGTGGTTATGCCACCAAGTCCAAGCCTGGGATTCGAACAAATCACCAGCCGACGCAAACAGTTCCTCTATACTACAATTTCGCGAAACTCTGAGAGCCTCTACCCTCTCCAGGAATGCCATAATGGAGCCCTCTCCCGTAAATTTATTCAACCCCCATTTATAGACTGGTACGGAGTGACTGGGCATATCAAATTGAGGTGGATTCGGAGCAGTCGTGTTGGGAGTAGAAGTCACCGGATTCAATTTGCTGTCGAGATCACTCTCTAGCATCAAAATTTGGACCAATACATCCTCCTGAATCTTCTGTTCAGCATCGGAGCCAACAATCATTCGGTTTATACGACCGGTGACATACCAGAGCCGGGTGGTTAAGTTCTTATACTTAACGTCACAAGAAGTTCCCACAAAATCAGAAATCTTGGCTCTTAAATCGACCAAGGATTCGAGGATTTCCCTGTGATCCCTATCAAATTTGCAAGAATTTTTAGGTTGAGTAAAACTCAGATTTGCACTCTCCTGCGACAGCAAACCCCTCAGAATCTTTCGGCGATCGTCAACAGGACCCTTGGGTTTAAGACCCCGAAGCTGGATTTTATAATCCAGCTCATGAGCATGCAACGCATTGATTTGCCACCCCATGACTACCTACCAGACTGTATCAAAATATATAAAAAAAATAACCGCAGTACCAAAAAAAGAATATCGAAAATATATAACAAAATATACCGGCAACCCTCAATCGATCAAACTATATCTAAACAGACCAAAAATATCCTGCGTTGAAACCTGAATCGTAAGTGTCCATTTAGCGCTTCCAAAAAAAATTAAATATGGCCCCACGTTGGGCGCCAATTTGTTATGAATTTTACTTCCAACTATATTTATTTTATCTCGGGCGTGAGTTAGAGCAAGAGCTAGTATTTTGCGGCTAGTGAACAATTTTTGGAA
>NW_026018814.1:14763504-14763626 GCF_020466585.1 Dendroctonus ponderosae
TTCCGGAATTTGGCAATAGTCTTTATCTGGCAAATTTGTAAGTCGTTCCCCAATTAAGAAGTGCGCAGGAGTTAATGGTTGAGGGTCGGAGGGATCAGAACTCATGGGACTTATAGGTCTGG
>NW_026018814.1:14763919-14764499 GCF_020466585.1 Dendroctonus ponderosae
AAAAAACGTCGCAAGGCAGCCAAAAAAGTGCTAGTAGACAAATCACCAACAAGCTCTAGATGCATTGCCCGAGTTGAGAAGCAAACAAATAAGCATACCCAGGCCTTTACCGTCTTGTAGTTCCTGGTTGACCTATCCTTTATCATTACAGGACCCATGTAGTCCACTCCGGTGACAAGGAATGGTCGACTGGGGGTTAAACGTTCCTTTGGTAAGCTGCCCATTAGATATTCAATTTTAGAAGAATTGAACCTGAAACATCGCGAACATTCCCTGACAACCTTTCTTACTAGATTTCGACCAGAAAGTGGCCAAAACCGCTCTCTTAGTGACGCTAAAAGGTGTTGAGGACCAGCATGAAGCAAACGGTGATGTTCATGTTCGATGATTAGTAATGTTAATCTATGTTTAGCCGGGAGAATTGCGGGAAACTTCTTTTCCTCAGAAAATGCGGAGTGGGTCAATCTACCACCAACGCGAATAATGCCCTGTGTATCTAAGAAAGGGTTAAGACTTAGCAATTTACTTTTCCTAGAAATAACCTTATTTTTAATTAAGTGGGTTATCTCCTCGTGAAACT
>NW_026018814.1:14764766-14764892 GCF_020466585.1 Dendroctonus ponderosae
AATCAACTGGCTGGATCAACCACATAGGACCATTCCACCATAAATTACTACTAATTAAGCTGGAAGGGCTTACCCCACGGGATAAGAGGTCTGCGGGATTTTCTTTACTAGGTACATAGTTCCAAC
>NW_026018814.1:14765024-14765643 GCF_020466585.1 Dendroctonus ponderosae
TGTTTAAAGACCCAATGACTTTTTGATAAAGTTCCGCAAGAAGAAATGCTGCACACAATTCCAATCTAGGAATAGTTGTGGTTTTCATTGGAGCAACTCTAGTTTTAGAGCATAGCAGAGAAACAGAACAATGACCCTCGCCATTAACTGACCGCAAATAAATGCAAGCTCCGTATCCTGTCTCACTCGCATCAGCAAAACCATGTAGCTCAACCAAAACGTGCCCTGATACCATAATTTTTCTGGAAACCTCCAAATCATTAAGATCACCCAGCTGGCTATAAAATTCCCTATAGCTTCTCAGAATATCCAACGGAACCGATTCATCCCAACCTATTTTGCATTGCCAAAGTTTCTGAATTATTATCTTTCCTAGCATGACAACAGGTGCAAGAAGGCCTAGTGGATCAAAAATTTGCGCAATGGACGACAAAATCGTTCTCTTCGTGAATCTTTGAGATAATTGCACATTTATTGAATATTTGAATGTGTCATTTGCTGTATCCCAATAAAGACCCAGTGTCTTATTGCTTGATGATTCTCCAATGTGAACCCTAGGTTCAAGAGTGTTTTCTATCACCTCAGCTACATTGCAGTGAAATTTTCGTAGTTCAAAACC
>NW_026018814.1:14765768-14766360 GCF_020466585.1 Dendroctonus ponderosae
TCTGACTACATTGAACAGACAATTCCTTTAAGCATCTGGTCGCCAAATAAGAAGCAGGGGCTGTTCCATATGTTACAGTCTTTAGCATATAGGGCTGAATGTCAAGGGATGTATTTGGTCGCCATAAGATGACTTGCAGGTTCCACTGCGTTTCATGTACATATACTTGACGGTACATTTTAGCAATATCCCCTGTCAGCATGATCTCATGTTTTCTGGCTCTAAGCACAATAGAGAACAGATCCTGCTGAACAGTGGGACCAACCATCAAAATATCATTCAACGAGTAACCAGTGGAAGACTTACTTGACCCGTCAAACACAACTCTCAATTTAGTTGTTTCACTAGTGTTATTGATTACACCATGATGCGGAAGGAAAAATGTGGGTTTATTTTGTAAAGTTTCAAAGTTGGTCCTTATCATATGACCTAGTGCTTCATATTCTTCCAAGAATTTAGAATAATCAGACTTAAGTGAAGGATTTCGACTAAGCTTTCGCTCAAGATTTAAAAATCTCTTAATCGCAATTTCTTTTGAGTGCCCCAAATATGACTCAGGGTGTCTGAATGGTAACTGTACCACAAAATGTCC
>NW_026018814.1:14766517-14766621 GCF_020466585.1 Dendroctonus ponderosae
GAATTACAATGTGTTGCTATTGGACCCGATATTACCCAACCTAAATGAGTTTTTTGAATAACAGGGAGGTCTTTACCCAGTTTTATCTGGCCTGTGCATAACAA
>NW_026018814.1:14766693-14766828 GCF_020466585.1 Dendroctonus ponderosae
TAGATTCGGAGGAATCTTTAGGCCAGATGTGTCTAGAGCCTTGCAAGGAATTTTACTTGTTATTTTAGGCAAGATTAGACATTGAAGTGTGAATTCATAGGAACTATGTCTAGCTTGGATTTTTACTTCTGTTTG
>NW_026018814.1:14766862-14767028 GCF_020466585.1 Dendroctonus ponderosae
GATACAGATATGTTAGTGCTGGTAGTGCACAAGTTTAATTTATTGAACATTTTCTCAGTAATAAAGCTAGATTCACTTCCACTGTCCAGCATTACCCTGCAGGAATGTACGTTGCCATCGGAATCCAAGACATCTACAATTGCGGTAGACAGCAATACACGAGGAG
>NW_026018814.1:14767057-14767225 GCF_020466585.1 Dendroctonus ponderosae
AAATCAGAATTGAGCTTATTGTCATTGCTCACTGATTCTGCTCTTGAAAATTGGTTATCATTGATTGCTGCCTGCGGATAACTAAATGATGCATTATTTGACGTTTGTTCTTGAGAAAAGGTGTTGTTGTGGAGTAAAGTATTGTGCTTTTTTGAACACTTACGACAC
>NW_026018814.1:14767311-14767615 GCF_020466585.1 Dendroctonus ponderosae
ATTCACATTTAACTCTAAAAAGGCTTTGCAATTGTAGACCGTATGTTCTTTGTTGCAAAACGAACATCTAGGACTATTGGAAGCTACAAAGGAATGTCTTTTTCCTTTTGATAGAATATTTGAAGGATTATTCATGAAAAGCGTCTCTAGAAGTTTGGACTTTTCTTGTAAAAAGGCTGTAAACACTTTAAGGTTACTAACATTTAGCTTGGAATACTCAATTTCCCATTCTTTGCGGGTTACACTATCTAATTTTAATGAAATAATGTGAATAACAAGAGCATCCCAGGAATCGATTGGCTGC
>NW_026018814.1:14767696-14768187 GCF_020466585.1 Dendroctonus ponderosae
ATTTCAAGGTCGAATAAGGCTTTAATATGGAACCGTATCAAAATTTGTGAATTCTCAAATCTTTTTACTAGAAGATCCCATGCAATGGAGTAATTACTTGCCGATATTTGTAGGCATTTGAGAAGGTCTGCAGCGGAACCTTTCAGAGACAAGCGTAGATAATGAAATTTCTGAATATTTGGGATGGCTTCGTTTTCATGGATCAATGAGACGAATGTGTCTTTAAAAAACAACCACTGATCGTATGCGCCGTCAAAGGAAGGCAAAGGCATAGGCGGAAGCTTTATATTAAATTGTTGAAATTGATTTTCAAGTGATTGCACTTGGGATTGGGAGGTAGTATCGACCCCATCAACACTCCCATTTCGACTTTCTGGGATATGTCTATCAACAATTGATTTGGCTACACCTATATATTTAAAATATGTATCCTCAAATGCTTCCGTTTCCTGATCAAGATCGTTATCGGTAATATCCGATAGATTTTCGAT
>NW_026018814.1:14768423-14768548 GCF_020466585.1 Dendroctonus ponderosae
TTGTAGAAGCAAGCTTGTAGTTAACTTAAGGTTGGATCCGAATAGGAATAAGTGTAAATGGAACGCACTGACCTTAATTAACTTCTGATCTGACGTTGCTTCTTTGGATTATGCCGTGTTTCCTC
>NW_026018814.1:14768648-14770036 GCF_020466585.1 Dendroctonus ponderosae
CCGCCACCTGGGGACGCGCCCGATGGGTAGCTCAACCTGCACGGGTTGCAACCTCAACCTGCAACAATAAATACTCAAGTATTAATTAAAGATAGCGCAATTTTTTGGCGGTCTTCTTGGTTAGGAGTGGATAAACTACCGTCTTTATTCCTCAAACATTTTCTTTTCGTTGGAAATAGTCTTTGTAGGAGTATTTTTTTGTTATGAGGAACCGGACTTTTTTCTAAATCTTCTTGACTTATTATATCACTATTTATCGTTGGCATACTTAAAATTTCAATACCAACTTTCATTGCCTTTAAATGATTTTTTATGATCTGAAGTTGTTCAACATTTATAGTTGCATCAAGCAATTCTCTGAATTGGAAATGCAAGTCGTCTTTTTCCGATTTAAAATTTTCCGCGTTTATCATCTTAGCTGGTTTATTTTTTGAAACTTCTTTTACTAAAATTTGTCGCTCAATAATATTACAGTTCGTTAAATGCATATTATTATAGGAACTGTTACTTGATTTCGATATGAACGTACATAAAAGATGGATGTGCTTACACATATTCCACTTCACACTGCAGTCCACGCAGCTGCAAGAAAATTTGTGAATGCATGTGTTACATTACACATGTGTTACAGTCACACTCTTTTATCATTTCATGTATATAATACACTTCAGAACACTTACTGGAAACAACAGATCATTCATTTTCATCCTTCACTATGTGATTTTCCGGTAAATTTAAAATTGATTGATTACGTGTTTTAATATCAGATACTTTTTTTGTAATTTTTCCTTTATGTAAAGTAATAATCCTATCATAGAGTCGATCACGCAAAAATTTCATTAATATAGACAGCATTGTATCCAGTCTTTTATTATTATTCTTATGAAAATTTTCTGCCATATAAATAGGGTCGAAAATATTTGCATGCCCAGACTATGCCTAGAAATTCTTTTTCAATGGTTGAATACTTTTGTTCAGTATCATTTAGTGTTCGAGACGCGTATGCAATTGGGTGATCATTTGGAGGTGTGCCTTGGGAAAGTACTGCTCCTAGTGCAATGTTTGAAGCGTCAGTTGTTAAAACAAATGGTTGGTTGAAGTCTGGATATTTTAATATTGGGGCATTAATTAGAAGATTCTTCAAATGATTGAAATATTTTAGAAATTCGGGTGAATGTGTGACTTTAGCTCCTTTCTTGAGACAAATTGTTAAAGGTTTGGTGATTTTTGCAAAATCTTTAATAAATTTGCGGTAGCAACCAGCTAAACCTAGAAATGATTTTATTTCTTTCTGTGTTTGAGGTAAAGGAAAGTGTTTTACTGCATTAATTTTGTCTGGATTAGGACTAACTCCTTTATTTGTTATTTTATGACCTAAGTAAGCAACT
>NW_026018814.1:14770136-14771170 GCF_020466585.1 Dendroctonus ponderosae
TTCCTTGCTAGAGGAGAGGGCCCTGAACGTAACCCTCGAGAAGTTGTAGTGTAGTCTGTATTGGATCTCACCCAACTTTTCCCACGAGTTCTGGTATATGAGGATCGTTAGCAGCCTACCGCTGGCTTGCTCGTTCCCCAACCCCACAACCTTCCAGGTACTGGTGTTTAGATTATTTTGGACATCGGTCCTGTGTAGTGTCCCCTCCGGAGGTGTAATTTTGGGGACGAACACTATTACCCTCTTTGGCTTGGGAAGCCTGTTTGCCTCCACAAGCACTAGCTCCGCCCCAGTCCAGGGTTTCGCCTCTTCCACCACCGCGGCGATCCAGTCTACAGTGGCCTGTTCAGGGCAGGTGATCAAAAGGGCGCCCCCCTGATAGCGGCATTCTGCAAACTTAGGATTCGTCGTCCCTGGTTGCAGTTCATCGATTCTCTCAAGCAACTGCCTCTTTATGAGTTCTCCCTGCTCAGGAGAAAAGTGTTTCTCGGATGTCGGTCGCCGCTATGGCCATCTTAATCCCGGAAATCGCGTCCCTGTACGATTTGTGTGCGGTTCCTTTCCTTGCGGAAGTTCCCACACGCGGCCGCTTAGGTTGCGGTTTATCGGGTATGCTGCCATCCGACCGGTGTCGCTTTTGCGTCCCAGTCGTGGCAGCTTGCTTGGTATGTGCTAATTCCCCCGAGGGTGTATCTGGCACAGTTTTGGTTGGTCCAAACTTTCCTTTGTCCCTAACCATTTTTTTTTCGTCTGGCGGCGCCCGAGAGTTTTTTACCCCTCGGTCGTTTGCCAGCTGCGGAGCCCGATGGTTCTTCCGAGGAAGCCCCGCCGGTATTTGGTGGTGATGCTAGGTTGCTGTCCATATCATTCCCACGACCAGCTAGGGAAAGGTTGGTCCTCTCACACAGAGCCCCGCATGTGTGGGTAAGGCTGATACAATGAGGTGCGCCTGTTGCCTCAAGGTTAGTCGCTATTGTCTGGGCTTCCCCCCAGCCTTGCATCTCTTGGCGCGCACTATACCGTAAGAATTGGGA
>NW_026018814.1:14771270-14774975 GCF_020466585.1 Dendroctonus ponderosae
CGCACGTTTCCAGCTTGCTGGAAGCGATGCCGTCTCGTCTGGATCCCCAAGAAAGACGGCAATCCACGGCCCATTTCCATCCAGCCAACACTTGGGAAAATACTGGACATACTCATAAACAGACGGCTACAATACTTACTCGAGACGGAGGACAACTTAGGCAAACGACAGTACGGTTTCAGGGAAGGGAGAAGTACGATCGACGCAGTAGGACAACTGGTAGACAAAATACAGACAAACAAGAACAAGAGACTACACCAACAAATAGTCACGCTGGACCTTGCCAACGCTTTCAACTCGGCGTGGAAGCCATATATTATGGGAGAGTTGGCAAGGACGAACATTACGAACAAACTTAAGGGACTAATAGACAACTTCCTGACAGACAGACGGATACAGACCAAGGACGCAACTTACAACATGACGAAGGGCTGCCCACAAGGATCCAGCATAGGCCCAACACTCTGGCTGCTGGTGATGGAAGGGTGGTTCCGAACTATGGACCAAACAACGCAGAGATGGAAGGAGGAACAAGCGACTTTAAGGGACGTAGACATACAATATGTGGACGAACTGACATACATTCAGGCATTCGCGGATGACCAAGTGATTATTATCACGGGGGAATCCGCGAAAAGGATTGAAAACAAATGGACATACGTATGGGATGGGTGCAGGAAATGGGCAAGACAGACAGGGACGAAATACAATACAAAAAAGACGGAGGCTATGTTCATCGGCACCAAGAAGATCCGGCCGCCGACATTGAAAACAGACAATGACAAAATAGAACAAAACGACAACATTAAATACCTCGGAATCACAATCGCCGGACAACTAAACTTTGCCAGACACATACACAAGACGAGACACAAAGTAGAGGAGACAGCACTAAAACTCGGACACAAGATAAAGCGACTATGGGGGACAAACCAGACGACTCTGGTACGAATAGTGCAGAGAGCAATAAGACCGGCAGTGCTGTACGGTTCCGAGGTATGGGGACACAGGGCAGACGAGACAAAACAACGACAACAACTTGACGTTACAATGAGGACGGGCTTGCGCATAGCTTTCAAATCTTACAACACCACACCAACAGCCGCACTACAAGTGCTGGCTGGTACACCACCCTGGTGGATCGAAGCTATGCCAAGACACGACATATACAAGACCAGACGAGACATTGGACAGGGACACAAAATAAAACACAAAGACAGACCACACCCGAACATGGGACACCTACAACGCACAGACACACCATCACACCAACAAAAGACAACAAGAATAATACACACAGACGCCACCGTGAAGACGAACGGACGGACAGCAGTAGGAATACCCATTGAAGACGTTGACGACCACAAAGTACGAATAACGGACGAGACCAAAACACACAACGCAGAGACGTACGCGGCAATTAAAGCCATTTTAATAGCCAATACGAGACAATACACCAACATTACGATACTAACGGATAGACAAGAAACAGCACAGAACATCAACAGAGGAAAGACGACAACAAACTGAACTGAACTTACGGACGTGACAGAAGACACAACCAAATATAACACTAAGACAAACAAAGAATGGGCCAAGACGAGACTAAACATGACAATGGGCAGATAGCAGGACTATTGGGACTAAAGTGACAAAGGACGACAACTCTACGACATTTGCAGGACGGTGGGCCGAGATACAATTAGAACAACATTTAAGGGAACACAATTCGCGACAGGACATGGAAACATAAAACACTACTTACACAGATTCAAACTGACAGACAGCGCGACGTGTACATGTGGACCGGAAGACGAAACAATTGACCACATTAAGCATAACTGTACAGAGACCGACAGACAGCAAGCAAGACAACATATAAGGACTAAGTACGGCAACTACAACTTAACACTAAGACACCAGGACGGGAACAACGACGAGGACATACGTAAACTTAACGAATGGGCCGACCTAGTGATGCGGAAAGAGGAACTAGGTTAAGTAGATCATAGATAGAAATAAGGGTTAGCGTAGGGACAATGTACAGTTTTCGAATAGGATAAGGTCTTTTTCCCCTAATTTGGAGGGAGGAGGTTCAAGGAACGGAGAAAGGAGTTCCATTGGTGGTCGTTTCGCAGATAGTGGGTGTGCATAACACAAATGAACAAAGGGGGTATACCGAAAGGTAGATACCCGGACATTGTACCCATAACAACATGTGCCCCGTGTACCTAAGAAAGGCAAGATAATACCAACAAACGAACGTAAACTACGGAAGTAACCGTGACAGACAGACATGAAAATACTACAGATTAACGTAGACAGAGGGAAGGCAGCGACAGCACTATTAGACAAATATAAAACCGACCACGACATAGACATCGTCATGCTGCAAGAACCCTATACAACATACAGACCGACCAACAAAACAAAAAAAATTAACAACGGACGGAACTCAAAGACGGAAATATGGATAAAGGACAACATAGACTACACGATAATAACGGAACTTACGAACGACAACACAACGACAATACGAATAAACAACAAAGAGGGCAACACGTACATAACATCCATATACGACGAACCAGGGGGAAATAAAAACACGAGATTAGAGGAATACGACAGAAGACAGCGCGAACACACAACACAAATTAGACAACACCTACTATGCGGAGACATCAATGCACACAGTGACATATGGGGCGGCAATGTTAACGACAAACGCGGAGAGGACCTGATCAACTGGACTATAGACAACGGCTACACATTAGAAAACAAAAAATACGAACAACCTACATTTCAAGGACCGATGGGGAACCGCTACGTAGACATGACACTAGCAAAAAACTTACGCACTAAAAACTGGACGGTCAACGCAGACGAGACGCTCTCGGCCCACAAATACATAACATATGAAATAGACATTGAACACACGACAACCAAACGCAAAAGGACCACGTATGACTTTATCAATACAAACTGGACACGCTACGAGGACCAAATAAAACTACAAACCGACCACCTAGACTGGGACCGGAGTGTCGACGACAAAGCGGACAGCTTTGACAAGATCTGCAGTCAAGAGTGTCGTCGACACATTAGGACAAAGACGTTATGAGAAGGGGACGAGACAGGATGGTGGAACGAGACACTGGACAGGCAGAGAAAACAACTCAACAGGGAACGAAGGGAACTTTCAAGCAACAACAGACGACGACGAAAGCGACGCAAGGAAACGACAATACAGAGAACACCGACGGGAGTACAAAAAGCTCATCAACCAAACGAGACAGCGGACTTACGACCAAGACATCACGGACACACTGAAGGACGCCACCTGGCACAAAGCCTGGAACATACTGGCGGTGAAAAAACATACAGACATAAACAAAACGATACGGAAGGACGACGGAACATACACCGAGACAGAGGAGGACAAACAAGAATACCTTGTGCGGAAATATTTCCCACAGGACGCACCAGAGGACGACAGTGAGGATATGCGGGAAATAAGAACGACGAAACACGAATACAACAGGACACCGAACCAACAATAACGATGACAGAAATACACAACATTGTGAATGGACTACAAAAACACAAAGCGACCGGAACAGACAAAATACCCAACGAGGCGGCGGGACACATACTGAACGCAACGGACGACAAACTGGCGCGACTTTACAACAGGTGTCTGGACGA
>NW_026018814.1:14775075-14776237 GCF_020466585.1 Dendroctonus ponderosae
ACATCTAACAACGGAACTACAGCACTTGGAAAAAGCTTTTCTTCAGAACGGATATTCCCAGTTGGACATCAAAAAAGCTGTAGGAGTGGGACGTGTTACGTTACAGCCGGTAAAACAGGTAGATATTAAATTGACTAATCTTAAAAAATGGCAGCTAATCAACCTTTTTGTCTTTTGGTAAGAATGCGAGAGTCCAATGGCGAATTGCGCTGAAAAAGGAAATAATTTTAATGTTAACCAACCAATCATTTTAATGTTAAAATTATGAAAACGTGAGTAGCAATTATAAATTAACACTAGATCTGAAGGGCCTATTTGGGAAACCGTGACAAGCCACACAAGCAAAGACGTTAAAACATGATCTAGTTCATCGTTCAACTATGTAAAATATTCATTTGACATAGTTTTTTGAATCTTTAAAGCTCGTTTTCTAAATATAATGATCTGTGGCTTGTCGCTTTTTTCCAATAACCCCTTGCATTACACTTTTTAAACGTAGGGACAAACAAATTTACTAGAGAAGTTAAACGTGGTAAAACGTCGAGGGAAAAGCTCTGGTATGTTAGTAGAAAATAAAACAGGAAAATGGTAATGTATGTTATGACAATGGTAAGAGTTACCGATACTATAATTTTATATAATTTATATTTGAAATTTATTGCATAATTTACTAATATAATGTTTTTAGACACCTTCGTCATAGAATAGCATAGGATTTTCTGTTACAGCTTGAGCCTAAGTGTGTCGTAGGATACCGATACCCTCTAGGTGATAGCTCTTGATTACCTTTTGATAAAGAATTCGTTCTTTATTGTGAAATAAGAGCACTCTTTATCAATCTGTAATAGAAGACGTGAGAAAATTCGGTTTTTCCAAAACCCCTGAATTTGAAGCGTACCTAATGAGGATCGTACTGAACAAAAATAGGACTTTGATGAAACAAGAAAGGACATACGACTCAAACAGCACTATACCAACTTGTAAGGTATAAATAATAATGATAATAATAACATAAGGGCCACAATCGGAAGGGTTTTAGTGAGTAAACAGCCAGACTGCAGTCCCAGACAACTCACACCGCCAGCTCTAGAAGGTACATAAGAGAGCCCATTTCCCAAACCTCATCGATAACAAAAAATAATTATATATAAATCAAGTAACT
>NW_026018814.1:14777110-14781458 GCF_020466585.1 Dendroctonus ponderosae
GGGATCGAGAGCTCGGATTATCAATCAGGGACACAAGGACAAAGAAAGACAACAATAGGAGGGGCACAAAAGGTAGGGCAGGTGATAGCCTGCAAGCAAGACATACTACGGGCGGTTAGCAGATACACTTCGGGAAAGGTGCAATTTAACAGGGAGGACAGGGAGACAGTGATGGCAAGGGTGAATGAAATGACCGACATCGTGCTCGGACTACTGGGTGAGATCTATGAGGATACCAGGAGGGAGAATAGGCCTAAAATTTCATTCACCCAGATCGAACGACAAATASACGAACAAAAGCGGGAAATGCAKGCTKTAACCAAGGAGATACGGGAACTAAAAAGGGATGGAACGGCAAACATACAGAAGAGCACCAACATAGAAAAAAACATGAGGACAAAGGAAGGCACACGGACAAAAACAGGACAGACAAATAATCAACCACGCATGGACAATATTCATACAGAAACCCAAACAGACACGGAGACTGAAGGTGAATGGAGAGCACAAAAAAGAAGGATAAGACAGGATAGAACAAAACAAACTTACGCGGATGTAATAGGACAAGGAAACAGCCAAGGAGACACGACAGACGGATGGAAAACACCAGAGAGGAAGGACAGACTAACGACGCTCATACAAGTACCATAAGGACAAAGACACGCGGACATAATAAATACAATTAAGGAAACAGCACAAGAAGAGGCAAGGCAAACGGGCGGAATCCGAGGCTTTGCCAAAACCAACGCGGGACAGCTGGCAATTCATTTCAAGGACGGGACACAACAGAAACTGATTGACGACAAAATAAGGACAAGACCGGAAATACAGATCAAACCGCTACAAAGGACAAACCCGAAACTCTTGATTACGGGTATCATGAAAGGGTATACAGACGACGAACTGATGGACGCAATGATCACAGAAAACAAGGAACTACGACAAGAACTGGGAGACAACATAAAGGACAAACTGAAAGTGGTGAGGAGGACAACTTGTATAAACGAGACGAAAGAAAACGTGACTATGGAAGCAACACCCGAGGCCTTCAGGACCCTGGTGAAAAAAGGGAAAATTTACATAGATCTCAGTGAGATATACATAAGGGAGAGGCTTCAAGTGCCACAAATTTGGACACCCATATAAATACTGCACAGAGCGGGCAAGGTGCCATGTGTGCGGGGGGCCCCACGAGGGTCGCCAGCGTACGTCGGGCAGTCCGGATTGTCCCAACTGTGCGTCACAGGGAACGCCCAGGGACATGAGACACCACACGGCAAGAGACAGACTGTGCCCCGTGTACCCCAGACGTCAGTCCGTGCCAAGGTCACCAGTGAGGATATATAAAAAGGGGCGGATGGAGGCAGAGAAGCGGTCTCCCGCAAAACAACTAAGTCCGCAGCAGCAGGAAAAGGTGGCGAGTCTGATAGCCAAGGTAGGAGAGATCCTGAATGAGGATGAGGCAGGACCAGGACAGACAAGTGTCGCAGGGTGGGAGTCCGGGATGGACAGCTCGGACAACCAAATAGGGCAGCAAGGACAGAGGAAGACAACAACAGGAGGGGCACAGAAGGTGGGGCAGGTGGTAGCCTGTAAACAGGACATCCTGAGAGCGGTCAGCAGGTACACCTCCGGGAAGGTGCAATTCAATAGGGACGACAGGGAGACAGTTATTGCAAGGGTGAATGAAATGACGGACATTGTGCTGGAACTAATGGGTGAGATCTAACAGGACACCAGGAGGGAATCCAGGCCAACAACAATATCATTCACCCAAATAGCACGTCAGATTGAGGAGCAGAAGCGCGAGATGCAGGCGCTGACAAGGGAGATTAGAGAATTAAAAAAGGACGGAATGGCAGACACAATGAAAGGCAATACCACGGAGAAAAAAAACAGGACAAAGGAAGGCACACGGACAAAAACGGGTCAGACAGACGATAGACCACGCACGGACAATGTCCCTATGACAGATACACAAACGGACACGGAGACCGAAGGTGAGTGGAGGGCGCAAAAACGAAGGACTCGACAGGACAGAACAAAGAAAACCTACGCCGACGCAATAGGACAAGGAAACAGTCAAGGAGACACGACGGACGGATGGAAGACACCAGAGAGGAAGGACAGGCTGACGACTCTAGTTCAGGTACCAGAGGGACAGAGACACGCGGACATAATAAAAACAATCAAAGAGACAGCACAAGAGGAGGCAAGGCAAACGGGCGGAATCCGGGGTTTCGCCAAAACCAATGCGGGACAGCTGGCAATCCACTACAAAGACAGGACACAACAGAAATTAATAGACGACAAAATCAAGACAAGACCCGAACTACAAATTAAACCTTTACAAAGGACAAACCCGAAACTACTAATCACGGGTGTAATGAAGGGATATACGGACGACGAACTTATGGACGCAATAATCACGGAAAACAAGGAACTGCAACAGGAGCTGGGAGACAACATTAAAGACAAACTGAAAGTGGTAAGGAGGGCAACATGCATTAACCAATCAAAGGAGAATGTGACCATGGAAGCAACGCCCGAGGCATTCAGGACCATGGTTAAAAGAGGGAAGATATACATAGACCTGACGGAAATATATATAAGGAAGGAGGTGAATGTGGCACTGTGCTTCAAGTGCCACAAGTTCGGACACCCGTATAAATACTGCACCGAGCGGGCAAGGTGCCATGTGTGCGGGGGGCCCCACGAGGGTCGACAATGTACGTCAGGCAATCCGGACTGCCCAAATTGCGCATCACAGGGAACGCCCAGAGACATGAAACACCACACGGCGAGAGACAGGCTATGCCCTGTCTACCAAAGAAAAGCTAGACAGTACCAACAGACAAACGTTAACTACGGAAGCAACACTAACAGGCAGACATGAAAATACTACAAATCAACGTAGACAGAGGGAAGGCGGCGACAGCACTATTAGACAAATACAAAACCGACCACGACATAGACATCGTCATGCTGCAAGAACCATACACAACGTACAGACCGACCAACAAAATGAAAAAACTCAACAACGGACGGAACTCAAAGACCGAAATATGGATAAAGGACAACATAGACTACACGATAATAACGGAACTTACGAACGACAACACAACGACAATACGAATAAACAACAAAGCGGGCATCACGTACCTAACATCCATATACGACGAACCAGGGGGGAACAAAAACAAGAGACTAGAGGAATACGACAGAAAACAGCGCGAACACACAACACAAATTAGACAACACCTACTGTGCGGAGACATCAATGCACACAGCGACATATGGGGCGGCAACGTTAATGACAAACGCGGAGAGGACCTGATCAACTGGACTATAGACAACGGCTACATATTGGAAAACAAAAAACACGAACAACCTACATTCCAAGGACCGATGGGAAGCAGCTACGTAGACATGACATTAACAAAAAACCTACGCACTACAAACTGGACGGTTAACGCAGACGAGACGCTCTCGGCCCACAAATACATAACATACGAAATAGACATTGAACACACGACAACTAAACGCAAAAGGACCACTTATGACTTTATCAATACAAACTGGACACGCTACGAGGACCAAATAAAACTACAAACCGACCAACTAGACTGGGACCGGAGTGTCGACGACATAGCGGACAGCTTTGACAAGATCTGCAGTCAAGCATGTCGCCGACACATTAGGACAAAGACGTTACGAGAAGGGGACGAGACAGGATGGTGGAACGAGACACTGGACAGACAGAGGAAACAGCTCAACAGGGAACGAAGGGAACTACAAGCAACAACAGACGACGACGAAAGAGACGCAAGGAAACGACAATACAGTGAACACCGACGGGAATACAAGAAGCTCATCAACGAAAGGAGACAGCGGACTTACGACCAAGACATCACGGACACACTGAAGAACGCCACATGGCACAAAGCCTGGAACATCCTGGCGGGGAAAAACATACAGACATAAACAAAACGATACGAAAGGACGACGGGACATATACCGAGACAGAGGAGGACAAACAGGAATACCTTGTGCGGAAATATTTCCCGAAGGACGCACCAGAGGACGACAACGAGGATATGCGGGAAATAAGAGCGACAAAACACGAATACAAACAGGACACCGAACCAATAATAACGATGACAGAAATACACAACATTGTGAGTGGACTACAAAAACACAAAGCGACCGGAACAGACAAAATACCCAACGAGGCGGCGAGATACATACTGAAGGCAACGGACGACAAACTGGCGCGACTTTACAACAGGTGTCTGGACGAACGCACGTTTCCAGCTTGCTGGAAGCGATGCCGTCTCGTCTGGATCCC
>NW_026018814.1:14782457-14784243 GCF_020466585.1 Dendroctonus ponderosae
AGTTAAGGTAGTTAGTTCGCTGTTGAAAGAATCTATTTTTGGTCTGTAAAAATAAACGTTTTTTAAAAACTAAGTTTTTACGTCCAGAAACAAAATTGGCGCAGTCGGTACGATTCCCTCCAGTGCAGTTACAGTTTCCAAGTTTTTGTTGAAAAGTCGATCCACAGTGAAAATCTTCTTGTGCGGTTACGATCTCTGAAAAAAGTGTTCGAGAATTCGATCGTGCAGTGAAGTTCTGTGTGAAACAAGTGAAACCAGTGACCAGCACGTCTGTCTCAACAGTTCAGGAAGGATCCCTCAACAACCGAGCTACAACTTCCAGCCCTCTACTTAGACTCCTAGCAACGCATCGCCTTTTGGTTATCCAACAACGAAGTAGCTAGTAAGGACATATTGGCCTAACGCTAGTGTCCACTACGAACGAAGTCGCACCCGGACAGTTCATCTTCCCGCAGCGTCATCGTTCGATACAGGAGCAAGATTGGAAAAATCGTAAGCGATTCATCCTATAATCGTACAGCCTGTTAATTAAGAAGAATTTTTGAAACAAACAACATTGAAWYRAAYWRCATTGWWTTGAATTGMATTTTTTGAATTGAATTTTTTTTTGCAWTGAATTTTTGAATTGAATGAAAAAGTTCAAAAAAGTAATATTAGGGGATATTACATATCCAAAACGTAGGTTATCAATCGCTARCAACGCTTCAAGTAGTGACCTAGATCAAGTGCAATYGTTTCCAGATATTTCTGAAAACATTTTAAGTTTATTTGAACCCATYTCAAATACTGAYACWWTTRAAATGGCCGACGCTTCCTTCGATGGTACTCCATCTCGCCTCGAGTTTTTTCTCAATCAAATATATGATATATTTTTACAACAGATATTTTTCAAGCRATCAATCCCAACAAGAATATGTTCTGCTTGCAATAAAATCAAAAATTTTAGGACAAGCCGAAGATTTTCTGTTAACCAGAMCAAATCTGTTAACATGGGAAGAAATTAAAATTGCCCTTCGCCAAAAATTCAGCGACTCGCTTAATACATTCATAAGCTCAAAGCCTTAGTCACCCAAATTAGTACTAAGATCTGTGCAGAAGTTCCAAACCCAGAAGCACATATTACTTGCCCAAAATGAATTGACAGCTACGCAAAATCTTTTAGCCAACATTTCATCTGAATTAAGAACGTTACTAATTGTACAAAATCCTCAAAACCTAAATCAAGCAACTGAAATCATTACAAACTATGAAATTTTAATGAGTCAGAACAGTTTCAAAAACAATTTTGTTCAAAATCAAAACAAACCCATTTTCAAACTTTCAAACAACACAGCACATTGTCCAACAAATTTTCAAAAGCCAAGCATCTTCCAATTCAAATCCCCATTTCAACAAAATCAACCCTTTCAAACAAGACCATCACAACCTTTCCAAGTGAAACCAACTGCACTGAAAATCAATCTTTTTAGAATCAGTTTCAAATGAGACCAAATCAACCTTTTCAAATAAAACAAAACAACCCTTTCCAACCCAATCAATTTAAACCACAATTTCCAAAACAACAATTTCCACAACCAATGTCTGGAGTAAGTACAATTCCAACCCATCGAAATAATACACTATAGGAACTCCAATCCACAAAGACCATTTAATCATTTCCAAACAACCGGAAAGCCAAACTTCTCTTTTCGAGAAATAAGACATCTCGAAGACGAATATAATGAAAACTCTGATTTTCCCCAATACCAAGATGAATCACAAACCCATGATCAATATGAAGAGCAAG
>NW_026018814.1:14785242-14787298 GCF_020466585.1 Dendroctonus ponderosae
GAACTAAATGAAAAACTCAAATTGAAACTCAATGCTAAGAAAGCAAACGTTCTCTCTAAGATAAACGAGAAACGAGAAAACGATCCTGAAATCCTTGAATGTTCAAAACAATTATTAACGACTCCTAAACAACTATCCAAAAATCTAAAGACAAAATACAAACCTGTCGAATTCCACAATCAAAGACACCCCAAGGATGTTAAAAGACGTTAATAATCTTCACCAAGATGTGTCCATGTATTCACCAGACAATTGTAAAAAAAGTTATCAAAGGACATTGACTCTCAAATGATGAACATTAAAAGCATCAGCAGAAAATTCAAGACCGCATTAACGAGGTCACAGAAATGACTCAAACGACATCCACAACAATTCATTTAGTCGTGCTACTAGATAATGTGGAAAATAATATTCGCATAATCAACAAAGTATAGCGATTCCCCTTATCAGGAAAATCCTATGTTTTCTATCAACTCTACCCAATCCCTGTTGATGATCACATTGCTATTCTAAAGAACCCCTATTTGCTAAAATCTGCAAATTAATCTTTTAATCTAAATAACAAATGTAAAGAAATCGAAGACATTTTCCTATGCGATCAATCTTCACTAAACTCGAATGAACCCTGCATCTTGGAAACCTTTAAATCAACCAATCATTGTCTAATGTCACCGATCGAAATAAAAGAATCATCGATTACCCAATTAAGAGACAATTCTATTGAAACTCCATTGAAACAATCAAATTCCCATCATTGATAATTCCAGAACAATGTGTAACGGAAACCAATGAATTAACTTTTCAACCCCAAAACTCGAACACAATCAACTTATGGTTGAAACTTCCAAAAATCAAAATCAATGAAGACTTAAAGGAAAAAATACAACCTTTACAAATGAACAAAATTAATTTGAATAACCTTCATGAGGACTTGAATAATATGAAGAAACTTACAACTCACGAGTTGAAAGAATTTGACGTAGTTAGTACAAGTATATCAATTACAACTTTGATAATAATTGAAATACTAATTTTTGTAATTGTAATATTGTACTTTTACCTTAAAAAGAAAAACAATGTAAAGGTGGACATAAAACTGAAACCTCTCGAAAATTTAAAACCCCAATTTTCTCAAACTTAAGGAGGGAGGAGTTATATGATCACTTACGCAGACCACTGTGTATTTCACTCAATAAATGTCGATGCAGCAATTCATTACTATATAAGCTGTGCATTCGGCATGAGGAAATTAGTCTTAAGTTAGCAGTTAAGGTAGTTATTTCGCTGTTGAAAGAATCTATTTTTGGTCTGTAAAAATAAACGTTTTTTAAAAACTAAGTTTTTACGTCCAGAAACAAAATTCTATAATGAGGACGGGCTTGCACATAGCTATCAAGGCATATAGCACCACGCCAACAGCCGCACTACAAGTGCTGGCCGGAACGCCACCCTGATGGATAGAAGCTATGGCAAGACACAACGTACACAAGACCAGACGAGACAACGGAGAGGAACACAGAACAAAACACAAAGACAGACCACACCCAAACATGGGACACCTACAAGCCACAGACACACCATCATAACGCACACATACATAACGCTGAGACTTACGCGGCTATTAAAGCCATCCTAATAGCCAATACGAGACAATACACCAACATTACGATACTAACGGATAGACAAGAAACAGCACAGACTATCAACAGAGGAAAGACGACAACAAAGGCAATCACTGAACTACAACGACACAAGAAAGGATGACAGACGCGGATAGCATGGGCGAAAGGACACGACAAGGACAACATACACAACGTTTTAGCGCACAGGCTGGCGAGTGACGGCGCCGAACTGACGGACGTGACAGAAGACACAACCAGATACAACACTAAGACAAACAAAGAATGGGCCAAGACAAGACTAAACATGACAATGGACACATGGCAGGACGATTGGGACAAAAGTGATAAAGGACGACAACTCTACAACATATGCAGGACGGTTGGCCGAGATACAATTACAACGACATTCAAAGGGACACAATTTGCAACAGGAC
>NW_026018815.1:0-69151 GCF_020466585.1 Dendroctonus ponderosae
CAAATATCGATAAGTACGGGAGACCTAAAGATTAAATATGTGAATAACAATAAATCCTGTATTCAACATTGATGAAGTTCTGCGGTCTACTTTGTTTTTACCAATTATTATTTTTTGGGTTTATTCCAGAATAAATGTAACTGTTATATTTGCAAGATGACTATAATATAAAAAATTGTGATTTTTTACAAAAAAACTTTACGAGGACAATTGATTCCAAGAAAACAAAATTGCTTTTTTTGACCCAACTATTCAAAGTGTGGGTATTTTGAAAAAACGTGAATAAAATGTTTTTCTCTAAACCTTTTGGGAAATGATCAATTTCAACTAAAAGAAAAAATCTGATGAAATTATTATTATAGGTATAATAACAATGGTTGAAAGTACAGATTCTCATACAATGATTTATTTTTAGATTTTTAAATAAACTTCCTTAAATTCGATTGCCTAAAATTCTGTAGTTGAGCAAATTGATTTGAGAATAATCTCTATTCGAAACTAATAACATCAGATAATTTTCCACCATAAAAATTCAAGTCAAATTTAATTTATTACATTACCTTAACTTGCTTCATCGCGCTATTTTTTAGGGTAGTACTTAGATTAGAATTACACAAACAATTAAAGTTTAACTCGTGTACAATATTTAAACTTTCTGGTTCTGCACTTACATGATTGTGGAACCTTTTCCAAATAAAATCAATTTCAACGGTTAATTTGAGTTCGAAACTTAACAGTTTTTAAAATCCGTACAGTTGGACGCTTTAGCAAGCGGAAGAGCGGCGGAGAAAGATTCACACAAAGTAGTAATTAATGTTAGTTTCGTGAGAATCATGGTAAAGACTTTGCTGATTATTAAATGTACCTAAAGGAAAAGTATTCGGAGTCATATAGGAAGTAGGAGGCAGTACAGGAAACTTTTACAGTACTTCCCTGAAGTAAAAGGAAACATGTATCAAGCAAAGGAGGTTCGAACTTTCTTCAGTAAAACCAGATATTTTCATAGACTACGTATACCTAATATATTCTCTTACCTGGATAGCTCTTCCGGTGATGACTCGTTGATTGTTTGCAGAATTTTAGAATGTTCTTCTGACGAAAATTGTTCACGAAACGAAAAATCCAAGCTGGTTTCATTTAAAATCGCTTTAGAACACAAGGGTCGAATCTGTAAGTTTTCTGAACTTAATATTTCAGTCATGTTAGGCTTCCAAACCTCTTACCAAAGTGCCCAAAGATGGGCAAAGTCTACTAATTCCAGTTTTGATGCCAATCATTGTTTCCAAATATCATTAAACATTAAATTTGCTTCATTTTAAGTAACAAACAAATTGCAAGAAAAACTAGGTTAGAAGCGACATTCTTCTTAACCTTCTAACCGGCGTTTATTTTCATGCGTTTACGTGAGCGCTCTCGGAGAATTTCTGTATTGCCGATTGCCTAAAATCGCTGAGACGCAATTTCGATATTCACAAGCGATATTAATCTATTTCTCTATTACAGACTAGAGCTCGGAATTTTTTAAAATCTGAAATTGGAATACTCGTTTAGTGGTTTATTCGAATAGTAAAATTATTCGAATACTCGAATATCTAACGAATATTCGAATATTCGAATAGTCGAGTATTCGAGTACTCGAACTCAACAATTTTTTTGTCGCATTAGGTAATTTTTGTTATTTTTTACTGGCTTTCCTCTGTGATTTATACCCTAATTCAAACGATTTTTGGGTAATCAATAATTTGGCTTTATTTTTTTACTTGAAAATAATTTTCACTCAGTGTTTCAACATTAACTAGCCAGGTTTGCTACTGTGGAAGATTTTTATTTGAACCTTTAAAATGTAAATATTAAGCGAGTGTGTTCTGCTTTGAATTAAACTTTTTAATGTGGTGTAAGAAATATTGTGTTGTTTATACATGTTTTTTCCCTCTTAATTACACTCTAATTTAAACGGAGTTTGAATTTTTAATTTGAATTTGAGACACCCTCTATCAATTGATGTTATCTTAAACTAAACTAGACGTTAATATCTACAACTTTTTTATTTAACATTTTTCTCTAAATTTCAAATTAGATGCTAAAACGGGGTGGCCATAGTTCAATCAATAGCCCTGTACATCGTTTCCGGGAGCAGAATCTTTAGAATTTTTATAAATTTTATTTAAATTTTTCTAATTTTGTATTCAGTTTTTATTAAAACCTTCGAACAAGTCAGCCAGTTTAAATGAAAAGTTCATCATTTATTTTATAATTTGTTTGCGATTTTAAAACCAAATTCACATCAATTCACTGAAAGAGTACATGTTTGCCTATTGACTTTTTTAACATCTTGCATCGTCTTTCAGAAAAAAAAATTAAACCAAACTGTTGCTCAATTCTATAAAAACATAAATGTTCAGGAATGTAGCTGCAACTTTATTACAGTTTGTCTAGTTATAAAACCATTAAGTGCG
Organism: Dendroctonus ponderosae; assembly: GCF_020466585.1. Classification (NCBI taxonomy): domain Eukaryota; kingdom Metazoa; phylum Arthropoda; class Insecta; order Coleoptera; family Curculionidae; genus Dendroctonus; species Dendroctonus ponderosae. The sequence goes on from NW_026018815.1 coordinate 2,457, forward strand.
GAAGCAAATATTTGCACGAATACACACTTTTGTATAATTTAAAGCTCTCTCTATATTTAAATGAGGGTTTTTCTAATCTGCCAATTACTTCTGGCTATCATTAAATAACAAAGCTTTTCAGTATATTTTGTATATTTTTGCACAATAAAATTTGAGAATTTTACAAAATTTATTTCTTTAAAACCAGCTAAAAATACAGTATACATACAGTTATGTGCTGTAAAAAAGAATTTTTCTCTTTATTCCAGAGGTATGCAACTCGGTTATAGTCATACCAATGAAGTTACATTCATTACTGTTTCATCGCATACTAAATTATCTCCCCAGTTAGTTTTACACATACTTTCATGCGATGTGAAACTGAAACATGCACTATAAATATCACACAACAGATAAAATAATATAAAGATTCAAACAGCTATCTACGTGTTGCTAAATTGAAAGCTAACAAATATATCAAGAAAACAGATGCTATAATTTGAATAAAATAAGTCCCTGAGATTCAAGCAACTGGCTTAGAATGAAACTATCGACTGGACCACTCAGAAAAGCTGTTTCTTTGAAGAAGCTTGGAATCGGCTGAAGAAACATCACGTCGTTTGGATATGACTCGTTTCCAAATATCTCCCACGCCAGTATTTAAAAGAGCTTCAATACAACTGGTACTTGAAGACTGTTGCTTTGGCTTCATGGATTGCTTCTGACGCTGAGTCGGTTGGGTTTCAATGCATGAAATCGAACGTTCTCTATTGGCCATGTTTCCTGATGGTACATCCACTTCATCGTTCACTGAATTCTGAAAATAGTTTTTAAACTGTAAATGCAGTATTTGTAGATAAAATTTATTTTATATGCGGGATAAGTTGGGATATTATAGCTGAAGCTAAATATGCTTATTATTGTACTAGTTCTATAATCTATATCAAATAAAAATTAGTTTCCAATTTTACGATCAATTCGGAAGAGAAACGATCTCTTGAAACTTTTCCGTGCGACACCCAGTTTTGGAGTGAAAAAATATAAGTCGATTGATTGCAGTATTCGGAATGCCAAGGGCTCAAAATATGTTAATATAAACCGAATATTTTGAATAGAAAAAAGTGATACGCTCTTCAATTTTCCCAAACTTAAAATTATTGTCTAATTTAATGATCAATTAGGAAGAGAAAAAAATTCTTGAAAAACTTTTGTTCAACTCCCCCTTACCGACTAAAAACATTACAAGTCGAACCATGGCAGCTTTTAAGTTGCCAAGTGCTCAAACATTAATTAACGCTTCTCGCTTTCAAAGAATGTGTAATTTAGATGAAGCGTGCTGTTAACTATCAAATAAGCTTCTAAACAACGACTGAAAGCCAGAAATTAAAAAAAGTTCAGAAACTTTAGAACACTATTCTGGATTGAGTGAACATTTGGGGCACCAATTGCTTTAACGTTCTCCTGAAATTGTTGTATATTTTACATGTATAATTTTGGACAAAACATTTAGAACATTCTATATATTTTCATATAACACATAATAGTTGCCCATATACTCAGCTAAACGTATCAATGGATTGGATGGTTTTTTAAGTCGAATATTCCTTCGAATTACCTTAGTAGATAAATGTTGAGAATAATAAGACCCATTTGAACCTCCATCTACTTCGCTTCTTTTCATGGCACTTCGCAATATTTCCGTAATCCTTTGCGAGCATCTTAATGTTTCTTGAATCTGGAAAAAAATATTATTGAAAAATATCATTCAGACACGCTTGCAATCAAATCCGCACTTCTTCCACTGTTAACATAACGAGTTCCACAGAATTTTTATCAGTAACGTCCCTCTGGGTACTTCCAGGACTTTTGTGCTCTTGATCTGACTGATCATCTGCTGTTCTTTCTCCTCCATCAGAGCTAAACGTTTGATCAGTTGATAAATGACGAAGACGAGCACTGCTGTAGTTCAACCAGAAGTTATTCCACTCGCCAACTTTGCTATCAGCATCTTGAGCTGAAAAACATTGATTTTGTAACAAATTTTCAAATTGAAAACAATTTTTTTGCAAATATTTTTAAAGGTATATTTATTTTTTCAATATGTAAGACTTACTAGATGCGTTTGATACGGCGCTTCCAAAGTATTCGCTGTTGACACTTTCAATCCAGCTGAAATAACTGGAACTATTCGGAGATGACGTTTTTTCCGCTTTAAACTCATTCAGATTGGTAACTTTTAAACAATCAGTGTTCTCAAGCGAAGAGTCAAGTGATGACCTGAGAAAAGAAACGAATAAAAATATTATGAATATTACTATCGTCTAGTGCTACACATTAAATGTAAGTAAATAGGTAACATTCTTACTTATGTACTTACTTTTGAATCATGGGTTCAATATATAACGTTTCTTGTTTACATATAATTAAAAAGATAATATTTTGAAAATTTAAAAGAGCCGCTGAAATACCGCAATAAATCAAAAAGCGCATAAAGAAAACTTGACTGCAGCAAAATAATAATGGCCATGCGGCAATTTTCCAGGGATAGAATAAGTCTTGTGTGTTTTAAAAATAACATTAACTTTCGCGTAAGCTAACTTTAACAACAAGTTTTAATAAAAAGCTAATGATAAATTTTACAGTACAGACCGTATTTAGGACAAAATTTATTTTCCAATTCAAACATTTTTCTCATTGTTCGACACTTGAATGAATAGCTACTTTTCTCGAATAAAAGCTGCATTCATAAAATACAATCCTGTAACAAGAGTGTAAATATTCGGCGCAGTATGTTCCATTAATTAGTTAAATTACAAAAAAGGTTATAGCACACACTTTTGCTTTGTTACAGAACAAAAACAACTGCCTAAAAAAAAATAAGGCCAAACAAATATGCTTTATTTAAGGCCACTCTGGATGTTTTTGGCAAAATTCAACAGTATTTAGATGCTTAGAATCAAACCTTCAGAAAAATGGAAGAGAGAACAGCTACCAGCTTCTATATTAGAGCGCTCTAGCATCGGTGATAAACTTACTGCCTTAAACATCAAAAGTACAGATTTTTCCTATTAAAGCGCAAATCACCTGGTATTTTCTTCAAGAAAATTATAGTTACCTGTGATTATTTTTACCAGATTCATTAGAAAAAGAATTTCTTGCACTTCTCCTTTCTGATATAGCTGCTAGACTATGTCGAAATTGATGTTCCCTTCGATATTTTTCTGTAGGTGGAAGATCATCTACATTAAAAAAGGCACTAGTTTAAAATAATATCGAAAAGTTCCTGCAAATACTCAGAAAAATGCGATACCTTCTAAATGTTTATGTATTGTATTTATAAATTTCACAAAGCTCGCAAACAAGAATTATGTTTAAAAAAAAATTCTATGAAATGTATGGCGAATATCAAATGTATTCTTAATTTCCGTCCAGGTAATAAGAATGTCTCAATAATATTTCAAATTTTAAAGAGTCAAAAATGTATATGAGCAGATTATAAAGAGTTTTAATTTATTAAATTAATTTAAAAAGTATAACCCAATTTATAATATAAATCGAATAATTTCTAATTAGGTACAATTAGTACCTCAAAATTTTGTGTAGTCAGCAAAATTTAGATATTATACAATATTTATTGTACATAAATAAGTTCTAGACCAACTGACTTGTCGTAGGCTCAGAGATTCTTCATATAATCTATGAATAATGTATGGTCGGACCTTTTGCAAAGAAACCGCATCTGCATGCTGAATATTTTAAAACAAGTTCAAGTTCAACAATAATCAGATGGTTCAAGTATTAGTCCGACAACGTTTGATAATTGATAGATTTTTCAGCGAACAAAGATTGAGAAGTAATCTATTTAGTCGCATGGTTTTATTTTGTTATTTAACGAATCAAATTTTAGATACTTATCTAAAAAAAGCAAAAGAACAATTTTTAAATGTAATTTTGTAGTTCAATTTATGTGAAACAATACTTTTACTGATAAAAATACAAACAACAGTGATAGAAGTTATTTAAATACAAATTTAAGAAATTTATTGCACACGATTTTATGTACGCGAATGAAGAACAGGGTTCTGTAAGCAAAAGTTACTCAGTGTGGACCGCTAAAACTATCAGCTACATCATCGTAGCTGTTTGGCAGCAGATCGAGCTGCGCAAAATCTATAAAAATTATTCTAACAATAAATTTGATTAAAATTATTAGGAAAAAATCAGAAAATTCCATTTTGGAGCAATACACAATGAGTGCAGCCGAGAAAAATACAAGTTAATTGAAAAATCTCTTATCGGAAAATAACGAAGTAAACGACACAACAGATACAAAATAAATACTACAAAAATAAAAATTGAACTTGCAAGATCTGGAAGATGCAACTATCTGCTGGTCCTACAAAGAGAGTCTGACGCCCAATGTTACGAAAAACCAAATAATAATTTTGGATTCGAAACGCTAATGAACTAACCACGACATTAAATACAAATTTTATTTTTTCTCAATTGCTATTAGCTATTAATAAGGCATCAATAAAGTCACAACCTTCTTTGAAGAAACCTTACAAGTAGTACTCACCATCTTCCGTACTACTAGTAGATTCAATTCTCTCTTTTCTAAAAGTCGATGTAGATCTTCGAACAACTGTTCCACTTCGTACGAAAGCGCTATCTGGACTATCCAGATTAGACAAATCTAATGTATTATCTTGGAAAAATGAAAGCTGGCTAGAAGAACTATTCGACGAGTCTGACTGGGAAGCACTGCCATCGTTCGACATTCTACTAGAGTATTGATCAATGTTTAAATAATTTTAGTTGATTATAATAGAATATTTCCATTCACCTACCTATCTATATGTAAGCATCAATAAGCAGATGCAAGAATTAATCAATTTTGAGGAGTTTAAATGCCACAATTTTACCATCAACTTTGAAGATTGTTGGATGTTGGACTAGATAATTAAAGTTTTAATTGTTGAAAAATTTTACAGCAAAATTTTCGTATGAACCTTCCAGTGAATATAACATATTAATACAGTTTCATCTTTACAGTCAAATTTAAACATTATAGATTTTTAATTATGCAGGTAACTTTACCCCACTTTGATGCACAAGTAGGACGCCGCACTTTCGGGGTCGCACTTTTCACGTGAACTATTTAAACTTAAATTAAAGCCATGTGGATAAGGCCAAGTTATTAAGTTAATCACTCGATTTTATCCAGTAAATAATCAATGACCCAAAAGTGATGCAGGATTGAAACAAAGTTAAAACCAAACTGGGAACTTTCCATATGTATCTTAAAGCGGTCCCGTTTTAGTTCCAGATGACCAATCAATTTCCATGCCAACGATTAACCGTTATAACGCAGATTAGGCTCTGAGGTAAAGGGATGAACAACGAAAGTGATAAATCTAGTGAAGAGAATGAACATTAGCAGATCAATTTGCAATTACTAGCAATTTTTTTCTCAATGGCTGCAATCGCTTTAAAAAAATGTGCGGTAAAATTAATGTTTCATATAAAATATTCACACCTTTTTATAAATAAAACATAAAATCTGTTCTAAAGCAGGCTGTTTGTTTGTACAAAATAACAGTTTGTATTGGAAAATGTCATGTGTGTTTGTAAAAACAAAATGTAATTTAACAATTTGCATTAGTACGGGATAGAACTTTAAGGGTATGTAAATAAAAAAATAATCTACGTAAATGATGTATTTTATATTTTTGATGATACACAGAACGGATCAGATATAGAAATATAGCTTAGGTACCTATTCTAAACGGGGGTTGTATGCTAAGTTCGATCTTGCCAAAACAGATTAATGTTTTAGAGAGTTTGTTAAATCGCACACTAATTTTTGGCAAATATCCCAAACTTTAATGCAATTGCTTAAAGGCCCATTCATCGACATGTGATTGTATTTATTTTATATTTGTTAGCGTAAACGTCTTACCTTTATATACATCTATATGATACATATAGATACAAGAGGATGTTTTCTGATATCCTGTAAAAAGCTGTTTTGGAAAGAGAGAGATTGAAAGAAACTTATTTTGTTCAATACACCAAAACAAGCAAATGTCCACCCACCACGGTTCTGGTTAACCAAAAACACTCAAATGTTGAACTTCGCTTTTAGTGTAAAATATGTAAATAATAACGTATAACAATAAGTAAAGTAGCAACAAGATTGCTTGTATCATAGTGTGCTTACTATCAGTTAGCAATTAGGAACATGTACAATATAAAAAAAGTTTTCAAAGACGAACTGGGATTTTTAATAAGAAGGCACCGCTGAAAGAAGACAGGTAATATAATCAATTATAAGTATTCTTTTTAGTCTTCCGTATGAGTTTGTACAACATTTCCGCGATTTAATAAAGGTGACACTTTATTTGAAAGGTTTTAGGCAAAAATTGAACGCAGACCCACAATATCAGTAGGTAAAATTTACACAAATATGTCTATAAAATATACTGTGATTGATATACAGTAATTAAACACACAAATCAAAATAAATTGCCATTATCTACGGAAATTTATATAGTGCGTTAGCAATAGCCATGCTATTACGTTACCATCATATAAACATTAACTACAGGGCCAGACATATTACTATAGAATACCTATTAATAGAAAACATGAAAACATTATTGCTTAAATTACAAAGTAACACAGAAGAAATTTCAAGTTTGAACTTCTAGCACTAAAATTATTATTTGAAATCCGGGTTCTACTACAAAGTTATTTACTAAGGGATCACTCTTTGATTCGCTTTAACATCACCTAGCCAATTCGTATTTAGTGAAAACAGGCAATAAATATTTATTGCTTTTTTAAAAGTTATTATGGGGACAACTGACTACTTAAGACGTTGATGGAACTACAATGACTCAGAAAAGTTTATAGAAAATACAAATATGGAGGTGTTAAAAAAACAAAGTCCAAAAATACACCAAGACTTTCGTTCGGAATAAACACCTTAGAAGTGAGATGCGTTTCATATAACGCATAACAATATTGTAATATTGACTTTTTTTAAATCCATTGTCCGTTATTTGGTATACTTTATATACTCTAACAGTATAAAACGTATTTTCATATCGAGACGTTCAAAACTACTTATCTCCTTCTTTGCCCTAGTAAACTACAATGTGAACAACTAAATAATACAAATTTAGGTAACTATTTGAATATATAATTACGGGGCAAGATTTACGTAGTAACAATTAAAGGAAAGTACTAAGATTAAAGACAAAAATATTTTTTCTTTGTGGCCTGGCTAGTTTTACTCGTTGTTATGCTTGATGAATATGTAAAGTGTTTAAAATTTAAAAACGATTTTCTATAAAATATTCACATTCTCCACACATTCAAGCTTTAAAGATCTTCAGTGTGCACACGCGCTGAAGATTTGTTCTTTAGCTAGATGAACATTTTGCCAAACAGAAACCTTTATATTACATAAGTGATGATGAATTTACCTTAATAAGGTACTTCATTTACATAAGCGTAAGAGTTTTAAATAATACATACATATCCAATGTTTCAAAACACCTTGACTTAATCAACTTAAAATAGAGTGATTGGTTCTTATAAATTCAAGTCCACATATGCTTTACCTTACAGTTTTAATTATCTGTAGAGTAAATGCGTAAAAACTAGTTTTCACTTGAATAAAGACAAGAGTTTTAGACGGGCCTACAGTTGTAACCACTTTTGACTTAATTTTAAAATGATGGATTAATGCGAATTTCGGCATATGCCTTTTGAAACGCTCAGTATACAAAAAAATATTCTTGTCTCGTAGTGCCTGCTTTTCAATGCTAGAATATATATTCTAATCGTTGAGGAAACTAAGATAAAGCTCGAATTATTTTTATCAACAGCGTTTTGTCGATAAGCTTAATATAAGTTGTAATCATATAAAAACATCTAACAACAAATAAGTGTAACAAATTAGGTACAAACATTAACGCGCATTAGTTTATATGCAGTGTGATTAGAGTCGTTTTTGTAATATAATTTTATAATTTGTTAATTACTTTTATTTCAGGAATGAACTTCGCCCAAAACATATTTTTATTAAAACAGCTTTAGCAGGTAGGTACCAACAATTTAACAATCAGATTTCCGAACTTAATAAAGTTTATATTACAAATTAACTGCGTTACTACGCCGCTGATTGCCGATTAAAAGAATTGTTCAAGACGAAAACAAAATATTGATGTTAAAAAGTTTAACACTGAAATGTTCAAGACAGTCACAAATAATAAACTTATTTGGACATTAACACTAAACAATCTGCGCATTCGAAGCTTATTTAGGTCAGTCAAATTTCTATCAAAACCATCTATATTTCACGCATCGTTCATAGCAGCATTTAACAATATTTGCTTTCCAAGCGATTCTTAGAGTTTAGTCTTCTTTGTTCCAAACACTTCTCTAAGAAAATGACTCTTCACCTAAAAAAAACAGTAAAAAATACTTTTCAGCAAAGTATTCAATATAGTGCGGCTTGATCAGTCAATGGAAATGGGTATAGTTAGAAATAGAAGTTATCTCAGACAAAAAATAAAGAAACTAAGGACCTAAGAAATAATTGCAAACCTGAAACGATGTTTAGGCATTAGACTCCTTTAGGTCTTGCAGCCTTGCTAGTTGGTGAGGTTCTAACTCATCTGGTATACTCGCTCTACCGCCTACTACTTGCTTTGGGGGGTCGGAATCAGCAGGCATTGGGGCTTGGCTTACGGAATTTTCTGCCGTGCTGGGCCCTGTTGTTTCGCCTTTAAAAAAATAAACAATACTTTGCTACAAGTTCATCAGACGCACCTACCATCACTCCCCGTACTGCTACTAATTACAAGCTGTCCAGACCCTGAATCTGCGGTTGGCTCAGGTTCTTCTACTTCTTCTACTTCTATATCACATTCTCTATTCAAAGCTACATCAATTTTTTTTTCGCTATCATCAGCTTCTTCAATTATCGCCTCTGGACTGTCCTCTATGGTGTCGATCCGCCTATCGTATGAACCTTAAGAATGGGAATTCAGGCTCAATGATATCTCTTTAGTAATTTCTCTTACATATAATTTGGACATGTCGCTCGTTGTCATCTTCAGTTTCAAAATCTTCCTCTGTTTCTTCTTCTATCACGTCATTCTGATGATTTACAATAACCACATCCTCCTCGGGAGGAGGAAACGGCTGTTCTGGCTCTTCCATCATGGGTGTCGCTGCTGTGATTACAATTTGAGCAACACCCAGGCTAAAGTCATCGCCACCTTTATCATTGGGTTGAGCAATTTCTTTTCCATTCTACATTAGACAAGCAAATTTTAATTACTTAAATGAAATTATCGTTTAAATGAATAACGATGTGGGATGATGTAGAGAACGTATTTATTAATCTATGACAAAAACTTAGTGGATCTGAGAAGAACATACCTCATCACTGATCTCGAGACTTGGAATTCCAATTGCTAAACGAAAGCAATAAAAGGAAATAAATAACATTAAACAGAGCCCATCGATGCAGATGTAATTAATGGGGGGTATTTTAGAATCAGATGGAAGATGTAAATTTGAAGCGTAATTTAAATATCAATATTTTTGATATTTTGGAATTTCGCATGGGTAACTCTATGTTGTGTAGGATTTTCAGTAGTTGCCGCTCTTTGCGCAAATGAGTTATACCTCATCGCGTCTCACTACGCCGCAGTTTGAGTTACGCTCAACATTTAGCCGATGCGTAAAGTTGTCAAAAACTGTAAATTTTCAAAAAAAAAATTGGGAAAAATATTCTCTGTCAGGGGAACTAGTTAGTTATTCCACGCCGATATGAATACATTGGCATTATAAAATGCACGATTCGGAATCGCTAATTTCAGGCTGAACCCAGCTGATGAGAGCTAATAGGCTCGAAACCGGTCCTGGGGGTGCCTGACGTTAGCGCAATTCGAAATCTGCACTTGTCTATTTCAAAAGCTCATGGCAGCTCTGCTGATGCCGAAAGTGTTTCTTGTTCAAAATTAATTCCGATATTAATTTTAGTTTTGGCGTTGTACATTAATCACTGCAGTCGAATGAAATTAAGACAAATAGTATAAATGACTCTAAATTTAAAATTAAATTAGTGAAAGATTGGCGTTTGGAAACGTATTTCGTTTAGTTATTGTTGCCTTTCGTTAAGTTGGAACGTGAAATTTGTCCCTGGAAAGATTACCGTGCGAGCCGGTACTTTCTACAAAAATATCAACAATAAAAAAAATGAAATCGAACTGCCAAGAAAAGCAATGAGTAAACGAAAGGCGAAAAAGCAAATTACTTTGTAGTTTTTTCTAAAAGTTGTATAAATATTCACTTTGCTACAGACAGTGGACGAAATTGGTTGATAGTTCTTTGGGTCGTGTGGATCGCGTTCTTAAATGGAAAATATGAAATCATTGAAAAGGCCACAATCCTACCTGCCAAGTGCAGGATTAAAATTTTCAAGTTCTGCAAAATCTGCAAGTGGATTTTGATTGTATGTACTGTGTTAAGTCCTTGGGGATCAGTGAGTAGATAATGGAGCATAGGGCGCCAGCTTGCAGAAATCCGTTCAGAATGATCTAATTTATAAATCTTTTAGCTTGAACTGCGTTTAGTTTTCCACCAACAACTGAATTTTTATGGATTCTTTACATCTATCTCTCTTTGCTTTACTGATTTCAAATAAGTTTCGCTTTGGATAGATTTCCTGCTGTACTAAACACATTTTTTCACTCTTTCCAGTTAGCACTACGCAGCTTTCGATATGCTCAAGCTTTCATAAGCAATTATTTCCCGTTGTTGCCATGTATATGTAGAACTTTTACTCGCAAGTTCATCAACTGACAACTGGATTTGGTATCGATTCAGCTATTGGTCCTTTCGCAGTTACTTTTGAAACTTTGGGCATATTATGGGCGGCTTTGTATTTTTACGTCAAGCTCATCTGCTTTTCGCTAAAGAACCGCTTTAGATATGGAAATTTGGGTTCCAGTATTCAATACAAGAATTTTTGAGTTTGAAGAAATTTTGACGACATTTAGAGCGCACTCTTCTTTACTGAACGCACAACTCTGAACTTGTAAATAATTTTTGTCTCTGAGTTTTTCGTTATTATTTATAGCGACTCACTGTGCCGCACTTTTAATTACGCTTAGCATTTAACCCAGGAGCGGATTAAAACTTCACGAAGCCCGTGGTTTCAATTTTAACACCTAACAAAAAAAGAGTCACCACATTTGACTGCAACGCAACTGCAGCGGTGAGTTATTGTGTTGGCGCACCGAGCCATTTCGGCATCACTGCGCCAACTCCTGAAGTCACTGAGTTACCCATGCCTATATGGAATGGGTGTATATTCAAGATTTTATGGAGTTTTAATTTTTTTTATAGAACTAACATTGGATGCTCAATGAAAGTATATAAACTAAATAAACCGAAAATAATTCTACATAACTTACTGGGAACTGCATTTGAATCGTCTTCAAATTGTGTATCATACTGATGGTGCTGCGTTCGAGTCAGTTCAATAGAAAATGAATTAAAATTCGCATCCGACTGCGGTGACTTTCTAATTATATCATTTTCTATCTCCGTTTCCTCGTTTAGAACTGGAGCCGGCTGTGATGGTTGTTCAACCTTTTAAAATAATACTTTGTAATATAAAATCCAGGAATCAAATTTTTTTTACAAAAAATTGTGCATGTAATTTAAGAGGCAAAAAATATAGACTTGCAAAATACAAAATTTTGTGAACGACTTACGGATGATGGGGGCTCGGGAAAGTCTTCAGCCGGCTCCTTCAGAAAATTCGGAATATCTGGAGGAGTGAAAACTGGAGGGGCGGATTGAGGAGGCGTTTCATCCCACTGGTTCGTCAGAGGTTCCCCAAATTCATCACATTCTTCTACTACGAGCGAAGGAAAGTTTCCTATTCTTCCTTTAAAAATATTTAAATTCCCAGCAATTAGTTCCCCATTGGGACAATTTCAGGCGCATACCTTCTAGCTCGCCTTGCCACCAACCATCATCAATACTATGAGCACATTTGCTTAGAACTTTAATGATTTGTCCTTCTTCAAATGTCAATTCTTCACCTCCTTCTCCATCGTAGTCGTATAAAGCTATGCAGTATGACGTTGGAGCATCGCTGCCACTCATAGTTTTCTGGATCGGCATGGAAATTACAGAAATCTAAAACAGCATACATATGTTTAAAATGCTGAATTCAAGTGCATTTTAGCAGCTACTTGTTCTGGAGATTGGGTAGTTTCAGTTTGAGGCTGATTTTCTTCCTCATTATCGATCGTGTAATCGACAGATGAAAACGAAATCTGAGCCTGTAGGCCAGGAGTAGTTGCAGACTGTTCTCGCTCAATATCTAAATAATTATGAGGCACATAGCCTTCCTCTCCTCGGTAGTTTCTAGCCCTCAGCCATCCATCACCATCTCCTTCACCCACAACTTCCAATTGTTCATTTTCAACGATTGTGAGTTCATCCGGGTTTTGTGCCTAAAAGAATCAGTTACTCCTTTAACTTCTTTACTTAAGCAGCATCCAAATGTAATTTCTTTAAAAACTGAACTTGCTTCCGCCCACTTACCGTATAAGAATAAAGGGCTGTACATCTTAAAAGCGGTCCACTAGGTGGTGGCGAACCCAATTGAAAATCTTCGGTTTTTCCCATTGCTTCTTCTTCAGCTCCCCAATCAACTTGTGTGGGATCGTCCCAACCGGCGGTTAGCTGCTCAATTCGTTGCCTCTCTTGTTCCAATACAGCTAAAAATCGAAAAATAATCAAGTATAAGATGCATTCAACAGTAAACGTTTAAAAGTGTGTTAAAGGGAAGGCAACATAAGTTGTCTTTTAAGCAGTATACGAACAAAAAGAAGACTATTGATTAACTTAAAAAAATGATACATGTATAAAAATAGTGCAACGATTTTCATTTCACAATACGTGATTTAAACGTGAATGTTGTAGGAAATCGTTGCCTACCCCACTCACCATCCACCTCTTGACTCTCAAGCTGCTCCTGCTGTAACTCTTCAGGCTCCTTCTCCTGTTTCACAGATTCTATTGGTGCCGTCACTTGTTCTCCCTCTGCAAAGTCGCTGTCGTAAAACGAATCCGAGCTGGGATGATCCTGCAATAGACAAAAAGTACATTTTAACCAATGGTCTAAAATGTAGACTTCTATTACCGAAAGTGAACTTGCAGATCTTTGTATATCCTGTACATTTAAGGACTCAGCTTCCTGCAGCCAGTCTTCAACATTCACTCCTCCTTCCCTCAGATATTCTATTCTAGCTTCAGCTTTCACTTTTGCTGTTTCCGCTCTTCGAATGCATTGCTTTGCTTCCTCAATTTTTGTTTCTAGATCAGGCCCATTGGGATCATTTGGATCAGTCTACAACAAATCTCCAGGTACTTGGCGTTAAACCCTACAAATAAAAGTTGGTCACCTTTTGTCCAGCTTCTCTCATTGCGTTGTATGTCTGCAGTTTTCTGATATTTTCTTTAATATTGTTATTTTCTCTTGCAATTTTAGTTGCCCAACGCCTTGCTTCCTTGCTCAAAGTTGCTGCCGCCGAATCGTGGTCTACAGTTATGTGATCCACTGGGTCCATGTCGCATGGCTGTAAAATAGAATTTGTAAACTCTGTACTTTGTATACACTGTAAAAGGAAAATTTATCTAATAGCAATTTGAAAAGAAAATATTCACCTCAAAGTCATACTGAATGTGTTGTTTCAATACAGGATAGTACAGATAACAGCATTGCAAGTTGTACTCTCTGGTCAGTTGTTTGGCTTGATCACGAATAGTCGAAAACGAATTTTCCATTGCTTTACATGTGAGGAGTTCAGTCCTACCTGGATAATAAGTTTGTTACTGGAATCTAATAATATAAGGTATTGAAGAAAAATTTGTTTACCCATTAAAGTTAAATATTCCGCCACCTTATCGTACACGCCGCTTTCCATTGCGTTCATACCAAGTTGCAAGTCAGTGACAAAATATCTGCAAAAGCCCAAAAATATGTTTTTCTGTTTTTGCGTTACAAAATTGATAATAAAAAGACCTTGTTTGATGGGCATTTGCTGCGGCCAGGCAAAGAAGATAATCGTTTCGGGCACCTGTAGATTTTTCTTCTAATTGGTCTCTTTTGCTGGAAAACTTTTGGCTATTCTTCTGAAGTGAAGTAATGGACTGGAAGAATGAACCTTTCTTTTTCTTCAACCTGAATTACAGATATGTATTAAAAACAGTTTTTTTCGAGAAAGGAAAATTGCGTCCCAAACACACTTCTGGCCAATTCTAGCCAATAACCAATGAGGATAATTCTTTTGCATAAAACGCGCACCTGGGTGGTGATTATCTGACTCGACTAACTATTGGTTTTAACCTGCCATTTTGCAGTTAATATTCCAGATTGAGAATACGGTTTGAAACTCAACCGGTAGCTGCTTTTATGAAAATAACATCGACCAAATCGGCAAAAGTTAAGAGCGCAACAGTTTTAATTGGAAAACATCGCTTCATATCCCCTGGAAAGTTTTAATGCCTGCAGGTTTCATCTGCTGAAACTAGACTATTTTTAAAGTATTTATTTGAATCGAAGCTAAACATAAATTCGTTGCTTTATATTCCAACACGAAATGAATATCAATATTCAAACTTACTACAATCGACTGAAAGCTACTTTTTTTATATAACTTTAAAATCGACGACGAGAATAACATTTCAAACGAACCGAATGCATTTATTCGGAAGTAGATAAAGTTTGCAACGAAACTTTCTTTATTCTGTCTCGAATTCTATAAAATCTAACTTCGAGTGCAGTTTACTGAATTTCTTGGCATTCGCTTTTAAACTTTTCTGAATCTTTAAAAACCCGTTGTCAAGTCAAGACTGAAATAAACTTGTCTTCGAAATACATTATTTAATGTTACCTAAATTCACCTGAAAACAAAAATTAATTTATTTAATAAAATGTTTGATAATGTTTAAAGAAAAATATTCCAAATGTGACTACGCAATAAAATTAGTTTATTTTTTAACGTTTATAGCACTATTAAACAATGAAGGCATTTTTAGTAGGTATATAGTTTCATCACTTGCAACACTTTCAGACAATTTGTTTGAATTCAATTTTTAAAAAACAACTTACTTTTCCTCGATATCTCTAGCTTTATCCCGGACGTCGTGAGCCGTGTGCTCTTCATCAAAGTAAAGTTTCTTAGTTTTGTCCACGTCCTGAACGCAAGCTTGAAGCTCTTTATGAACCAATGATAAGTGATCCACTACCTAAAAGTATCGAAATTGAAAAAAACTCTATTAAAACATTAAAATAAATATTTAGAGCTATTTATTAAATATTGTTCCCAAAGATGATTTTACGGGATAATTTGGGACTTGATTTGTTAGAGGGACTCGAGCTTACTTCTGAAGATGTAGGGGTTTGTGCTTGCAAAACGTCTAGATAATATTCTATTAAACTTATCATTTTCCAGCAATGACCTCGAAAGCTATTACTTCTTAATATTGATAGAAAGTCTCATGTTTTATGTAGATGAGAACGTTACTAAGCTATTAAAGGGAATAGCAGGTGATAAATGACTTTTAGTCAGATTATTATCTATACACATTGTTCCGAGTCAAGAAAACGCCAAACCGAGGAGTAGCGCTTGCAAATTGAACAATGAGTTAGAATTATGAATAATGAATAGTTGCTTTGAAAAGCGCGAGCTTTCGAGAAGTAGCGAGTGTATGGAACATTGACATTTTCTACCCTTAACTTCCATTCATTGTTGAACACGTTTTGTTCTTAGTATTAACGTGTTTTGTTACCTTTTTCGCCATTTGAACTTTGTGGGATCGAAGGACCTTGGCGTCATCGGCGATCTGTTGCTGAAATACTTCTACCGCGGCTAGCCGAGCTCTGGCTAACTTTTCATTCTCTTCCAAAACAGTCCTCCATACACTCCACATATTCCTTAAACATTTTCACTTATGTTTGCTTGCCGATTATACAAATTTTTAATTTAATCGAATACTTTAACTCACTTCATTCAGTGCGCAAATACCCACTTACCATTTTTCCTCACCGCCTTCTAACTTTATGTCTGGAATATTGGGAATTTTCTTATTTAGGTAGGCAGATGATATTTTTAGTAGTGCCTAGAAGAACATAATAATTGATGAAGTAATACTAAGACGGCTAATGCCCAACTACCAGCTTTTTCCAAGAAATCGCAAATGTTTCAACCTTAACTAAATAATTTAGATATATTTTCAAATCTTGTGGGTGTGTGTGCAAATTAATGATTTTTCTCTAGCAACAATACTGAAACCGCCTTCTTATTGAACGAACCCTAGTTACATATTATTGACTTATTTCTATGTATAAATTGTAAGTTTTCAGTACCTTTTCTAGATAATTACATGTACAAGTAGAAAGTAAGATCGATATTTTTAAATTATTTATTTGCAGTAAAAAACAAGATTATTAGTCAACTTGCTGCCCAAGAAATAATAAAAAGGAAAACAGTTATTTTCTGGGAAAAGTGTAAGTGAAACATTAATACGCCTGAGAATCATCTGAAATAAAATTCCGCAAGAATCATGGTCTTACCTCAGAATAGGATTTCTCTATCGCTGACCTTTTAAGCGTAAATGTTCGAATATCTTCCAAAAGGTCACACTCGTGCTGGTTCTTCATGCACAGCTTGTTGATCTGCTCCGAGTGGAGGTTTTTTAAGAATTTCGCATAGTTCCCCTGGAAAATTGCCACATTTTAATAATCTTCTTCTTAAACTTTTAACTCTTAAAAGTTCAGATTAATGTTCAGCGCATTCGTTTTTCCCATTTTTGAAGAAATTATGAAATTCGGCATTGATTGACGGACGACATTAAAGCAAGAAAAAATGATTAATGGATGGATTAAAAGTTCTGTTTCTCTTTTCTTGTAACATTTTGGCAGTAATTTAGGCCCAGAATCCGCCAGAAATTGTTTTCAGAAGCCGAAATCCAGCTAAAATGTTGTTTAAGTTTTTCATTAATTCATGGCCATATGAAACTTGATTTTAGGTTTTAAAATATACGCAGAAAAGTTCCCTAACTGATCAGAAAATTGTATAAAAACTTCCTATTTTTGCTTGGTTTACATTCTGCAAACTTGTTTTCAGTTGTAAATTTTGTTTCATATTTTTAAACAAATTATGTTCTCATGATCAACTTAAAAAAATGTGTTGTAATAAATTTGGCAAGACTTTCATCAGTTTCAATAATGTAAATAATATTTCAAAAAAATGTAAAATATTCGAATCTGCTACAAAATGAGTGAAATTTCCTTAAAATCTCCTAACAGTATTGACCGTTAATAGTTTATTTCATCCTTTATTGCTCCTCAATATGTTTATTAACCGAAACATATTTTATTTATACCATTGAATGTCTGTTTAGTTCCATAGACATTTTATAAAGTCTACCGAAAATAGAATCGAAAATCATGCATCTTACATATAAAATAAAAGGTTTTGCGCTTCATTTAGAATACCTATATGAAAAACAGTAAAAATATATTATAGAACCACGTGATCCATATTTCTGAATAATCAATACAATAAAAAGTTTTTTTGGTAATAAGGGGAACATTTATATGTAAAAAATTGTCCTTATGTGTAAAACTTTCAAATACATTGAAATTGTACCTAGTTCCGTTTTCAACTTGTTAATTAAATGCTCACAAAACACTGTTGTTGGTATTTTGTATCTAATTTCTTAAACAAATTTTGAGCTTTATGCAAAAAGACTCTTTATGCAAACAATATCATTCAGTTATCGAACTGAATGATATTTTTTTTATTGAAAAATATTTAAAGCAGGCTGTGAGGAAAATACCGATCCTTAACTTGTAGTACATATTTAATATAACAGAACGTAAGAAGCATAATGACTATAATGCTGAAAACTATTATGGTATAGTAAAAATACTATTCAAATTAACTGATTAACATAAATACATAAAATATTTGAGATTTTAGCGGCGCTAAAAGTTTCGTCAAGTTATTATTGGGATATCTTTGAAAATGTGGGTTTCAAAATTTGCAATCTTGTACGTGCCATGAGCCACTAATCAGGTATAAATCAACCTGAAGGTCAAATTAGATAATTAGTTTCTGTAAAAATTTATTAAGTCCGCATTATCCAACCTATCCGTTTCATAACGCTTTTTAGCTTAAAATTGAGTTACTGGGAAAGTCGTAAAAATTGTGGTTTTATAGACTTTGGCATACCTAAAGCAGATACAATCTCATGTCACATATAGGAAATTACGTTCTTCAATAAATAATTATTTACATCGTACTTGAAATTAAGTTGCTGAGATTAGTAGTTTTTTTACTTCACTGCAAAGCTTAAGTTAATGTCCGTGTATATTTAAAAGTGAACAATGGAGTATTTTTTCGTAAATTAGTTTAAATTAAATTAATTGCAGTTTTAAAATCGGTAAAATAGTGACAAGAAGTTTTTTGTCACAGTTTTACAGAATTTGTATATTATGACTAAAAAAATTGCACTTCAACCAAAGTCCGAACTAACTAATTTTGGTTTTTCAACTATTAAAAGTGCTTTTTATTATTATTAGTAGCATGAAGTCAAAATAACTAAACAGTGTGCTTATAATATTTTTATCAATTTAGTAAAGTACTTTCAATATATACGTTTTAAAACTCGTGACTCTTGAGTTTTAGCTCTCGGAAAGTCAAAAAGAGTTTTTTTCAATAAATATTTTTGAATTATTACATAATTGAAGCGGATTATTTTTCTTTTCATATAGGAAAATCTCCTTTTAGGAGGAAAGTACCGAGAACGTTTCCTGAACAAATTTTGATTTTCATAATTTTCATTTTTAAATCTCCTCAGGAATTTGTTCTTGAATTGAATACTAAAAATTTTGTAAAACTCTGTAAAACAACTGAAAAACAAATATGTGCTCTGATGAAAATTGGTGGAAAGTCAAATTGGGTGAGAGACGATTTATGGACGGCAAATTTTAAATTGAATAGAATTATATATTGAATAGCTCTAATATATTCTTATAGAAAATGCTAAATTTAGTCGAAGATTGCTGTCTGTTTTGCAAAACTATATGACTAGATGATAAAATATTGTTTTAATATTTGTCATAAGCCTTTGCATAAATACATGTGGCGTACAAGGCTTTTATCTTGAGTTAAGTAAATCCAAGTTTTCACAATAGTCTCCTTTTTGTAAAAATTAATTAATTTCTAATGAATTTTTATTTAAGAAATTGTAATTAGTTTCTTTTTGATTTATTAGAATCAAAGAAAATAAGTATCAGTAAGACTTTTATCTAGTTTATCATTTTCGATAAGCAGACCAGGCAATGTAATAAACGGTTGATGATTACTTACGAGAATAAATATTGTAACAATGCTTTAAAATTTTAACTTATTTTGATAAATTCCAATGTTCTGCAATAGTATCCAATTGTTTAAGTCATTGATTTTCGTTCTAGATATTGCAACTAATTTCTGCTTGAATTATTAAGATTGAAGAAAATTTCAGAAATTTTGAAAAGGTTAAAAAAACCTCAGCAGAAGAAAAGTGATAGGTTTGAATTGAAATGAGATATTACGTAAATGTCCACGAAAATTTCAACAACTTTAACCCAACTAGGGCAAATCGAGCACTTAAAAACGAAGTGCACGTTTTGAGAGAGTAGGTGAGCGGGCAGTGGAAAAGTTCTCTGTTTTCCGGCTGAGTGTTCAATCTGAGCTTTCAAACATTAGCCATTGGTTGATATTGTGTGCTTGACAAAGTGCAAAAGTGGAACGCAAATGAAAAGGCATGAGAGCAAAATCCCCACCTTCCTCGGAGGAGGCTGCATGTTGGCCTGGTGCAGCAATGAGCACAGCACCTGAAGAAGTTGGTTTCATGCACACTCAACCCAATCGCACAGCAGGAACCCGAACCGATACCACACCAGTCCGATGAACAGAACCTCTCACTGATCAGAACACAGTTTAGAACATGGTATCGATTGCCGCTTGCTGATATGGAGGCGGCAGATTTGGGGCGGCCAAGAGTCGGCGCGAACTTCCTGGGGCAGAAGGCTATCGACTTTTTCGGCACACTTTATGGGGTGGGATGTCTGCCCGCGACTCTGGATTTGGGGCAGTGCACACAGTGATACAGATTTGAGGGCAACATTCGACTCAAGCAAATATTGAGGAGTCTATAATGAACTTAAGCCACAAAAGACCTCTTTTCCGGCCCGCTGACTCTTAGCCGCTACTTATAGGGGTCACTCTAAGGTTTATCCCAAATCTTCCTCATTCTTAACGTAGTAATTTCCTTATTTCTTACTGATTGTAATGAGCAAAATTTCAAAATAATTATACTGGATACTAAGATATTAAATTACAAGTTCTCAACTAGAGATATTCAAAATGATTCATTAACTATGCGAAATTCAGAAACTGGAAATACTATGGTGACTATTGCTGGCCTTATAAGAAAGTTTATATTTTCGAAGATATAAGGTGTTAAAGCAAAAGTAGTAAGTTTATATTTTTTGTCATTATTCTGGCAATATTCGGATTAGAAACTTAGAAATTTCGATGGTTCTTTTATGACGAATTATACATGTTTCAATTGCTGCGCTACTCATTAATAACTTTTCAGCCTGTACGTGAGACAAAAAAATTAAAATTTAGCTAAAAATTCATCAATTTCACTTAAATTATAAGTAGTCTTATTTTATATCGGTTCATTTTTGAGAAAAAATAGTTCAACGAACACGCGGTTTCAATAATACGTAGAAATTTAAAGCGGCACAAATCAGTTTTATTTTTTTGTAGATTATGCCCAATAAACAAAATATGCTCTTTCCTCAATAGATGCAATTAAATAAATACTTTGTCTGTCAAATGACTAAATAATTTGTGTATTGTATGCACAATTATCTGTTGAAAAAAATTGAAAATGTCGCGTTCAAGTAAAATTTCAATAGTTTATCTTAACCGAAAACATCCAAACCACTTGCTAATAGAAAATATGTATAATCACTCCGAAAAGTAATAACAGCGCACAAAAAATGATTCCTATTGAGCTCCAAAAACAAGTTATGAGTTACTGAAAATCCAGTTATAAGTTCTCATCATTACGTACTCCAACCGCCATAACTCAGCCTGCGGTTTAGAAAATTCTAAAAAAAATCAGATTTGCTCGAATATTTGCATTTGAATTTACTCGTACTGAATACGATGCAAATAGAAACGGAACAGTCAAATTTACCTTCTTTGTGTACTTTGATCCTTGGAACTTTTGGGACAATTTTCGAGTTTTGTGGTATTCAATCATAATTCAGTTGAAATTCAGAGAACTTGCAGAAATTCGATGATTTAGTTAGACGTGTGATCTAAACTACATACATGAACAAATTTTGTCAAATGTCATCGTAAATCAGGTTCTTTTTCTGTCAATTTGACATTGACATTTAATTGACAGTTTTTCAGATCTTTCCAAAACTACTCAATATTGAGACACAATGATATAAAATATTGATGATTCTCTAGGAATAGTTTATTAGCACACATGGTAAAGTGTTTGTATATTTTTGTCATTTACCGGTTTTATTTGAAATACAAAGAACAGCTACTCAGCTTCTGAACTTTAGAGCCCAACTAAAATAAACATAAATATTTGAAAAGTCTTTCTTCAAAAATTCCTACTACAATACTCCTTTGGATTTCCACAAGCGAAGTGAAAAACTGAGTTGAACGGATAAATGTAATGTTCTAATGGGAGAATCTGATGTACCAGTAAGTTGGAAAGAAAAAAAGTTATATCAAAATCATAAATACATGTTTATATGGCTTGGCACGAGCGTTAAAGTACAATACAAACCAAATGCAAATGCAACAAATATATTAATCGATATATAATAAATATATTAATCAATACGATATGAATAGTACTCTACGACCTCTTCGAACCTATACAGGTATAATAAAAAACTTAAACATTGCGTACCACTTAGGCACAATTTAATTGTTTCTTAACATTAATTATTTTTAATTTTATTCTATTTTGTTCGTTATTTTATTAACTGGCTAAATTAGAAAGACAAATTTCCACTTAATCAGCTTACATTTATAATATTAAAATGCAAATCAATTTTGAAGAAAATATTAATAATCCAAAAAATGTTGAAATAAAATAAATTATTAAGTTGCCAACTAAGTGAAGACGGGCCTGTCGAATTTTCAGCCATCCTGCACAGTTGACCCAAGGCGCACATGTGACCATGCTTGTTGCCGCTAAGACTGATAATTCTGAGCCATAAAATATCGCATTTAAAGAATGTACAACTCGAACAGAGATTTTTAGGACCAGCTGCAAGGCAACCGATAATCCAAACGTTTTATGTACGTTCAAACCCTGTGAAACAAACACCTGTTTCACAAACCCTGTGAAACCACAATGTAGTACACGAAATTGCTGGAGAGTAATATTGAACTCAAATCACTCATTTCATGGTAATTCTCAAAGTTTATTTAGGCTACAATGCGAGCTATTAGTTGATACTCGTCCCTTTGCCGACAACAGTATCCCTTTGGCTATATTTTGACCATAATTGAAAGTTTTTTGATTAATTGGGGTATAGACTTGGCAACAAGGCTAGCAGCCGTCAATCACGATTATTCCCGGATGCCCGGATTGGCCCGGAAATGGCTAATTAGGGTTGTTGTCGTGAAGTAGCTTTAGCACTTTGTTTACTATTCTATCTATATTGTTAGTGTTATGTAAAGCTGGACTTCTATTAATTCGGGTAGTTCTTATTTTCAAAATTGCTTATTCGCAACGGTGCCTAAAATTCGGATAGTGAAAATTTGCAAGGGTGAGCAAGCAAGAGCGCAATATTTTTAGGTTAGTTTAGCTGATGGCCACATCAAGATCCAAAAATAAATGTTAGCAGCGTAGCTACTTTCTGATTGTCATGCATATTTAGTTAAATAATGCAAATTGTAAGGTAATTGTGCTTTAAATGTGCAATACAGCAATTCGCACAGATTTATCAATGTTAAGAGAAAAATTAAAATAAGTGGTTATTTTTGGACTTTTGATAACAAGCGAAATTATGGGTTCTGATGCATTTCGTAACAGTAACAAAACACGATAATTGGTTTCAGTACGCTGTAAAAACCAATTAGAATGAATATAGCTCGCGATTGCTTATTCAACAGTATTAATTAAATAATTCGACTCAATGCAATTTTTATTGGTTCATAATTAAGTACTTCCTGCAGACAAACAGTAATAGTTAATTCCCTTTATTAAGAACATTTGATTTTTTCAGGTAAGGTTCCACTACTTATAGAAACTACTTAAAATATATGTATGTATAGTACTTTGTTTACAATGTTTCATAGATTACAGCTAATCGAAAATTTCTAGTTTACAATTAAACATAATAATAATATGAACCTTCGACTTCAAATTATGTCGACAAATTCCAATGACCAAGCCAATACATGTTTCATGTTAATGCTGTTAATATTATTTACTTACAGATATAAGATTCCACGTCCCCATAAATCAACCCTGGAACATTTTTATCTACATACTTATAGCAATTGCAATACGTGAAATACTAAACATGAGATAGCCATCGACATTTCCACCATTGCATCTCACTAAACATGCAAATTATTAAAATATATCATGGAGCTTTCTGAACTAGTAATTTAAAAGCCTATTAAGCAATTCCTAATGATCTTAAATTCTAGTTTTGAACATTATACCTACGTCACATATTGTTTAAAATAGTATAACTAAGTTATCGATGATTAACAATTTATTCGGAAAGCCTAGTTTTTATACACTTATCCAACTATGTGCTGCGTAGCTGCTCTAAACCAAAGAATGTTCTAATGATGAATTTACAGGAATATTTAAAATTAAACGTAAAAGTTATTATGTCCAGCAGGCAAATAATTGGAAGAAATTATATTCCTAATTAGTTAAGTACTAAATGCTTAGTTATCCAAAATTGTTTTTTATTTTAATTTATTTTGCGTATTTTGATGCGAATATGTTTTATACCTATATAACATCTTGGACATTTTGGTTTTCGTTTTTTCTAATTAGTAATTTGGTAATTTGTTGAAAATTCATCTGAACAGCTAACGAAATGTTGAAGATAGGAAAATAAATTTATGTCTCTAAAATCCAAAGACAGAAACAGGTTGCTATCTGTTAGTGTTTCTGAGAAATTTAATTTCAAAATACCCATTTCAATAGCCACGGTCGATTATGGGTTAACAAATGATAGGAAATTTAATGCAGAATTCAGAAATAAAAAGAAAATGTGGGTGTGTTATTTAAAAACCCAATGTTGATGTATGTTGACCCAATGCTTATATGAGAAACCCTGTATGATGGGGAAATTTACGAGTATCTACCACCTTTCAGTGTTTTTGTATCAGCAGCTTTATATGTATCTTATTTATTATCGGTGTTTTTTTTGTAGTTTACTTATGTCATTTACTTTAGGTTTCAAAATTTAGATTAAATCGAATTATTTTTTGCCACCATTTCTATGAGTTGAATATTAAACAATTTCAATTCACTGTTAGAATTATTTGACAATTTTCGGAACAAGACAAGCAAAAAATAATCCTTAAGCTGAAAAATATAATAATAAGCAAATAAATTAATGAAATAATGACTACTGGAAATTTTAATTTCATGTTTTATAAGTTGTTTTTGTTTTTTTCACTCGCACCGGCTGCGTCGTAGAGAAAAATGGAAAAAGGACATTTTTCTTCTTTCCAAATTTAATGATGAATACGAAATTGATTTGCATTTTATGAACAAACAATTCCATACCAATAAATTCTTTAAAAGCATTAGGTTACGCTTAACACAAATGCCAGAATCAAAACGAAAACGTATTATTTACTTTTTATTAGAATGCATACTTACCTGAATGATTACAACATTTTATTCAGATAAATCCAGTTTTTTAAAATACATTTATGTTCTAACACCCTGAAAGAAGCCTAAAGCATTCTGCAAATAAGTTAACAAGCAAAGTCATATTATTTTCCGATTCACTTGTAGTCTCTAAAGCTTTGATCTAGAAACTGGACCATACTGTATACCACTATAGCGAAAAACCCCAATACTTTCAAACCGTATGTATTATCGAGAAGCAATAACTTGCTTAAGAAACAATATAATTAAGTAATGACTGATTAAAGTTAAAAATCTACAACCTCATTTCATATTGATATTGATGTTATCTGCTACAAAAAAGTCTGCTTTTGATAGGGTTTAGCCATTTTATTTTTACTAAGGTATTAAATAAATACATGGTGCACCAATGATATTGAACGTTTGTGATTGATTGTACTTTTTTGTTACAGGCAAAAATGGCAACAACTGAACAATTTTCACTAAGATGGAACAACTTTCACTACAATCTAAAGTCAGGATTTCATGGCCTTTTACAGCAGGCTGAGATGGTTGATGTCACTTTGGCCGTTGATGGTCACTTTTTACAAGCACACAAAGTTGTCCTTTCAATATGTAGTCCGTATTTCAAAGAAATGTTTATGAAAAATCCATGCAAGCATCCTATTGTGATATTAAAAGATGTTGGACATGATAACATGAAGTATATACTACAATTTATGTATATGGGAGAAGTCAGTATTCTAAAAGACAATTTGCCGTCGTTTTTGAGAACCGCCGAAGTGCTGCAAGTTAAGGGCTTGACGGGCGAGGATTCAGTAAGTCCATTGAAGAGCCATTCATGATATTTAGATGTTTAAAATGTACTGTTAATTTTCAGACTGAAGATTCGGGTTCACAAAAAGAGCAGAAAGCAAGCAGTGAAATTGACGATGTCAACGAAATGTACAATCAATTGATTGAAACAACTACGGATACCGATATTCCTCAATTATATTTACAAAAAACCCCGCCACCGCCTCAGACTTCCCCACTACCATTAAATT
The DNA here is from genome assembly GCF_020466585.1 of Dendroctonus ponderosae. NCBI lineage: Eukaryota > Metazoa > Arthropoda > Insecta > Coleoptera > Curculionidae > Dendroctonus > Dendroctonus ponderosae. The sequence goes on from NW_026018815.1 coordinate 28,535, forward strand.
TTCCTAAGAGGCATGCCAAGTCTATCTCGCCAAATCGCTCCAAACGATCAAAATGTTCAGAGTCGTATTCTAGCGAATATAGTGCCTCAAAGCCAGTAACAAATGTCGATTGTGATACACCTAAATCTAACACTGAATACAAGAGCTGTGATCTAACTACGACTCAAAGAGACATAAAACCAGTCATTGACGACAGCGAAGAAGCCAAAGATTATTCCAAAAACAGTGCGAATATATGGAAAGGAAATTTATTGTATGCATCTGGTGCAGCACAGGAAGCTGGTGCGTCAAATTGCTCAGATCAAAACACTGCAGATCAAGGTAAGTGAAAAATCCAGATATTTTAAGGGTGGTCTAGATAGTTTCATTAAAAGTTATATCGACATGTTCATCACAACTTCAAATGTCTTTTTTCATTTTACTCAAATCAGATAATTATTGTATTACATCTGGACCATCTTGTTAAATTAAATATCCTGTTTCTGACCGCATTTATTTATTGTGTATTTTGTTTAACCTATTGAATGCATGGCTGTTTATTGTTAATTTACTTGTACTACAATGTATTCATCAGATTTGTTAGTATTTTGCAGTAATTTTACTAAATGACTAGTTTGATGACTAACAATAACCTATACAGGCAGATAATTTAAAGGATTTCATTGGCTACATTTATTTACACTCACTCACGGCTCATAAATTCAATTAAACACAACAGAAACTGCTAATCGGGATCAATCAGGTGTTGATCAAAAGTTAGCGCATCAACATTTTTTAAATTTTTAAACTGCCTTTGGCTAGTTATTTGTTTAATATGATTCGAAACTGTATTCAACCCTTTCAGTGTGAGGACTTAAGTATCTGTGAATAGGGCAATTTAGACTTGTTTATCTGCAGTTATTTCATGGTCCTTTTGAATTTCATACATAGGATTGTGCCGAAAGATAAAAGCTAATTTATATACCAAAATCAGTTAAATTTTGTAGACTCTTTTATTATATATTTCATACAAAAGCAATTTTCAGTCCTTAAATAGTAAATACACGATGACAGTATTATTCCAAATATGCATCCGATAACTGCCTGAGAAAATGTGCAGTTAGATATTGCGAGTGAGTAACATTTATAAAGGCTGGCTGAGAGTTACATATTATTTTTACTTATTATACAAACGGCTTCCGAAAATGTCCGTATATTTATTCATTCCCGAGATTTAGCCATTGCATGTTGAAATTTTATGCTATTCTATTTGGCTCTTTGTCGTATTTTATTATTTATTATGCTCCTCCAATTCAGCTTTAGGGCCGTGGAAATGATAGCTGATGCTATGTCAAATTTACTGTAATAACAAAATGCTTGATTTAATTTTTGTTATTCCATTGCGCTCCAAATACGTAATAAAAGCAATATCTCGGCCTGTAATTTGAAATGCGTTCTTAACTAATTGATTTTTAAAATTTCGCTAATGTTTGCTTTCTGATATTATATTTATTTTGCTTGTTCTATGTTCTAAAACGTTCCTCGCACAAGTTTATAATTTTTTATTTGCGCTTATTAATTTTGGTCAATAATGGTATCGTAAATGTGAGCAGTTTTTTTTGTTGATTTGCAACTCGATCCTTGTTGAATTTGTTTTTGCATGGTAAGTAGCGTTTTGTAGCACACTAATATTTTAATAACATGCTAACTGCAGTATTTTCAACTATTTGCAGCAAGTTGAAGACTAGGATAACCCAATTAATGGCATGTGAAATTTTTTATGCTGATTTGTTATTAAATCACGCCTATAAATGTGTAAGTAGAACCTCAATATATAAGACCAGGGTCGTATTATTTGAGTACCATATTTAACGACGTGCAATCCGTTCCCACATTGTATCGCAAATTTTAATAAACTTTTTAATTATCACATCTTGGTTTTTCTGTTAGATAGTTTTGGTAATTGATATTATTAGTAGAATTGCTGAAATTTCAGTGGGTTTTTTCACGCACTTGGTGGATATTAATCTCAGTTGTCTTAGTAGTGTAAGGGATGAAAAATTATATGAAATTAAAGTCAGACAAACAGAATATTGACTTCAACTTTTGAAGGACTTGATAAACCAACGTGGCGCTCATTTCGTCACGAATTATCGTTTTATTTTAAGAAACTATCATTATTTTATAGGTACCAGCAAGGGAGAATCTCGAACAACCAACGCATTCAAACATGTATATCAATGTGAAAAATGCATGAAAAAGTTTACGAGGCGAGATCATCTTCGAACTCATGAGAAAAACATACACGGATCGGATGCTGGGCCTTTTAAATGTTCGATTTGTGAGCAACTTTACAAGAATATGGAAAGTCTTCGAAAGCACATATCCAAATTTCATTTCACAAATATGAATGATTCGTCATATAAATTTGAAGTTAAAGCTTGATTTTTAATGAATTATTTGCTTTAACATCGTTGCACGTCGCCGTATTTTATGAATCTTTGGACTATGTTACTTTGAAGTGAAAGTAAGATACTAAATCTCTGTTAAAGTAAGATTACTTTAACAGATATTTAGACGATTTTCTACTATTTGACATTTAATGATGATAATTTAGTATTTTTTTCATTTGAGTATTCCTGATTAATGTGCGTATTAAGAAGCAAGATACTTTTCAGTTGAGTTAAAGTATCCAAAAATAAAATAAAATTACACATAATCAGACTTCACAAGAATTCAGCCTGTGTTATTTAGGCAAAACTGTTTTTTCACGAGCCATTTAGTGTCTTACTCTTTGCCTTAATACTAATTAGGTATTATTATGTACTCGAATTTAATATTTTTTATTATTATATTATATTTAAAGCGAAATAATTATTGTCTATTGATCTAGAACAATTTTAAGATCGTAAAATCAGCGCCAAATATAGTTAGCTAGAGTGTGCCATTTTTAATATCAAAACTAGTCAGTAATCTAAGCGTCCGGTTTGATACAAGTTTGTATTATTATATTTATCTTATTGCACAATTCAATTCCAATTTGCCGATTCGATCAGCAGCTTCAAAGCATTTTGGAAGAATCACATACACTTTTTTATTTTGTTATTTCTTGTTATATGAGACACTTACATCATGGTCTGGTCGTAGAATCAACTTATGATTTGATTTAATTTAGATTAAATAAAAATCGAAACATTAGATTAATAAGATTGTCTATTAATTTCAATACAATCAACTTATATGATACACATCATTATAGTGTTTTGATGCAAAAATATGTTAATGTTAATTATTTGTTTGAATTACTTTTAAGAACTGTTATTACTTTGTCATTATCAATAAAATTGTGAAACTGATGTGCCTTAATACAAAGATATAACAGTAATATTGGTGGTTTCTTTTTGAATCAGATTTAACGCATACATTCTTGGACAGTTTCGGCCATATTTATAAGATTTTACTTTATTTGATCAGCTATTTGCATTAATTTGTCTTGCTCCTCTTTCATCGATATTGTTATTTAAAGGAGAAACGTAATCGTTCATTATTATTCACTTCAATTATAAAATAAGGTAACAATGGTTTTATTGACAAATTGCCCGACAATGTAATGCTAACTTATTTCAGATTCTTTTCTATATGCGATTGATGCTAAGGAACACGTTTTTTGCCCGCATTGTTGCAGAAAATTTGTCAACCGGTACAACCTGAAGGTCCATATTAGGGATAAACATGAGTCGAACTCCACAGATCTGGACTGTCAAGTCTGTGGTAAAACTATGAGGAATCAGAGTTGTCTTCGAGTGCATTTATACCACCATCGTAAGCAACAAACTGAAGGTACTGGCATTGTTATGTAACAATATTTGCGCGGCTATTTAAACTCGTGTGCGTCCATTCAGGCAAAATAACGTATGGTATATTTATCTAAAATTTAACTGATAAAAAAATTACTTCAACTTAGAACCAATAATATATTAAAACGTATGTTTCTTGCTTCAACAGCCCCAGTTGTTGCAGTATTTATGACATGATATTTTAATAACTTTATACTCTGGTTATACTTTTAGTCTTTACAATATAAGATTTTACTTGTCTCTTTCTTAGTGCAGCTAAATTATATTCATGTATTTAATTTACAAATTTTACACTGACAAGGAACGTTTAGTGATATTTATGATATTGTAATTTGTAGTTTATTATTTCCTCAAAATTAGTGAATTTTAAGTTAACTTCTAAAAAGCAAAATTTTAATTTCAATTATTTTAAAACCAAAATGAGTATAATTGGTACTCAAGACGTACTCAGAATTTGGCTTATTGTTGTACATCTAAAATTCAATATTCACGTCTAGACAAAAAATCAATTTATTAACGACGTAATAAGGGACCAATATCTGTAACTTATTGACGCTTTTGACTATTTATTACAAGTAAACCTAAAAAGAACTCAAATGTAAAAAACCGCTAGGAGAATTATAGTACATAATATGGTACCTTTATTTTATTTATTGTTTACTATTTTTGCCGATTTACATTGTTAGTGCATTTTAAAAAAGTTGTCTATATTTTTTATTAGGCTATTTCAGGTATTGATGATCCATAAAGGATCTGAAGATATTTGCTATAAAGGAACAAAAGCCATTAACTATCGTTGATATTTTAATAAATAATTTTACTATGCGTAGGTAATCAATTTTGGTGGTTTTCCAAGGTATATAAGGCGATTCAGAAATATTGATTGAAAATGTAAAGGTGCACTTAATTGGTGAAAATATCAAGGATATTTTTATGAATATACACAGTTTAGGGTCTGAATAATTTGAGGAATTCTTATAAATTGCTTTGAGAAATGCGCTAAATATGTGTATTGCTTGAAGTTTCTTTGGATTTTGTTGGAAAATTCTTTTAAAAATCAATTATTTCTATACTTGTTTGCTTTGTATCATTTTCGAGCAAATAAAATGTTGAAGCAAAAATAACATAAAAATGACTGGTCTGAAAAATGGGAATTTACTATAGTAGTTCGAAAGGAAGCTTGGAAGAGATGGAGAATTAAAAATAAGTATATCAAGTTTCCCATTGACCCAAGAAATCTAGAATTACATGCCCGACCAATATTTACAAATTATCTTGTATAGGTGTTATAATCATTCAGGAGAATCTTGATATTGATAAAGAAATATCAAAAGATGATTCCTTGCTGATTTATACAGTGGTTCTTATTAATACTCAACCTAAAGCCTTGTTCTATAAAATAACCGCCAGAAATTAAACAAAAATATAGTTTATTTTGATTGCATGAAAATTGTCTCTTAGGCTGTAATTTGATTTAATACCAATTTAGAAGCAGCTTGGTGCAATGTCCATATACTAATTAAAAGCACCTCACATTGCAACGTATTTGAGATTAGAGCCTAAGTTTCTGATATTTTTTCTATACTCGAATAACGTGTAATTCAATGGTAAATAGCTAAACTGAATCTAGTGATTTAAAAACATTTATATTAATCGATTGGCTCAATTTTAGATAATAATTTATACTTTGTGGTTGTATATATTATGTTATAATATTTATTTCATTATTATTATGTTTATGTTATATTGCTCAGTTGTTATCGTTTATTATTGGGACTGTTTTATTAAAAATGTGTATTAAATTTACTTTTATTTTACCATTACCGATACGATACATTTCCAAAGAATAACTTGATAATTTTTTCTTTGATTTAATGTCCATTATTTATGTAGGGGGAATTTCATTTTCCATTCGGGTTAATTGGATGTTTCGATCTGTCTGACTCTCCGGATCCGCAAACTTGCCCTGCTTAAGTCTGGCTCTCAAATCTAAGCACCGGATGTCGGTCATAAGAGACTGATTTTTGTTATCAAGCTCCCTATCAATGAGCACTTGTTGGTCTTCCAGTGCATTATATGTAGTTTTCGCGCAATTGATTTTATCCAGCAGATCTTGTCTAGTTTGCCTCAATTGCAGGACTTCGTCTTTTAAGCCCTGTTCCGCCTCGTCTCTGGCTAATTCGAATCCCGGTCGATACGATCTAAAACATTATGCTGTAGCGTAGGAATCGTTTATATTCCCCATAAATGTTTCTACCGATTTTCCAGTCGAGTTTCCGCTAATTTGAGGGCATCGGTTTTCGCCTGTAGTGCGTTTTCTAATGTTGTAATTTCTTTCGCAACCTAAAATAACCACTTTAGTAATTAAGTACTCAAGAAGATTGTCGATTGAAAATGCCTTTTGCATTTCCTCTCGCATTTTTAGCTGTTGCCATTCAATTTCGTTTCGAGCTTTCTGCGTCTGGTAAATCCTTTTGCGCAGAATAAAATCCACGCGATCTCGCTGCGCTAGCATGTCGTTTTTAGATCGTTCTCTGACGACAAACAGTGCTTCGCGCAGGCGAAGAGTGTCGGCCAGTTCATCATCCGCTAGAAGTTTCACGTATCGACTGTGCTCCAGCCAGGATTCATATGGCAGGGAACTTGAAAATTAAACTCAGTATATGTCCTAATCAAGCAGGATTTAGTTAGTCTACTTACTTTTTTACAATACGCAGCGGGTCAGTTTTAAAGCTAATGTTCGCACAATTTTTATCCAGAGTCAGTTGGTCTTTATCAATTTCGATCGCCTCGTGTTTGTCGTTAATATCTAGATTAAGTTTGAACCGAACTTCGTTCAGCTTATTAACTTTTTCCCAGGCGGCTTGGCAGCGCTCAATCAGCATTTTCTTTACTCCCTCGACTACACATAATTCCTTCAATTCCATAAAGAGAATGGCTGCATTGAACTTGTATTGCTTTTATCTCTTACCTTTTTCAGTTCAGTATCTCCTTCATCGTAGGTCAACTCAGATCCCAGCCTATTGTCCCTCATGGATATACATTCGGAAATGACCCCAAGAGGTATTCCTAAAGAGTCAATTTCCTTTTCAGTTTCATACTTCTCGTCCTTCAAAAGCCCAACCTCCTTGTCGATTCTTTGAAGACAAGATTCTAAAACTTCCTAGAGGATTCCTTGGAGAAATCTCTTCGTATTAGAGCAGATAGCTTACCTTCCATCTATCCAATTCCGTAACCCGGTCAGCTAATCTGACATTGTTGTGGTAAGTATCCCATTCTGTTTTGATGTTGGTTTCATTTCTCAATTGTCTTGATTCGTGTCTTAAGTTGAACGCGTCCGTCTGGCGAGCATTATTGGTTTGCTGGATTTCCCACTGTTTTGCAAACCAATCCGAAAGCCCGATATGGGGCAATGGTTTTTCATAAGTTACCACAGACATAACGAATTAAACTAAAATTTGCCAAGTTTTAAGTGGCAATTGAATTTTGTAATAAAAAGGAAGAATTAAGTTAATACAGAGCGAAATAAGGTGATTGCCAGAGATTCAGGCACGCGACGTTTTGAGTGTAAACTATTGAATTGACAAAACTTTTACGAGTGTGGGAGTTACCTAAGTTACCAATCGTTTACGGGTGTCCTAACATCAACGTTTGCCCCAATATAAGTAGATACATTGTGCACACAGGGTAAAAAGATTATGGTCGCAAATGAATGATTTATTTAGTTCTTCATATCGAACAAGTTTAGCTGCCTGGAATAAAATATCGACATCATTGTTCTCTAAATTTTACAATATTTGCAATTTCTTCAATATGTGACGAGTAGTAGAGAAATCAATATTAATAAGCTACCATTCTAATGTGTATTAGAATGAACGGTTTATTCGTAGTTTTTTTCTTCCATTGCCTCAAAATCTACTAAAATCCGTCCCATCTCTTAGGTTTATGAAACCAAACCAAAAAATACCATTTTAAACCTTTTTTTACTTTTAACTCAATTATTCACAATATTGAATTGTTCACTAAGTGTAGTAGTTCACCAAGTGTAGTAACATCAGTTGTCTAAAAAATAACGCAGATCTGCTCGATCGAAAAAATCGATTTTTTAATGCCAAATATCTAGTTTTTAAATGCACCATTAAATTTTTAGATTCCGGTTTTTTTTTATATTTTTGAGACATTTCCCCTTTGGTAGTAATTTGTATGCCATAAAATTTGTTAATCTGTTATGTAAATTACCGGGCAATAATTACGCGATATTTCTATAAGTTGATGTGATGATTTTTCCTGTTTTCTTCGTCATCTGCAGGTGTAGTGATTCGTTTATATATCTATAGGTAATATGGAAATAATAAAACAAATATATTGGTATCTAGTGACTCGAAAGCAGTTCTGATGATTACATGAATATAATAAAATAACAGGCTTATAAATGTGAAGGTATAGATTTTCTAAATTTCTTGTTTGCAAGCGATATTTTCGTTAATATGTTCTTTAAAGTTTTCAAACTTGTATATCTGCAACAAAAATCGGAAGAAATATTATTTATACCATTTTATTTTTATTGTTTTCTGTAAGCAAATATAGACCCTGAAGTAATAGAATAAGAAGCACATTTTGGAACATATAATCGTTTTAAAGAGCGGTTGCCAAATATTTTTAAGTGATTTTTTTTTATTTCATTGAGCGTTAAACAACATACGTATAATTTATTCACCTAATACATATGTATATATCTTTGGCAACTGAAAGTTTTCAAAATGTAATATTTTTAATTTTTTTCAGTGTGTGAGTCAATATTTTCAAGAAGAAAGTAGGTTTTGCGCTAAAATCAGTTATGTCAAAAAACGCAATTTTTAAGCTTTAAATATGGAATGGTAACTTGAGAGCATATTGTATTTTTCTTAATCCGAAAAAAATTATACATATGCATGCATGCTGTGTTTGGAAAAATTATATTTGAAGTAGCGCAGTTTTTGTAAACACACTGTAAAACTGAAATGTGGCGCAAAGTAATTCAAAAACCATTCAGTATGTATATGTCTGAAAGACAGTGTTTATTTTCAAAATTTGTATGTATTGTACATTTGTTCAATTAGCATGGACTTTTGTGAGTGTGTTTTTCAGTTTTTGTTTTTTATGTTATTTTTTAATTAAGCGAAATAACAGAAAAATGCAGCATCGTAAGAAAGTAAGTACATATTTTACTTTAATAAAAATAATAGTCCGTGTTTGAACAAACGCAAAATGCCAATAAAGTCTTATTTTGGTTGGGCTGCAAGTTATTTCAGTATACTGAATTAACTCTATAGAAGGTTTTGTTTATTTAAACATTATTTGGGACCTATATTGAATGGAAATTATTAATAATTATACTTGATGGAAGTACTATTGTTGCATAAACTTGAACGTTAGTAAACGAAGCGCTTTTGAGATCAAGGGGATTTAAATTTGTATCAATAAATATTTTTTTAATTAGTTTTAAATTTTTTATATAAATTTCACAGTATGTCGCTTATACTGTAGTCATCTTTTGAATGTCGGTTGTGAATCAATTTTATACATGGGTATTATTAATTAATAGATAGAAAATATTTTCCAAATTTTAACACTGTACTGACTGTATTTGGACAATGCTGGATTTTCGATCATATTTCTACAATCAAGAAACTCCCCGTTATCTGAGCTATTTTAAAATTTGTCAATGTTCTGCATTTTTGAAGAATTAAATAAAATTAATGTACCCATTTGGAGAAAACTGTACAATATTAAAAATGTGTTTTTATTCCAAAGAGTATAGAAAAAGTAAATGTCTGTCTGCATGGCTGAAAAATTGTTTATAGCAACTCATGCAAAAAACTATTTAAAATAAAATAAGTAGAGTTCCTGAGGCAAATAAACTATCAGGAAAAATATTAGTCTTTCCTGTTCATTTTTATTGCTTTATTCTTATTACTATGTATTTTTGTTCATATTTCCTTACAAATACATAATGATGTCTCCCTCTTCTTCAATACACATAAACAGTTAAATAAGAAGCAACTATTGGAAGAAAATATATACTACAAATTGATAATAAATTTAAATTACATTTTAACATTTTGTTCGACAATCGTACGAGTCAGAATAACGGCAACCAGCAAAACATTCAAGTTTAAATCAAGTTATCTCTTAACCTTCAAAATTGTCAAATCACAAAAATCGCGGGAACCGCTAGTTACTTTGTAGGAGTAATTTGAGTTTTTCAATATTACAGTTAACTACAAAGGTTTGTTATTTTGTGTGCGAGCGTCTTTTACAATGGCGTCTCCTAGTAAGAGGCGCAAATTAAACATTTCCATGAATGTTGGAAGTCCAATAGCAACGAGTACGCCCCAAGTAAGTTTGCGAAATGTCTTGGCGGAAAGACAACTTTCGTCTATATTCTCCGATAACGTGAGAAATTTAGCTGTGAGCTCTCCACCCATACCCCGCATGTTCCAGAATCCAGGAAGTTCCACACCCGAAGCACCTGAATCGGTTATAAGCAGTTTTTCAAACTTTACCATTGATGGAGATGATGGTAAGAACATTTCCTTGTTGAAATTCATCCAGACGCATTTTAGATTTAGACTTTAAAGCGTTTAATATAAAGCAGATAATCATATAGAAAAAGATTACAAGTTCAGGGCTCTGTTTAGCAGCATGCACCAAACTCTGCTTTTCTTCCTTATCTGAGCTGTTAGTAATTTATTAGATCTTTTGAAATATGTAGTTTGACCTATTTTTACTATTAAGGTCAAACTTTCAGCACTCTTACATGTTTAACTCATTTGCTAGCAAATACAAAAATGTTGTCCTGTATACAGGGTGATTCAAAATTGGCGTCATTCCTCTGGAGGTGTTGTCTGGCGGTGTTTTAGGAGTACAGAAAAAATAGTAAAAAAAATAAATTGTTGGTCTGTAATATGTACTATTATGTCCGTACTTAGTTTGTACACGAAGAAGATATCTATGTACGTACACCTAAATAATTAAAGATTACCCAAGTACGTACAATTCTTTGGAAAATATACCGTAAAACTTGCAGGCCTGACGTCAATTTTTGGTCCCCTGCCTTTTTCAAGGATCAACTTTGTGATGAATGTCGAGTTCTTTATGTTTAAACTTTTTCAACTACTATTTTGCCAATTTTGGCATGCTACATTTTTGCAAATCAGTCTTCGAGAAATAATATTTTTCAACTTAAAATAAAAGTAGTTGATTCAAGGGCATATCTCTATATATATGTCCAATAATGGACGAAAAACGGCTAGAAGAAGAAGAAAGTAATCTCAAGCACATGCAGAACGAATTTCGAGTCTAATAGCTTTCATCAGCTGCGCTTAGTCAGAAAATAACTTGACCTAAAACCTGTTCTTATAGATTATAGTTAATACTTGAACAAAATAAATAGAGTATTAGATTCAGGTTTAAAATAGTCAAATTTGGAACCTTCTTGATAGAGAAACGGTTCCCGAATGTACGTAAGGCTGTTTAGCGCCGGTCGCTCACGCAGCCGCCCAAAAAGAACACGCAACACGCGGAAATAGCGTCGGATTCGTACATGAGTCTGCCTGACAAGACTGAAAAACCCTTTCTTTCTAATAATAGTCTGCCTCAAGCTTTTTGGCTGTGACCGCAATAATTGTCGGTCTTTTTCGTACGGCTTTCATCAAATTTTTACAATTCACGGAAATACTTATTAATTAAATGTAAAATTTAATATGTCGGAAAAATATTAAAATAATTACTTTGATTCCTTAGCGAGTGATTTCTTTTTCAATAAATGATACATGTTCTATTTGGGTGTGTGTTGTTCTCGGGTCTCAAAAATACCTACCTACCTACAATACTGTGATGGAGAACAACCATCAATTGTGATTTTTTTTTCATATTTTTACGACCATCGTCTATATCTTCTATATTCTTATTCTTTCTCCTATTTGCTTCTTAATTTGACTGCAGGTAACCTGATCATGAAAATAACACACTTTAAAGCTCACAGTTAACGCCAATGACTGTAGAATTGAGGCAAATTAATAAAGTAACTGAAGAAAATAATTAGCACGTCTCGAAATCTGTCCCGATTTACACCAAAAACTTTTCACGTCTACAATCAAGCCTAAAGTATCGTTCTTCAACTAAATAATTACTTTTTTCCAGAAGAGGAATGTGCTAACTATAAAGAGTTTTTACGTAAATGTCGTAAGATTCAACGTAAAGGGTTCACCTGGAAGTTGTACGAGCCCTCAAGTGATGATGAAGGATCCCTCTATTACCAACTTGCCTATGAGCCGATAATATTTTCAGTAATGTTTTTTTAATTTTGGGTTTTAGCCATCGTTTGAAACAAAAAATGTTTCTAGCGAATGCTATGGAAATTTGATAACTTTCAAATATTTTGATGTTTTCAGGATCTAGCATGTAATTTTGTACAGTTTTGCAAAATGGATAGAACTGCATTTGGAATTTTCGCCCTATTCAGATTTTACTTCGATTGTTCAGGATTTCAGGGATTTGACCTGGAAAAACATTTCAAATTTAAACTTCCGCTCGAAATGGATTATTTGTGTCAAATCCTCAAAAATGAGAAGCTCGTGAATTCTTTTCTTGTAAGTTGAATCTAAGTTGATTTTCAATAATGACTAATCTATGTGTCTGTTGCAGAAAAGCACGAAATTTCTGTTTATTGATAAGTCACTATTGGCGCAAGTTCTTCGATACAGCATCGTACAATTTCTAGACAAATTCGTGCTTGAAGCTCATAAAGAGGGGATTTTAGATGGGGATGTGTTTCGCTCATTTTTATCACTTTTAAAACATATTTGTGAAAATTCCACCTACAAATCGTTGCTAGTTACAGCATATATATTTGGTAAGCTTTTTAGCAGTCTTTTGGTAAAAAGTTGCGGGATAAATTAGTTGTTTAAAAAAATAGCGACTTACGCTTTAAATTGACTCGCAAGAACACATCTTCCTTAAGTCCTACGACTTAAATAATTAAATTGGTCAAGCTTTTCATAGTCATAAATAGTCATAAATTCATAGCGCAATATTTAAACATGTTATATATTTATTTTCAGCTGCAAAAATTCTTACAATCCTTTGTAAAATAAATGTAGAACTTTTGAAAATGGGAGTGAATCTTCAAAATAGGCAACTAATTAATAAATACATTAGGTTATTATATTTCACCTGTAGAAAAATTTGGTAAGTGTATCTTAGTTAATCGCCTAAAATCTAACTATACTTTCGTCAAACTCTCGAAAGAGTTCAACTGGAAAATATGTTTGAATTTTAGTGGTTTCGGAGCAACTTTGTCCACTTCGACGACAGCATTGACTAGAGAATTGTGGATCTGGGTTCAATTGTGTCCACAAGTATTTGTCGGTGATTTCGAATGCGCTCGTGTATTACATCATTTGATTACGAATCAAGTAAGTAGATTTAGCTTTTCTTTAGATTCTGCCCTATGACTGCTTTTCGCGCTCTTTTATTAATCAACTTTCGATATTTTAGATCGCAATAGTTCGATTAGAGGCAATAAAGGTATGCTTGAAAATGATTGAAAATGAAAAAATCAGGTCTTATTTGAAGAGTGATGCAATGCAAAAGTTAACCCTTATAGTTGTGGATCGTCTTCAGGATATTAATGACGAGATTCGATTCAAAGCTTTGGATATGTTAGCCCTTATTTCTAGAGAGTGAGTATGTTGAAAAATTAAATTTACCACCAACAAATAGATCTGCTTTTCTGATTTTGATTTTAACTTGATCTGCTCATTCTCATAGAGCGCCCAAATTTCTTCAAACTAAGACTGTGTTGGATAATCTAGTAGAATATATGCACAGTAAAGATTTTACAGTTGCGTCCGGAGCTGCTAAATGTGTAATATTCTCCTATAAAAATGACTCGAATGAAGTTTTATTAATGCAGCTAAGCGAAGTATCTCAAACTTTTGTAAGTTAGTTGGCAATTTTGAACACACCTTCATCTCTAAATAAATTTGCTTGAATTTAGAATCCCAAATTAGCGTCGGCGTTAGTTGAGTCTTGTATCAGTCATACCAATGCTTTACAAAATTGGAGTCTAATCGTGCAGATCCTATTGAGCAGTGAAAAGGCAAACAACCAAATTCTTTATGGTTTAAGTGATCTGCTTTATGAAGCAGTTTATATAACGCTTAGAGGAAAGCCCACTAAAGTACGACCATTATCCAATCAAGGTAAGAAAACATGATAAATAATTTTTGAAATACATTGATATACAGAATGTTATTTACTTTTAAATTGCCCAAAATTCACATGTACTGACAATACTAGTCTTCTGAATATGACACTGGCCTTTTTAACAGTTTTAAATTCAGGGTCATTCAAAATTGGCGTCATTCCTTTTAAGGCCTTAAGTTTTTTCTTTTTTACTTTTTCACTTTTAAAATTGCTGATTTTATCTTTATTAGACTGTTTATCCTTATTTTTTATGTCTTCCTTTATCGAACTCGGGACGTATAAATATATAAACCGAAGTTGATCTTGGAACTTTTTTGAGACGCTTCGCATATTTGTCTACTTATGTGACTTTTACTCTGCCAATCATTGGCTATTGAAAATTTATCTACGTTTTTTTATATTTCCAGTAATAAAAATATGTTAAAATCAACAATGTTTGAATTCTGCCCTTTGTATCTGATAAACATTTTACCAGAAGACCAATTGCAAAGCGCCATTTTTTTCTAAAAAATCGAGCTCTTCTCACCCAAAACGGGCAAAAACGACCAATTTTGCTCACTCTGTACTTTTACAAATGATATACTTACTCTAACATACAAAAAAGTATCTATACTTACTCTTATAAAAAATCGAACTACTTTGAAGCAGTAAATAAACTCCAAGGATATTTGATAGTGTAAAATGTTTATAAGTTCTCTAAACCGAATATGTTTTAGATATGTTAGGGAAACCTAGCGAGAATGCATCAATTGCAGATGCATTATATCCAAATCTGAAAGCACTAGTAGCATTACATGCCACAAATGAGTACATTGTAGCAAACATTTTCAAAGTTCTGGCTGAAATTGACCATACATATTTATCACAACAACACTATGAGGTAATGTATAATTTCGTAGCACTTTCATTCAAATATATCAACGAATTATGCGTCTTATTCATGCCGATATTACAATATGTCACCTATGATAATATTTTATTTATTTATCACACAAGCGAGTTTATTGAACTTCGGATAACTCTCAAGCAATTGAAATTCTTAATGAAAACGAATTTTACCCAAATATTCTGACAATATTTTCATCCTTTACCCAAATATATCGGAAGTCTAGTCTACTTTCAACAGTTCCACGAATTAGTTTGACGGAATTTTTAATTTGATATTTCTTCTTCTATGACTTGAAATATTGGAATTTACTTAAAATTATTTGAAAATACATATTTAAATTTTAGATCTATTTTTCTGGAGGACAGACATTTTGCATTTTAACCCTAATGGGAAATATATATATCTTGGAATGACCTATCGAAATTCCAGTATATTCGAAGTAGGTTGATTCAAAATTTTTTTTTATTAAATGAATATATTTTTTTTAGATACTCTATGGGTTTGTTGCACACGCTCCCATACTTTTCAACCGATGGCATAATACGCAAGTATTGCGTGCTCTGCTAAGCTATCTGAACTACATAAATAAATGTTTTCCAAATTGCTCTAATTGCATAAACGCTATTACCGTTCTAAAAACTGAATATCCGAAACGTTTTATGGATTCCCTTAATAAGCAAAGTGGAGAAATGTTACTTATTGTAAGGAAAACCGCTCTACTTTTCGAAGCATTCGATCTTAATGAGCATATTGCATGGGAAACATTGATCTCAGCTCCGAATATTGACAATGTTGATTCTAAGGTATGCAAATTGTGTTTTCAAGGCTTCACTAGCTCGAATTGGTGCTAATTTAACTCTTTTTATAACAAATACTTCAGTTCGTAGAAGAAATTTGGACAATTTGTCATTGGAGTCTTATGTGGAGGGCGAAGGTTTTGACGGCTGCCCAGCTACCTGTTGTTTGGCAAATGGCTATGGAATTGTTCTCCGATTGTATTAACAGTTTGAAATTGGTTAATCTAGGTTTACAACATAAAGTACGTGGCACTTTTCAAAGAACTTTGGATTTTTGTATTTCCATACAATATGCATAAGAAAATATAGATATTCATGTTTTCTATAGAAATGTAATTTTCAGGCTTTTGAGATAATTTGCGAGACGAGTGTAGGTATGTTTACCGATATTAGATCCCTCAGTAGAAGAACATATTTTAAAACGGACATGCCATCATTAAAAACTTCACCAGTGATTGCTGAATTAATGACATTTTTTCATCTCAATGTGGAACCCAGTAGTTCCGATAATGGTAAACGCTTTATTATTTGTTGTACGTATTTGTTTGTAAATTGTCCCTTTTATGTTTTAGTTAACCACTTCAGAAAGTATATATTTCTTCTTTATAATATGTGTAGTTTAGAGATAATACCTATGGAATGTCTATCCAGCATTTTCCAATATTTCGACAAAGTAAGTGACAGTAAATTATTTCAAAAAGTAGCAAATCGTACGCGTTGATCAAGAAAAAAATGCGTCGTTTTGTTTCGGATATTTCAGTTTTTATTTATTTGTGTGTTTTTAGTATTATGTGTCCTATGGAGAACTCATTGAAGTACTGTTGATAAAAACATCAGAACGGAGTAAAAATTGGCTGTCTCAGCTCGTACTTTATTCCATACTCCTTTTATTTGGTAAGGCGCATAACACTTACGAATTAGCCATTAAGCCTAAAAAGTCTACAGATGAAATCTCGGTAAGTAAAATAATCGAAATAAATTTACACGAACAAAAATCGTGAGCTAGATCTCAGACAGCATATTAATTATTCGGGCATTGTAATTATTTTTGTTCAAATACGTTATATTTTTTGTTTTGATTGTAGAATCT
This sequence comes from Dendroctonus ponderosae, assembly GCF_020466585.1. Lineage (NCBI taxonomy): Eukaryota > Metazoa > Arthropoda > Insecta > Coleoptera > Curculionidae > Dendroctonus > Dendroctonus ponderosae. The sequence continues at coordinate 45,398 of NW_026018815.1, forward strand.
AGTGAGACGGTTTTACAGCGTAAAGCAGATTTGGTGTCCGGAAACTACTGGAAAATTGCTATTGTCTGCTGTGTACTATGCATCAACGACGGGATTATACGATCTCTTAAAATTCGTTACAATTTTCATTTCTCAGCTTTTACCTCCTGAAGAATGTAACAAAATGTAAGAAGAGAAAATCTCGTAATTATATATATTGCGTATTTAGCTTTAGTGGAGCATACGCAACTAATTAATATATTTTTTGCAGTTTGAAAACTTTAAAAACAAAAGTTCCAGTGAAGGATCATAATTTGCCTTCCATTTCGGACTTTGTTAAAGTTCTTGATAAAAGAATTACGCTGGATTCAGCAGGGCAGCAGGAGAAAGGTAAGTGGAATATAATTGGAATAAACCAACCACTGAGTGGAAGGAAACATAAAAAAAAACAATAATTATAGCTAGTGATGGAAAAACACAAGCACCATGAGAGACGTTGTCAGTATCTAGAGCTCCTTCTGAAAATTCAGTCTGACATCATCAATCGTCAGTTCAGATGTTGCAGCCGAAAGCATTTTAGACTAGCTGCTCCCTTATTAGTTAAGTTGAGTCGCTGCTGCTTAACGATAAGTATGCGTGTGATTCCATTAGGATAAAATTTGTTTTGTTGTTAGTTTTGCCAATAATAATTAAATGTTAGTGGAAAAATGAAAAATGCTACTAAAACACAGATCCTTTTGTATAAAACTGGATATAATTTATGAATCAACTATGTGTACAATTTTAAACAATACACATAAATCTTACAGTCTGGCTTATAAACAAAATGTACAAATTAAATAACATTTTACAATAATTTTGTGCAATTTTCATTGTACAGTGGTAATAAAACTTTAAGAAAACTGAGCCACAAATTCTATTTACATAGTCGACTAAATAATAGGTAAAAAAATATAATAAATCTTGTCGCCCTTGCTAAAGCTTTATTAAAAATATATTAGATAACCTAAATTAATGATTTTAAGGAAGCCGAAGATGTCACCAGCATACTGTATAAAACGAATTGAACGTAACATCAACAAGGTCAACAAACAACAAAAATGTTACATAAAATAAATAAGAAAACACCGAGTAAATAGAAAATGTCTGGTAAATGGTTTTGAAATTACGAAATTTTTTCACTGTAAAAATACCATTCACAGAATATCTGGTGTATGTAGTTGGTTAATCAGCAACACATAAAAATTACGCAACAAGACCTTCTTATGATAGCAATATACAGGGTGTCCCGTAAGCACATGGTCAAAAGGGTACTATATATTCTTCTATATTCTTTCAATCAAAAGAAGACGATCTGACCTAACTTTTATTAACAAAAAATGCCTCCTCTGCTATTGATGGTCAAAGCTCTTCAAAAATTGATCTTTTTGAAATATCGGGAAAATGGTACGATGTATTTTAGTGAAACTCGCTGTGAATGTGTTCTTATGTAAGGTTCATAGTTTGACGAAACAATCGCGTTCAGCCGTTTTGGGCAAGTGGTGAATTCTTGAGTGTCGTGAAAACTATGAATGCTACGAGATATTACAAAGAGCACAAAATTGTGATCAAATAATTAAAAAAATGAGTTTTATTTCATCCACCAAATAAAAAGTTCTTGTAGTTTTAGTACCACGACCCTCGAGAATTCTCGCCTTGTCCAAAACGGCTGAACTCGATTGTTTCATCAAAATATGAGTCTTACATAAGAAGAAATTCACAGCGAGTTTCACTAAAATAAATCGAACCATTCTCCCGATATTTCGAAAAAGATCATTTTTTTGAACAACTTTGATCATTAACAGCAGAAGAGCCAGACAGTTTTCGTTAATAAAAGTTAGGTCAGATCGTCTTCTTTTGATGCAAAGAATATCGCAGTATCCTTTTGATCATATGCTTACGGAACACCCTGTATTTAAGTACTTGAACGTAGAGCACTATAGTTTGGTGTCAGATGGAACTTTTAGTCTCGAGTGAATTATTTTAATAGTAAAATGAAATAAACTGAAACTATTTCTTTATTGCCGAAAGAAAGGATTTACAAGGTGAGTTTAAGTGATGGAAATCAATTCAAAATAATTTTGTTCAAAAGTTTTTCTTGTGGAAAGTTTTCTATGTTGCAAATCAACGAGTTCACACAGCATAATGGCTGGCCCACAAGAAAAGAACAAATGGCTTAATTTTCACTAGACATTTTAGGAAATCTCTTCAAATAAGTTATTGAATATCTTACAATTTTTTGCATATCAGCGTTGTAAATAGAAACCCGAAAAAAATATTCAAAATAATTATTAATAAAAAGTACCGTGATAAGCTCATTACAAATGTTATATAATACTTATCACTTTGTTTCACTTGTATTATTCAAAATATTGCACGGCAAGCCATTTGCTCAATATGCGTGCACCCTCGCCAATGCTTTAGATTTAATAAAAATGATCAATGCGAATCACTTAAAATGGAAATATAAATAGCACTATATTTAAAAAGTATTCACATTTAAACTTACAATATGTACAAAAATATGATTACAATGTTTTACGAATCGTGGCCTTATATAATTGACTTTGTACAAATTAATAACTTATTTTATTCTCTACCTTATTTCATAATCTAAGCGCTAAGACATTTTAACAATGTGGCCGCAGGGTTCGGAACTGCTGTCAACATCTGTACAATACCATTCTATTTTATTATAAATAAAACTTCATAAATATCACACAAACATTAAAACCTACACTATCTCACGCGTCATCGTCGCGTTTTGAATATTAATTTAATTAGATATTTTTGTAGTATACAAAAAGAAAAGAGAATTGAAATAACCAAACATGTGTTTCGTAATGTTCAAAGACCGCAGAAACATATTTACCATATGTATATTGGTTACTCATATGACTGAACCACTTTTGGAATTTGGGCTATTTTCCGGACAATCAAAAAGTAATCAATTTTCGAATGATATTTAATCCAACTACAAGGCACAATATCGTCTTCAAAACAAGTGAAGTGACTTGAAAATTGAGATACTAATGCTTATGTGATGATGATGATCATACACAAAATTTCAAACTATTTCTAATATCGATTAAGGAATATATGTCCAGTTAAAGTAATGCACATGAAGCCATGTGTATTATTTAAAGTAGTAGCAATAATAAGAAAACAAAACAAACATATTCAATAGAAAAAAGGTAGAGTAGTTATTACAAAAGAAGAAAAAAAGAAAACAAGAAAAAAAGAAACTCATTATAAATGAGCAATAGGCAGGAAAAACGCAACTTCTGACAAATGAGCAAAATACACCAAACATTGTAAGTAAAAAAAAATGGTTGAAATTAATTGGCGGTCTCATTTGAGGATTTTACATTATTTGTTGGTAAAATATGCTCACTATAATTAAAAGATCAAATCATATACCTGCATATAGAACTTTGTATAAATTTGTGAATTTACTCAATGCGATCTCACTCATTTAAAAATATTGCCAATTCAAATCATGAAAAACTGGACATCACAGTTGCTGACTCAATTCCTTCAAAAAGTCCATTTTATTATATTTGTATTTAATGCTGTTAATATAACACATAGTAAATACCACCAAATAACAAATGATCCTCATGTATAACCGATAAACATTAGTATCTATTCCAAGTACCCACAAATGTGTTAGCTGTGTGAATTGGCCTATTAATTAACTTTTATGAATTGACGCTACTTTATTCGAAATGCAGTGAATAAATATCAACCAAGAATATTTAGAATGACAATAATAAAATGGATAAAATTACAATTGCTGTTTTGTATATGGACAATTTAATTATTAAATTTAATAATAATTTAAAAATGTTTAGTACTAGATACATGGGAAGAGTTAGGAACGTACTAGATAAATAGGCAACAAGAAATGTTTATTTGAGATATAAACATGTTTTTGTTGCCTTAATTACCAGCAATTAATGAATTAATTCAAATTCAATTCCACAATACAATTTCATGACGGGTAATTTGTACAACTATCAAAATATGATCAATAAAAAAAAAACAGTTATTACTTTGTGTCAACTATGGCTTTGAGAAAATATGCCTCAACATATCTTTATTACATCAAGGTTTCAGATAAAGTAGACAATGTTACAGATTAAAAATGGTATATGTAAAATTATAGTTGAATATCTATCATTCAATCAGCTAAGATCATTCAAAAAGTAAAAAGTTTTCCACTAAAAGAATCATGCACAAGTGAATTTTCGAAAAGTGGAAATATTAAAAGCAGACTAAACCGAACAACTCACAACCATATGCGCACGTTGTCATACTCTCACAATGTATGTCTTACCACATAATCTCAAGAACGGGTCCCAAACCCTGCACAGTGATGTTTTAAGAACAATTGCTCTAATTTAGCTCAGGTACATCGCCTGATGGGCAATCGCCACAATTGCCCGTTTCCTTTGCTAACTAAATATGTTTTATTACACAATTATCACCTAACCTCACAGTCTTTATTGAGTGGTAAAGGTGGAGGTGCTTGTTGAAGGGCGTTGGGAAGACCCTCTAAAGGATCCGGTTCCGCCGGTACAGGAGGGGGCTGACCAGGTTGTGACGTTTGATCTTCCATTTTCGCGGAATCTGTTTCCGATGGAGGTTTCATAATATAACCAGAACCTTCACCACACCTAGAAATTTTCAGTTTGATTGGAGTAATTTTAGGAAATGTATTCTCGTCAACTGGAGGCTCTTTTGAGTCCTTAGTCCGTACGTCTTTTTCATTATTAATATCACAACTAGTCCGCACTTTATCAACTCGCCGTTTGGATTTTTCGAATCGAAATATCATCTTGGTTGGTGTTGTTTCAGCTGATATTATTTGCACTTTCGGTCCCGACTTTTTGCGATCTTTCTTTTTGTGTTTGTCGTTTTTGTCACGCTTCTTCCCCATCACCTTCAAGTCTGCCATGATTTGTTTTCGGAATTTCATGCTGTCGCGTTTCAGATCTTCGACAGAAGGTTTCGACATAGTGGCCAGACGCTTCTTGGGCGGCCTCGCACTAGGCTCGTCGCTTTTCTCTTCTGGAACTATACTATTGGTAGCTCCCAGTTTGATTTTCAACTTTGGAGTAGCTTGCGAGTTTCTAGCTGGCCGTCCTCTGGTTTTATGCTTGACGGCGTCGGCAGGGATCGATGCATTACTACCAGCTGAACCACGTCTTCTATGGCTCAGATCGTCAACCATGTCCAATTGTTTCAGCTCCCTTGATAGCCCGCGAGATTTTTTATGGTATTTGCTCTCATGGAGATCATCAGTTCGATAATCTCGATAATCGTCCTTAGTTGGAATACTAGTCATTGATGCGACGGCCTTTGGAATGGTAATTGATGTCCGATTTACTGGGATCACTGCCTGTGGGATTACGCTAAAACTGCACATACTTGATGGATCATCCATGTTCATATCTTGCGTGCAGTACTGTCTGAGAAGCTCTTTTTTGCGCATTCGTCTCAAACTGGAAGTTCCCCCTGTCGATATTCCAATAGGTATATTGCCAACGATGTTGTTTGAAGCATTCGCTGTTATGTTGGCAACATTATCAATCGCAGGTGGTGGTAAAGGCGTAACAGGAAAAGTATAATTAGCAATTGGTCCCTTGATTTTCACCTTAAGCTGGTTTCGGGAATCCGATAACGACACTTTCATATTGCTGTTATTGTTTCTGACGAATTCTGAAACCGACACTGGGAGTTCTTCAACTTTGTTTATGGTTAGTGCTGTCTGCAGTTCTTTTTCAAAGTCTTTATCGAGCTCTTCATGCGCTTGAGCCTCTGCTGCGCCAGAATCGAATGAGTTCAATAAGTTTTGCTCGCTATAGCGAGGTTGATTGAAATCACTGCTCGATCCACTATTGTAAGTCCTCATATCAACTGGTCCCGGTAAGAGCGGAGCAACATCCGGAAATGGAACCGCCGGTTGATTGCCAAGAGCAACAAGGTCAACTTTCAAACGACTGTCTTCGCGTGGACTGGGAGGTTTCAAATCCCGCAAATCAGTAAATCGGTTTTTCGGGCTAGAGAATTTCGGCGACCTCGGAGAAGAAAACGAATCGAACTTTTTCTCATGGATGTCAACAGATTTTCTTCTTTCTCTCATTGACTTCAGATCCGCCATATTCTCGTTACATATGTCGTCATCGAAATCGAGATCATACACTGTTCCTACTAATTTGTTATGTATGGTGTTTGCATTGATGAAATCAAAATCGTTATGATGTGCACCTCGGCCCCGACCTTTACCTCGACCTCTACCTCTCGATGAGATCTGTGACTTGGACAATCCAGATTTGCCTGAACCCCTTCTACTTTCGCCTTTTCCTCTGCCTGATCCACTTTGTCGTTGATACGGCTCCTGCCGGGGGCTTTTTCCTGGACTTTTCGCAGGAGATTTGTTCATCATTTGCAAAGTGACCCGCGCTGACGTTCTGGTTGGTTTACTAGGCGATTTTTTACCTGTGAAAGTTTAAAAGTTATACTATCTTGGCATTATCAATTTAATTTTACATAAATACAATATCCCGAATATATGGATCAAAATTTATTACACATGCGACAGGGCAGTACTTCCTATACAAGTAAGAAATACCTTTGAATCATAATTTTTAGAATGCGACTTTGAAAACGGAAAAGACTAATAACAAACTTGCACATTCAGTGCGGCGTAATTATTTATAATATTAAATCTTAATCTGAATAGTTATAACTTTTCTGTGAAAAACTTTTATGTTTGTTTTATTTACATCTGGCAAAAAATGCATCGTTATGTTTGGTTTCGATTTATGCTTTCCAAGATCATTTTGAACAACAAGAGTTTTATTTTTGAAGAATTTTTGCATGCCAAAGTAGTTTCAGCATTTTCTAATGTATACGACTGATATTCGTAAGCCTAAAAATAGAGTTTTAAGTAGTAACTAGTAATTCCTAAATTCCTAAATTTTCAAATCATGGTAAAAACCCGCTTACTCACTTTGAGGACGCACATTGGAAGTAGATGTCAAATTGCTAATTTTAAATGGAACGCCGTGTATATTACTATAAATTTAACTTCTCCTAGAGATTCTAAACACGTTTTATGTACGAACTTTCATCCCTATCTCAAACGGTTTTGGAAATATTTCCATTTTATTATTACGAGAGAAAACATTTGCCTCTTAAAACCCTCTTCAAGATTACTATTTTGCGTTTACGTAAAGACAAATGAAGAATTTAGTTATATTAGTGTTGCTATTATGAAAAAAAAATTGAACATTCAGAATCATCTAATTATTTACCGTCTTGAATTTTAATCTAAAGTTAATTGGCAATTTTCGGGGAAACACAATGGAAGCAGACGTCGAATTGCTTATTTTAAATAAAACGCCCTGTATTTACTACAAATGTAAGTCCCCAAAGATTATAAACACTTTTTATGTACTTACGAAGTTTTTCCCTATAAAAAACCAAATTAAACAGAATTAAGAGAAATCCAAACATTGAATATGATGACAAAAACACAACACAGCGGAAAAAAATGCAGTTTGCTTTCTATATCGTGATCGTTTACAGGCTGTTTCGTGGTCATGTTCAAATAGGGCGATAATTCAATATTAAGGGCGTTCTTAGATTATTTTAATAAACTAAAACCGATAATTATTGAGTAATTTGATGTTAAAATATTCAAAATAAAAAATGATAATCGCAAATTAAACACCTTTATGATGGGCTTTTAAACAAAATGTAGCGTTAAAAGGCTTTATTTTCCGTTGAATTTTCCTATAATGAAAAACAATTCTGGGAGAAAGTTATTTCATTCAAAAGGTTGTTAGTGTGTACAAAACTACACATTTCTAAGTTGTTTGGGAGAATTACGATATAAAAACATAGAACTTCTTTGCTCATAATTCAGATCGAAAATTTCCGCGGAAAAACTAAAAGAGTATTCTTTAAAATAGCCTTCCCATTCCCGTAAAATATTTGCACGTCGCTATAAAACACTCTGTTTAACTCCTGGAAAAAAGGAACAACATTCTATAATTTTAAATCAAAAGTGTCCATACAAAATGCTAAGAACAAATATTCAGAAACTGAATACTGATTTCTAAAAATACTTTCGATCGAACTATTAAGTTTTGAGGACACTACCGGCACTTAATTTGACCAATAAATTGACTCATTTGAGGCAAGATATATTAAATCAGACTAAGCCTCCGGCTATCCAATGTTTCTTGATTTAATTGCTTCTTTGATAATTCTTGCCTTTATAATTACAATCTAATTAGAGCAAGGCGTTTCGGTGCAAAAATGGCTAAGTTAGATTCAAAAATAAAAGAAAGCAAATTATTACTTTTGTGCTCTATGATATAGTAAATGTTTGCAGAAAATTTCCGTTTATAAGCGACATCAGTTTTACAGCAACAATCAAATTACTTGTCTGAAATGTTCAACATACCTGCACTTTTAACGGTTGTATTTGGAGATGGTAAAGTAGCAGATACCGGCGGGACATCACTGCTGGCTAATGAAGATGGTACCACTTCTTCTATCGACGCTTTACTACTTGGAGCGGGAATATCTGCGATTGGTTCAGGCTTGGATGGTTCCATGGCTTGTTCATCAGCTGGTCCAACGGAAGTAGGAATGTTAACCATGGCTGCAGTGAATGCCATATTATGCTCAGATGACGTGAAAGCTGCAGAATATGGAATCGAATCTTCCACAGGTTTGGTAAGAGCTGTGCATGATGGCGTGGGGAATGGTGCTCCAAATGCAGGAGGAAATACACCAGTAGATCCTGTAGGTGTAAATGATATCTGCGGGTTGACTTTTGGTGGTGGAAATAAACTGACTGGCACAATAGAAGGATCCGGAAAACTACCAAAGTTATCCAAATGATTCTGTGGATATGGCAGTTGGCAATGTATGAATGAACCCATTTCCGATGAAGAATGATTGCCAATTCTCGCATTTGGTTGCACTTTGGACTCGTCTTCCTCTCTTTTCGAACTTGAGCTGGAGCTTTCACTGGAACTAGAAGATCTCCGACTGGGCATAACTGCGCTATCAGCCCATTTGGCTTGTGGATGAATATCGGGGTAAGGTGATGGACTGGGCATGCAGTCTATCGACATTGGTGTTTGTAATATTCTTGGATCTGGTAACGGTGACTCTTTTATCGGAGTTTGTTGTGGTGCAACTAATGGATTAGAGGTTAAAGGCTCCTGAATCTCTTCCAATAGTTGAGATGCTTGATGCATGTTACCTTGATGTAGAAATTGCGGATCGTTCATATACGAATTAGAGTGCAGATAAGAATAATTTCCATTAGGTGGCACCCATCGTTCATTACCTAAAGCAGCATTTGGTTCAAGAGTTTCTTGATTTGCCGTAGGATAAACAGTCTTCAAGCAATCTGTAGAATTGGGTGGAAGTGAATTTGGAAGGGAAAAGTGTGGTGGCTGACCAATATGATTCGATTGCATGTTGTCAATTTCTTTTGGAATTTGATTGCAGAAATTGTTCGTATTCATAATAGCAAGGTCTCGATTAACCGTTTCTGGTATCACCACTGCAGAAATGGTATTATCAGGAACCACCTGTTCCATGTGTTCTCCTTTATCGCTTTCTACATCATTGCTAGTTCCTCCATCATCAGTATCTCCTCCAGTCGACTTTTTAGTTAATCCCATTCGAAGTTTCTCTACCAAATTTAATGTTTCTCTTGCACTGTCTTCTTTGGTATCTTCTCCAATAGATGAATTATTAAAGGCGAATGGAATGGGTCCTTTCAACATATCTTCCTTAGTTAGTTCAAAACTATCATCGAAATTCACAAAATCTAATAAATCTGGTTCTTTCGTCTGTGAAGGCGGAGAAAACATTGGCTTAGCTTCGAGCGCTTCGAGTGATTTAGTCGCATTAGTAGTTTCTCGATCATAATCATTAAGCTCTGTCCTGTTAACATCCAAACTATACGAAGGAATTACGCATTGTGCTCTCGATTCAATCTGTGTATCATAGTCCTTCAATTTTTGTGATTGTAAATGATCTTCAACAATTTTATCTGCTGTACAGATCTCGTCACGAATATTTGTATCTTTATGTGAAGATAATCCAAGTTCGTTAATATTTTCTTTTGTGTCACCAGACATGCATTTTTCAAGAATTTTGGACTTCGAGGGAGATTTTCTGTTTATAGAGAACTTGTCTGATACTTGTGAGTCTTCAATGTGTTCCTTCAGCTCTTTATTTGGCGACTTCATTAAATGCTCCACTTTATTGAAGTCGTGATGTGGCTCTACAGACTTTTCCAATACCTTGTCTCTTCTGCTGTTCTTCACTTTAACATCTGCCCGAAGATTTTGATGTTCTTCCACTGTTTTCAGCGGTTGTTCTTTGACGATAGTTGATCCAAGAGCTTTCTTATTTGGTGTTCCAAATAGTCGGTCAAGTGTGGATATTGACTTTGCGTACCCGTCCTTTTCTTTATCAGCTTTTCGCTCCCTAATTTCCCGTTCCAAATCAATCTCGTTGTGACTTAACTCGGAAAAGTTTTCCTTTAGCTTCTTGTCCGCCTTATTGAGCGGAGGGAATAGCTTGACATCGGTTTTGGAAATTTCTTCAACTTTTGAATATGTACTACTAAGGCTTGATTTTGTCTTGCGATTGTCTTTAGGTTGCTCTCTTTCCATACTGACACGCTGGTCATCAAACAGATCTCTTGTCCGAGCATTAACTTCTCCGACTCGATCACTGGAGGATTGTGAACAGCGGGTAGATCGGTTTCGTTGAGCTCGTCCTCGCCCTCGACGTGCCGATTCCTCTCTTTTAACAGGCGGCGCAGCTTTATCGGAACTGGGTTTTCTGTTCCGTGTTGAATTGTCTGCATTCTGTGATTTGGCGGTTTTTGGCTGCGACGCAGATGACATTTTTGGTGGTGAAGGTGACGGTTTTCTAACGAAAGAGTTTGGTTTCTTTCTAACTGGAGACGGCTGTCTAGCCGAGACAGGAGATGTTTTTCTGGCTGCAGTAGGGGAGGGTTTTCTAGATGCAGTGACTGGGGGTTTCTTAATTGGCGCAGGGGACGGTTTTCTCTCCGCAACCGAGGAGGGTTTCCATGCCGTTGACGGGGATGACGCTTTTGGCGGCGTTGAGGAAACTTTGCGAGGCGTTGAAGGTGCACTGGAATCGCTCGAGTCGGAAGAGGAAGATGAGGACGCCGTTGGACGGGGTCCCTTGTCAAGAAAGGGCCAGTCCTTGGCGTGAATACTTCGCTTAGCCGTTTCTCGAGGCGAAATCACCGAAGATACGCCCTCCGACTGCGATTGAGAAGTAGTCTGTTTCTCCGGCTGTGGTTCACATTCGCTGTCTGAACTGGAAGTAGTATCTGAATCCGACGAACTACTCGAAGAAGATGATGAACTGCTCGACGAGTTGGCAGACTGCATTGATGCCTTTCTCTTCGCTTCATGAACTTTAGTTGGTGGTTTAGGTATTTCCGCTTCTTTCTTGTTATTTTCCGGTTTTGGTTTGGCTTCAACATCCTTTTTCGCCTTTGCGTTTGTCTCATGTGCATCTTTTCTTACGCTTTCCGACAGCGGATTTATATCAGAAGATACAACGGGAACCGTTTTTCCCATTCCACTTTTGATGTGCTCCGCTGCCTTCTTAGCCGCTTGCCTCTGTGGAACAAATGCCAATAGATCTTGACTGTCAACTTCTCTATTAGATTGATCTGGAGTGGTTTGCTTGTGCTCCTTCTTTTTATCTTTTTCCTTAGGTTCGTTTTCTAGTTTGTCCCTCGGTATCTCCCTGGGGGATTTACCTTTCGACTTTACCCTCACCTCTTTCCTCTCTTTGTCATCTGATCTTAGCGGACTGGGATCCTCCAACTGATTGAGCATCGTATGCAATTCTTTAGAGCGATTTGTCAGTTTCAGATTTTCCGAGGCTTTCTTCGCTGCTTGCCTTTGTGGCACTATGAGATCTGACTGAACATAATCCGTCCTTTTCGTTAATTTTTCATCTAGCTTCGGTTTTTTCTTCAACTGTTCCGAACTAGACTTATTGTTGGAGGTTCTGGAACTACCAGGTTTATTGGCAAACTCTTTCACAGCCGCTTTAGTTCTGAGTGTGCTCTGCGGATCATTTGTTGTGTTTGAGGATTTGTCATCATTTTTCATTGACACATCAGAACTTTCACTATCTGAGTATATTGACGACATATTCTTTTGACTGTCACATTTACGAGTAGGTTTTATTGGTAATAATTCGTCGCTTTCACTCCCGGTATCACCAAGCTCGCTAGCTATCTGTCCCAAACGGGAACGTGTCGATTTTTCTGTGCTCACTGGATGTGATTCATCTTCACTACTACTGTCAATTTTACTTCTCGATATAACTCGTTTTTTCCTTGGATTTTGTTTTTTAGGCAAAGCTGTTTTTCTTTTATGTGATCGTTTATCATCTTCGGAACTACTTCTACGCTGACCTTCTTTAGCATTCTTAGGTTTTTCATCGCTGCTTTCAGCGCTTGATAAACTGCTACCATATAAGCTGGCACTTCTCCTTTTGGAAGACCCATTTAAATAGACTTTTTTATAAGGATTTAAATCACGTAAAAGTCCATTTGCATCTGATTTTTGTTCATCCCCTGAGTGTAAAGGCGACTTAACTCCAGCTATTCTAGCTAAATTCACTTCGAAATCTAAAGTATGATCTTCAGCTTCATTATGAGAGTATAAGCGGTCATAAATGGAAGGGCCATGATTCGCCTCCATCACAGCCTGAGTAACAGTGTTTGGTAAAGTATCTGCGGAATTCTGCAATAATGTGGCTTGCATATAAAACGTTTGTTCTCTCAATCGGAAAAAGGTGCGCCTTAATTTTTCTCTTCTACTCACCATGTAGCACAAATTTCGAACCCGTTCTAAGTCCTGGCGAAGTTGAACAAACATTTTCATCTTTTCCAGGTCTGCTTGTTCTCTTTTATGGGATAAGACATCGACGTCCTCAGATTTCGGCGGTAAAAGCGGTTTATTACTGCCGGCTTTCCTCTTCAACTTCCAGTAATTATAGATGGACACCAATCCTTCGTGGTCTACTTCGATATGCACATTAATATCTTTTACTGTCACATGTTTGAAAAATTCGGCCTCTATTTCTTGCAACCTTGCAGCCCTAGCTTGATTCTTTTCTTCGTTTGTCATGTCTTTCCGTTTCTTCCTTTTTGAATCATCGTCTTCAGATCCTGAGCACACACTTTTTTCACTTTTCTTACTAGATTTACTGTGTTTTTCGCAGTACGATCTAAGCTTGACTCCGTCATCAGCGTTTTCGTCTTCAATGATAGCACGCATTTCTAGTCCATGTTTAAAAGCGCACGTTACATGATACGCAGTCTTGCACGTTTTCACTGAACACTGAATGCACGCACCTCTTCGTTCGCGGCAAAGTACGCATATTAGCGCCCATCGGCTGGAAGGAATACTTGAGATCTTTGTGATGGGTTCCATTTTTTCTACACAACCAATACTGACTTCAGGTATCCAAAGTGCACAAGATACGTGAGCCCATTTATATCCCGTGCGGGTTGATTTCATCGCTCCCCCTTTATTCGGACACAACATGCAATCGGGCCTTTTGCCAATATAGCAAGTACAGCACAGCCATTGACCTTCAGGTATTTTCGTAATTCCATAGCACGCCTGGTGTACACAAATATTGCAACTGTCACAAAATACCATTTCATTTCCATCTTCGGAATCGGGCGATCTACAGACATCGCATATAACGTTTTCGTCATATTCAATTCCTAGACCTTCCTCGTTTCTCAAAATGGATTGTATTTTGTCCCAACAACACAGTTCAAGTCTCTCAATAACTCTTTCCAGCTGATCTTCCGATATTGAGTTTAAACCACATGAAGCTCGTTCCGCATTCAATATGCGGAGCCAAGACACATCAAATTCATCCAAGTCATAAGAACAAGCGGCTTCTGCTTGAGCTGGAGCGTTTGAAAAGGCGTGACTCTCCCCGTCAAAATTGTCGTCCTTGGTTATTCGAATGTATTTGTTCTTGGGCCTGCAACATAAAATTGTGTAAATTAATGTTTCGCATTTTATTTTAGCTGGTGTGGATGCTATTCGCAATTTGTTCAAAACGTATTTTGGTTTTAGATAGTAGTTTAATTGTTGCAGATATTATGTTATTTAGTAGTAGTAGTTGACTTGACCCCTCCTAGTACAAGTAAAAAATTGACAATTTATTAGATTTGTTTTACAGTAATTATTATCTTGCCGGGTTCATTAATAATTAGTATTGTTAAAAATAATTGAAGGGTCTATTTTTTGCTTGCATCTGCTTGATGTTGCTAAATTAAAAACCAATAAACTGTACCGATTAAAAAATGCTTACAGTTTAAAATCTTTTTGGATCTTGTAGGGTCTAGTCCTGGTCACACAAACAGATGGTTCTGGTAGTGAATCAGGATTAACCGGTACTTGAACTCCTCGCTCCCACTCTTGCTTCCACTGGTCTATAATTATCCAGTATTCATCTTGAGCCAGAGGTTCAGAATCTGGCAATTTCATGGCACTGAGAGAACAAAAAAATATTAGCTACAAGACATTGAAATAAAGCACATAGCTATTTACAACATACAAAAGAAAATTGTTTTGACGTTTCGCTTAGCCATTTTAGGCGTAAAATTAGATATATAATTATTTTCCAAAACAGCAAATTAAGAAAATTAAACTGAGGTTTACCATTAATAAAAATTGAATTCTGAAGTGAAAATTTTAAATCCCTTAGAATAATGGAGAATGTGAATAAAGAACGCATAATGATAATATAATATAGACAAACCGCAGACCAAACGAGCTGAAACGTCATACCTACTGTGCATTTATGTTTGCTTTCACCATAAGACCGTCAATAACATCAAAAAACCATATTTAAAACTACCTTTACACTTATCATTTATTACCAGTAATATCTGCATTTTAAACATTTACTTTAGTAGATCTGCTATTTGGTCAAATAGTAGATTCAACTGGTTCTTAATAAATAGTGTATTACAAGTAAATCTCTGTTTTCTGCTTACCTAATCAGATCTTTACGAAAGAGTTCAGCCGGAGCCTCAGTCGTAGTTCGATTGTATATAGTTTTGAGGTCACTAGCACGGGGTTGCCAAGATCCTTGGGATGCTTGTGCTGCGGCCAGGGAGGCCGCCTCCTCTTCCTCGGTCGCCGTCCGCTGGAGAAAGAGGAATTTAACATACCTTCAACATTACTTAAAGAAAAACAGTTGGTTAATTGTAAACAATTATCCAAAATGATATATATTCAAACGCGCTGCAACCGTTTACTTGATGATATTACCATCTTCTTTTAACATTGTTGCATATTTTGTTTGCCATTAAAATTCAATTTTAGATACTTTTTCAATATGTAGCTAAAAAATAGCTTAAGACTTCCGGATCAAATTCTTGTGATAGAATGTAAGCAAGAAAAGTCGATATACCAGATATTCAAACATTAATAAATTGAAATTGTATGAATGGGAAAAATTATAAAAAAATTGATTTTCCTAAGTTAAACAAGTTAAACTATTTGGAAAATTGACCTACTTTGCGCCTTTTAACAGGGACAGAGCCATCCTCAGATCGATTAGGCCTCTTTGCTCTCTGTGACATCTCACTTCAATAGGACAAAGAATGTTTCGCCTATGAGACCTGGAAATGAAAATAAGAAATATTTAATAACTACAAATTAAAACTAAACTAAACAGCTAGTAAAAACTAATTTCGGAAATAATAAGATCACATTATTGTCCGAGCGCTCTTTAATTGTATTATTATCATCCAAGTAATGAAAATTCGATAACAAGTAAATAAATTAGTCACTACTTATGTAAAAGGTAGGAGTAAATGCAAGCTAACCTTGAAAGACCATCGATAGATTTTGAAATAATAAATGATAAGTAGCAGTATCAGTGCTCCAAATTCAAGCCATTTTTTCAAACTTCAACATACTTTATAATTTAAAATGAAGATCAACACATCGTTATACACGTATATCTCTTCAATAGAGCATGAGGACGACTTGCACCTGAATTAAACCTGAACAGCAGTTAAAAGGGTCATGTTCATTAGTGAAACTTGACCAAAAGGGCGCAGATTAAAAGTGCAAAAGCATTTTCGCCTTTAACAAATACTGAATGCAGATCAATCAAGCCTTTATGGATGTGCACAATTTATTCGAGGTCATGGCTTGATGTTCTTAAGATCGGTGCATATCAAAGCAGGTGTTTAGGGTAACAGCAAATAATGAGCGACATATTTGTGAATTAGAACCACATATCAAACGTTGCTAGCACGTATACAATGGCACACAAGTATCACATCACATCAATAGAAGTGGAAATACATTGCATTGATATGTAATGTAACAACTAATTGAATTGTGAATGCTGCATTTACGTTAATCTGGACGCACATCCAAAATGGTTTTATTAGTCTCTGCATTCATTCACATTCTGAATGTGAGCGAAAATAAAAATCATACTTTATAGTCAAATACTATACTTACTACATAGTTTTAAAATACTGAAGTGTACGGGATTACCATGTATCAACTTTCTACAAAATTGAAAACGTACTTCTTTAGTCACTAATCTGAAATCTGACCAAAATATACCTTAGTTTATCAAAGGTTCATATTAATTGTGGCAAACCATTACAGACAGCTTTTTTAGAACCACTGAATGCTGCAATAATTAAAAACACAAAATTTCTTGCATACGCTATATGCACAATGTAAAAGTGGTGTTTCTAATGGGTTTCCATATTTCCCACAAAGCCGTTATGCCTCTGAACACTAGCAGAATCCAAATTTACAATGTTTTGGAGGCAAAATATAAATAAAATAGGTAAATAACTGCAAAAAGTAGATTGTCAAATAGCAGAGGTGGCTCCCATGTCCGAATTGTAAACATATACGTTTTGATGATATTTAGTCATACACTCACTGTTTCAAAACGACCCGAACAAATCCTCACTAAAAATAAATCGTTCTTTACCATTTGCTTCGGTTTTCTCATCATTTTATGGTGATTTTCCAACTATTTTAATTAAATCGCCTCCATTAGACTCCATTTGTAAGCCTAACAATTTGACATTGTAGGGGGCAGCACCATTGTTCATTGACTGCTGTCTACGCTTCTACGACATCGCAACTCTATTCTTCTCTTTTTAGCACGGGTATTTGCCCGTACATCTTGCGCCGATCGATAATAAATAATGCTAATACCACAAGAAGTTTGCATCTAATGCACAATTTGACTAACTATACTAGTGAAAAAACAATTCCTAATTGCTGTAGAACGAATTATTATTTATAATTGTCAGAATTTCAATTAACGGAGAATCTATTCATCTCACTCTTACTTCTGCCTAGACGAGTTTTGCTCATTGGCGTGTTGGCGACCATTTAACAATATTATAGGAATCTGTAAATTTTCCTGGTGAAAAATAAAAATTAAATTAAATCAAACATTTTTATAATTCAGGGGTTTGATTGCAAAAAGTTTTCTTTATTGTATTCAATTTGAACTGAAATGCTGGATTTTAGTAAAAAACTTATTAAAAATAATTATTTCAATATTTATAAATACTTAATTATCAAATTGTATTTTTGCTATTTTATAATAATATTTGATATTTGATTAATTGATAATTCTGATTTAAAAATGTCTCATATTTCATAATTTGCTGACGGTGAACGTTCGTTTCTGGTTTAATTTATTTTATTTTATTAAATGAATACATTATTTGCTGTAAATTACATACTTAACGTGTGTGAGTGAGATACTGATGAGATTAACATAGTGTTAAGCTATTTGCTATTAACTATATCAATTTCGTCTTTTTTGTTTTATGGCGTTATTATTAGAGACAAGGAGACTATCTCTTCTCTCTGTTATTATATCCACTAACAGATAACATGCATATCACATAACATAACCTAATAAATTACCGTTATTTGCAAGTAATATTATGTAGTCTGTGGTTGTTTGTTTGGAGATTTTCTATAAGGTGAGCATAGTCTTAATCGGCAAAGCATATAAGGTGAGCATAGTCTTAGTACCAGATTGTATTGTAAAGGATTGCCAAATACAAATATTGATTAATAATTGAAGAAGGCACCATGAGTGAAAAGGAAAAGTCAGATAAGGGTAAGATGTCCCAGCCCAAGAACATGCCAAAGGATGGACAAGTGATTTTGGCCATAATGAAAGAAATGGGAATAACAGAGTACGAGCCCAAAACCATAGTTCAATTAACCGAGTTTGTCTACCGGTATGCCTCCTCTATATTACAAGAGGCTCGAATGTATGCCAATAATTCAAGCAAGAAAACTATCGATGTTGACGATATTCGACTAGCGATTAAATTTTCTGCAGAATCTACTTTTACCACGCCACCACCTAGGGAGGTTAGTATACGTTTTCCTTTTGAGCCCAACTCTTTACCGCGAAATTTTAAGGCACTACTTGGAATCTATTTTGTTCTGTTTCCAATCCGGAGCTTAAACACGTAGGAGAATTATCAGTAAAGTAGTAGTAGTACGCCCGGTAATAGACAATCAGTGATGGCAAACTCATAATAGGTGAAATTATGTTCCCTCCCCCGTTGTACATTGTGGATATTCGGGACTATTCCTAGTAGGTGTAGGTGTCTTACGAGCAATATGCGTTAAAACATGTCGGTTTTGCATTACTTTTTCCTTTTGTTATAGCCAGACTATTAACATATTTCTTCACATCAGACAGACTGATTATGAATTAAAATCACATCTAGAACCTCAAGCAGTGATTTCTATTTTGTGACGCTCAATTTGCTTTTCATTTAAGGTTGTTCTTGAGTGTGCATCAGTTAAAAATTACTCACCCCTACCTACAGTAAAGCCTCATTGTGGACTGCGGTTGCCCCCGGACCGTCATTGCTTGGCCTCCTGCAATTACACGTTGAAGACTAGCCAAAAAAGGCTCCCCGCGAAAGGAAATTTTGTATCAGGTAAGAAAACAAAAATTAGAATTTAATTGAGTTGTTTGAACGGTGTCAATTTTCAGCTTCTCCAGGTTTCAAAATGTCCTCGAAGTCGAATATTAGTTTTGTAAGGAAGCAAAATCCTACAATAGTACGACAAAACGTCGGTATTCCGAAACCTACGATGAAAATTAGCGGCAATCCAGTGCCAACCGTGCTGAAACCGAAAATTCAAATTACTCAAAATGTACAGATAGCTAGCCCAGGCTCATCAGGTCTTATGCACCTGGGGGAAAACCCTTTGAAGAGGAAAAGGGAAGATGACTCTGATGTTTAACAATATTAGTGATGACGGAAATTACAATATAATAACTTTTATACACACGAAAATTATTATTAAGCTTATTGGAAGTTTTCAGGATTTTGTTTTTGTAGTTTTGCACTTGGCCTATTTTAGTTATTATAAGTGAATGTAATTAATTGAATTGTTTTCCTTTAAATACGCGCTTGTGTATACTTATGCCGATTAAAAATTAAACAGTTGCACTTGCAGTATTTTCTTTTGATTCACTTCTGTTTCTGTCCTCAAACAAGGCGTGGTTAACCCTCCTACTGCCATCTTAAGGGCACGTGAATTTAACTAAGTGTCATCATTAAACTTCATTTTTGACCAATAGAAAAATTCGTCGTATGTTGCAGGTTGTTAGGTTAGAATATATGTGTCACAACGTCAAAAACAGATGGGTAAACTTTTACATCAATTTAACTAATTCCAAAGTTATTAATTGTTGATTGTTGTGGTATGCTGCTCAGCATCAAACCCAACATTTAGCTTACTTTTTTCATTTTAAAAACAATTCAATTTGAAAAAATTATCAAAATATACCTCGCATTCTGATAAAAGCTTATCATTTTAAAGTTTATGGTCACGATAAATCTAATCAGAAGGTATCAATAATGTTATTAAGTGGGAAACCATAACTATCACATATTGTTGTTCTTAAAATGTTTAAATCTGAAAACGGTCTAGTGCGGATCTTTGCTGGTTGCTTCCTACTAGTTTATCATTCATGTCTCACATCATGCAGTTCCGAAGATGTAAAGTTCATGTCCAGGGAAGAACGAGCTCTACTGAGGTAAGGGTTTTAAGCTTATTTATTTGCATATGTATTTTATATGGCTTTGACCCAGTTTTAGAACTCTAACAGTCATCTAGGTTAAAAGACAGTGTAGTTTGCCCTAAATATATTGTTGTAAATAAATTTAATTTCAGGGAGGAAGCAAGAGATATGTTCTATCATGCATACAATGCCTATATGGAAAATGCCTATCCAGCTGATGAGCTCATGCCTCTGAGCTGCAAGGGGCGGTATAGGGGGTTAACTCCTAATAGAGGAGATATAGATGATGCCTTAGGAAAGTAAGTTATCGTCGTGTTAGCTACGAAATGTTGTTACTTTCCAGCCACACACCGCGTTAATGGGCTTAGAAAGCATACGTGCAAAATAAGTAAAAATGGGACTCACGTATATTACTTTCAAAACAGATAATTTGTTTAAAGTACATGCATTACTTTAACTAAAATAGCCATAATTAGTCTACATAATAGGTATGATACCAATACCAATACTACAAACCAAACGATTGTTGGTGGTTCCTTAAAGTTTCAATGGTTCATATACGCATTTTAATATTAAGTAATATATTATTACAAGACTTCGACGATCTGCTTGTTGTGTAAAACAGATTTACGGACGTGACGAAGATGTTCAGTTTCTTTCTGTGTTGTTATACTTTATACCTACTTGAAGTATTCAAATGTCCGCGGTTTTATGAATGTGTTGCAACATTAAAATGTAGCATATTATCGTTCTTAAATTGAATGCAAATGCTAATGGCTTCGTCGGTTGTTTTGTTGCTGGATGTTAAATCGAAACTCACTTTTGCTTTTAGATTAATTAAAAACCTGAAAAATATACCCGGGTAAATACAGATAAAAAGAGATTCACTTATCTTCAATGAATCTAAATTTTGATTTATTGTACTAACTGCGTGTAATTGTTATTATATTCTTTTCCTTCCTGGGTTTCAGTCAAAGTGTGAAATAAAATGTTTATATCGTTTATTTCATAACGTTTCGACGAGACAACAGTGCCATCATCAGATTTAAATTTCATACAAACTCATAATTGGGAAATATTAGATTATTTTCTATAAAATTATCTCACACTTTGACTGAAACCCAGGAAGGAAAAGAATATAATGAATCTAAATTTAGTTATACAAGAAAAATTAGGTCTTAATCTCTTGATCTAATATATTCGAAAAATGTAATCAATATATACTGTCAGCGGTTATACCTAGAGCTCATAAGCCACCTGACAACGTTTGCAAATACATACATATCTTGTTTTTCTAATTAAAATTTGCATAAATATATAGTTTAAAAATTAATAGATGACAACACAATCAGGGAGAGCAAATCTTGATACTCTGAACATTTCAATTATATCATTTTTTAGCTCTTTAGCATTATTACATGTTTTACTCATCATTCAGGAGATTCTGATTGTTTCTAGGATGTTCATTAAAAGGTTGTTTTGTTGCCAATTCGGATTAGTTTTGCTTGTGCTTAATAATTAGCTTAATATTATGAAGTTGGAGCCTCGTATAATTTACGAACATTTAATTGTTATTCAATTTGAAATATACATAATATTGACAGAATTTTGACCTAGATTATGTTGTATGTTACCGAGCGAACAAATTACACAAATCTAGAATGATTGTGGGCGGTTGCAATTTATTTTTATAGCTATTTGATTTTTAAATGCACGTTATCAAAATGTTTCCGACCCTGTAGGAATTATTGAAAATAGCAAAAGGTTTTCTGCCACAAATTGACTAGCAATGTAATTATTTGGATAATCGCTTTAGTCATTTCACGTGTTATAACCAGAAAAACATAATCACAATGGTTGGAGACTAAAAAAATAGTCCGGTGTAAATAAAATTAGAGTTCTTTCCATGTTTAATGGAAATCTGGATCTCTAAAAATGGTTTTTTTATGTTTATTTCATTTTCTAGTTTTTGGCATATTTATTGGATAAACTTTCTGAAATAGTTACAGAATAGGGAGTTTTATTATTCCAATGAAAAACATCGAAGAAAATCTGTTTGACATGTTTCTATTTAATTTTTTCTCTAAAAGAATTATTTGAAGCAAGAACATGGTAAAAGTGTAAAACGCGAGCCAAAACTTAAATAAAGGCACAACATCGACCTAGGAGACCCACAAAATTTTTAGTGTTGGTTAGTTGTTTTGAGCTTTGAAGATACTAGAAACTTTTTACAAATTAGTATTTATAAGTCGTATATAAGTCTAAATCGACAAATATTATAGATTTTTAATACGCGGACTGAACGTCTCAATAGTAAAGTTTTGGTTTTCACTTTTTTAATCAATATATTCAGAAATTTATTCCGGACAATTGAGTATGCCTTTTAAAAATATTTTATATTTATGATGATATTTACTAACATTAAAAAGAATTATAAGGAATGAAAAATTACTAGTCATTTGATAAAAATTAGTTTTCCAGACTAGATTTTGCTCTTATATCTGGATATCTCATATCTGTCGACTTCTAAACATTCAGTTTTGTTTAGTCTAAAATATTTATTTCCTCTATAAATGGTATATGTACTAATGTAAGCTTTGGTTGTTGCACTAATAATTTCGTGTATTTGTGATTTTATCTTCTGGTCCAATCCCAATTAATTGAATTTTCATTTATTCTTTTTAAAACGGTATTTAACACCTCTAAATTTCGGTGTCATACTTTAATTTAATAATTGACAAAGGGAGCATGATGAGATATTCCTCGCTGTAATGAAAAATCTTCTGAAACGTGAAAAATCTTGTCCAAAAATAATTAAATTTGCATCACTTTTCGGGAGCAAAATATCCAATAACATTTTTGAATCTGGAATTAAACCACATATCTAAGCCTACAATATTTTTGTATATTGAACAAAGCTTAATTTTTAAACGTTCTGCTTTGAAAATGGAAAAAACAAGCATTTAACTATAATACTTGAAACACGTTAGTTCTAATAAAAATATCATAAATTTCATCAATTCTTCAGTAGTTTTGTAAAGTTTAATTTGTTTTAATTGTTTCAGCTTTTCCTTAACGTTAATTGATACGTTAGATACTTTAGTGATTTTAAATGATATGGGAGAATTTGAGCATGCAGTGAAGTTGATCATTAAAGACGTAAATTTTGATAACGATGTTGTTGTTTCGGTTTTTGAAACCAATATCCGAGTTCTGGGGTAAGTGTCCTTACCCTAGATGTTTTTCTGAATATGTAGTTTTATGCGTAAAGACCTGTTATTAGTTTGCCGGTTTTTTATTAATTTGCACATATTTTTAGCGGTTTGCTCTCGGCGCACATTTTAGCAGATTATCTACAACAAAGAGATGGCATAATGCCTTGGTATGAAGGAGAATTACTGAACATGGCCAAAGACATTGGATTTAGGTTGTTGCCGGCATTTAATACCACTACAGGCATTCCCTATTCAAGGGTAAGTTCAGGCATAAAATACACAAATATGCAGGGCTATTTTAATATATTTTGCGCTTCTGGGCTTC